>NC_090697.1:32890468-33217059 GCF_040954835.1 Lepisosteus oculatus
AGGAGGCCATCATTGATAAGGGCCATTGAGAAATTTGGCCAGGATACTGGGGTAGCACTCCTACTTTTTTTAGGAAATGCCCTGGGATTTTTAATGACCACAGAGAGTCAGGACCTCAGTTTACATATCATCCAAAGGATGCTGTGGGTGACCTACTTGAGTCCCACTGAGCATCTGTGAAATGAGCTGGGATGGAATGTGGTATCTGGGATTCAGAGACCAGTGAACAGACATCTTGTACAGGGTCTCCAACAGGAATCCCACAAGACAACATCTACTTCCTGCTGTAAAATGTATGTTGCAGATGTAGAGCTTGTAAAAACTTCTGTGCTGTAGTGCTTCCAACAGTGTCCATGCCCATTAACAATTTATGACTTTCGCAGTCCTTTTTTGATAAATAAATCTTGGCAGCACAATGAATATGTCCCTGCACCTTCTTCAAAGAAGATATTATTTTTTCTTCAGTACTTTCTCAATTTTATTTTGTGACTGCTGTTTAAAGCAGACACAGAAAGCTCAGCAGACCAAATCCCATTGATTAACCTCAGAGCTTGGTATAAAGGACAATCTGTAGATTCAGGATGCAGTTTCCCAAGAGTGGATTAGGTACTTTAAGTTTAGTATAATTTGTGCACAAAGCACAGTTTGATATTACGTGCTGGATAAATTGAAGTAATATTTATATATATATCATTTAGTAGGTATTCAGTACAGTATTCAGGGTACATTATGGGCATTTAGAAAATAATCCTATGAATTTAACAAGATAAATCTGAGTGTTTAGTTTCTTGTCTTCTGTTTTCTTATCCATCTCTCTTACTTTGAGCAACTCTTTCAGCTAGGCCTGTACATTATCTGATACAATAGTGTATCAAATGTAATGACTCTGGGATGCCCCCCAAATATATAGTCCTGTTTATCTTTAAAACGACTGTTTAGATGTTTGTGTCCAGGATATTCCTAGTAAACTGAGCACAAAAACTAAACAAAGATCATACATTCTTCTTTCACGACCATGAAACCATAATGATTCTGCTTGCATTCATATGCTTGCACATTCATTATTTTTTCCTAACCAAGATCCCCGTGAATCAGTGGTGTTATTTTTAAAACTTATTTTTTTAAAGGTGGTCATGAGTTTTTCAGCTGACTTTTGTATTTCACTTGCGGCACACACTTTGTGATCTGTACAATGGGTAATCTTGTGTAGTTTCTTGGAGAATAATCCACACTGAATCCTTGGTCTAGTTTATAAGATGTTTTTTTTTCTTGATACCATTCTGTTAAAATTTTAAATCTTGTAGTCAGACTTCCCTATGTTTAATGGTAGAAGCTGAATTGGAATGAACACCTGAGAAACCCTGACCTTTTTCTTCTGGAATTTCTACCGAAAGGTTTTCATCAGCTGTGGCTCCTTATGCTTGAATATTATAAGTGATTTCTGCCAAGAATTATTTCAAATAAGGTAAGCATAATGAGAAACGGTGTTCCAGTTGCACATGCTTCCTGTAGGTTTCCATGTGTTCTCCTGGCTATGCTCTTATTTGTTATGTTGAGGATTTGTCAGGTGTTAGGCCAAGAGAGCCAGAGAAGTCTGCTTAATCTTGCAACTGTGTTCACAAGGTGTTGCCTCTCTCTTACCTGTGTGTCAATGGACATTGTCTAGCATAGCCCTGGTACTGCCAAACCTCAGTTCTTTTGTTTAAATACTTTGTGTTTAATGAGCCTTCCTCATACCTTGTCCAAGGACATGGATTTTGAGGCAGTTGTTTGTGTGTTGGCAGGTATTCTGGTGGTCATGTGAATCACTTGCATTTAAGATAAGTCACATTTTGTCTATGGACAGTCTTTGCAATACTTTCTGCTTTAATAATAATAATTCCTTACACTTATGTAGTGCTTTTCTGGACACTCCACTCAAAGCGCTTTACAGGTAATGGGGACACCCCTCCACCACCACCAATGTGCAGCCCCACCTGGATAATGTGACGGCAGCCATAGTGCACCAGTACGCTCACTACAGATCAGCTATCAGCAGGGAGGTGAACAGATTGATGAAGCCAACTCAGAGATGGGGATAATTAGAAGGTTATAAGTGGTAGAAACCATGGGGAAACTTGGCCAGGACACTGGGGTAACACCTGTACTCTTTCCAAGAAACTAATTTTCGAATTGATTGTTGCTAAGGTTCTATCATACAATTGTATAAAAACGTACCTAGTACACACCTTAAAATAAGATCAACTGCTGTTTTATACAGTAAAACCTGGCTGTTTGCTGTTTTGTGGATTGTAAATTTCCATCTTTTACGGGGGGGTTATTGAGATATGTTTCACAGATTGCTGGGCTGTATTTTACTATTTCGCCTGTGACTCTGTGTGCAGGCATATAGTCAACCTTAGAGCATCATGATGTAGCATCTTGGTGGATAAATACCAAAGATGGCTGTTCACTGTGTTCTATATGTGTGGGTCTTTCTCATCATTTTTGTGCTTTGCAATAACTATGAAACATAAAGGTGATGGTGATAATGGCTCTAATGATAAGAATCAGACCAGTTAGGTGTTAACATGAGAAAGTGGAGATGTTGGATAAGTTTGTAAAGGGTGAGAGAACATCATCTATTGGCCTGATGGTGTGAATGAGAATGCTGGAACGTACAGTATATTAAGAAAAATGAATAGAATTACATAGTTTATGTACTGTTATTTCCTTACTTAATTATTATTCGTTAATTCTGGGTGATGATGCCCCAAAAGTTAGACTTTATTCCTGTGACCCTGTTTTCCCCCCAATAAATCTTCTATTTGTGCATTACATTTTTTCAAGAATGTAACCCTCATAATGGGTGAGGATTCGTTGCATCCCAAAATGTAAAATTTAGATCTTGATAGGTTCTAGTAAAAATAATTTTACTATATATAGTTTGCTACTGCTGCTTATTGATTAGCATCCCAGATACTGTATTACCATATACAATATGCATAATAGTGATTAATATACTTTAGTGTAAATTTATGAAAAATGTTTTCATAAGACAGGATTTCTTTGCTAATTCAAAATAGCTTTAAATTAAATACGAAGCAATTAATATAATTTTCTGTACACAAATTATCTCATTGTCTTTCTTTTAAAATAAAGATCTAAATCTGTAGCAGATTTTTTGTCCGTTGTATAACAATTCTCTTCATACATCATTCCGACCAAGATAGAAAAGTTAGTTATTTTGCCATTTAATTTATGACCCATGGATTCACCTTAACTTTGGGGAAGAACACAGCATAGAATCATATAACTGACCACTCAAATAAGATATACGAACATCATACCAGATGAATTTTAATCTGGTTAATACATTTTTAGAATAAAATCAGAACATCAAGTATAAATGTTTTTTTTTTCCTAGTGAGTAGATAATAAACTGGGATTATTACTAGAAATTGACAAGATGTTGAGTTTTCCCTGTGTAGTTTGTAAGAGTATGGGATTGAGAGCTCCTAAAATGACTGAGGCATCATTTGCTCAAGAGGTGCTTATGTTTTCCATTTTCTTTCTTTGAAGTCACATATGGTAGTAATTGTTTTAAGTTCACAGTGGAGTTTTTTTGTAAACGGTTAAGGTCTGAGGTTGATTTTGACACACGCTGGTCCAAAGCTGTAGTAAAATAAAAAATGGCAAATTAAGAACCTATTTTAAATGGTTTCTTTTATCCTGTTCCAAATATTTTTTATAAATATCTTGTACAAATAGAAAAACATTATTGATGTGTATGCTCTAGAATGTTGCTAAAGATTTTAGAAAAGCTATTTTGAATACTATAGTGTATTTGGTCATTTTTTTGTTTTAATTGGCCTCCAGTGAATTAGCAAATGAACTATAGTATCATTAAGTACCTGGGTCATCATTAAATATAAAATATTATGAATCTTCAAAGTAACTTAGTTCCGTCAGTCCAGACGATCACATTTTTGTTTAAAATGCAGGGCTTTGCATCCCTGTTACAACTTCCACAGCACTGTGTCAGCCATATCTATTGAAAGCTTTAATTTCAGTTTACAAATTAAAGATTAAGGTCTCATGGCTACTAATAACGTTATCATAAATGCCATTACATAAATCTTTTTCCCCATTTTTTATATCTAAATATTACTGTGACAGTGCGATTTGTGGAGTTATATTTTTGTCTGTGGAGCTGTGGCTTTTTAAGCACTTGCATAAAGATTAATGTAAAGATCAAAAGAATAGGATTATTAAACCCAGTGTCCTGGCTAAATTCCACTCAAGCTTGCAAACTCTGGTCTTGCTAAAATTTCTCAATTAAGCTGGTATAGCAGTTTCTCACTTCTGAGTGGGATCTGCTCCGTATTGGACCAGCTAGTGCCTAATGGTTACAGTACGTCACCAGGTGGTTGCTGCCCTGTAGTTGTGGATGAAGTTACGAGGACATTGTGGAGGTGGAGATGGTGGGAATTGTCAAGCCTAGGCTAGATGTTATAAGAGATTCACTCGATGTATATGGAAAAAGACACTTTAAAAAGCTTTTGAAAGCATAGATATTTAATTTCATTGAAAATGTTCCTAGTTAATAATTTACATGTATGTATTAATGTGCTGTACTATTGCTCAAGCAGTGCAGTGTTTTCCCTCAGGAAGACCATAAATATTTCTAATCTTGTGTTGGTACAGTAAAGGAAAGGGCTGTTTAGGTGTGGATTCCCTTGAGCGAATCATCATCTGAGCTACACTTGAAAAGACTTTGGCAAGCACTTCATGCACTGGGAGCTGCTCTTTTACCCTTTGTACAAGAGATAACTTGTCTAAAGTTTGATGCTTGTGTCTTGGGGTAGCATCTGTTTTCAGTGGGTTTATTTTTAAAGGGAGGAAGTGCTTTACAAGACAAGATGAAAGTTATTTTGAAAACGTTCTACTGTGAGCCATTGAATAGCCTACACAACAGACCTTAAAGGCTGTCAAAAACAAATTTATACTTTCTTACTTCATTTTTCTGAGCACGTACAAGAGGGAATGTCTAAACTTTTCTAACAAAGAGCAAGAAAAAAACAGAGGTGATGGAGCAATTTGAGCTTCAGTGAGAGTATGATCTTATCGGAAGTGTATTTTAAAATTCTACAGGCAGCGAACATTAGTACGTAAGCAAACGGTTAACAATTTCAGGAATGCAGTCTGCAATGGAATGAGGAAGACAGGTGGAAGGGGACAATACATTTATGGAATTATTAGAGATTAGGTGGCAATGGTTTCGATGTATTCAGACCCATCCCTAAAGTAAATCAAAATCTAGAAAGCAGTGGTCCAGATGGTTTTATAAAAATGTCTAAAAATATAGTTCTACTGTGTCTTTTTTTATTTTTCACAGGTACATATTGGCATTCCAGTTTGAGGAGTTACCGTGGTCACTCGGTATTTGTCTGCAAGACAGAGCTGAAAAACATCTGATTTTGCTATCTTTTTTTGCATTAAGTTGTTGCTGCCTATACATGTTAAAATGTAGCAGGCATTAGCAGAGTGCTTTTCAAATCTTAACAAATCTTTAGTGGTTTGGGGGAAGGATTAAAAAGGCCAACACTAAATATAGTGTGAATGTGCTTGCTACACATGTAGGGTAGAATCACTATCTGTGAAATAAAGGACACAGTAAGATGAAGAGGAGCTTTAATCTCATAAAGTGTGTCTGGTTATTATCCAGAGAAACTTGCATTTGTAACTGTACTGCTGGCCATGTACTAGAGCAATCCAAGTGAAATACCCTGCTCACCAGTGCCACACCCAGGATTTGAATCCACAATCTTCCAGTCAGGAGTCCTGAGTCCTAATCACCACTCTAAGCTACAGCCAACCATTTATATGTAAAATCTTTAGTGGATTTGTTTAAAGTGTAACTGCCTTCAGGCAACGATATGGTCTTATTTAGAGTCTTTTTTTTAATTCGTTCTACACAACTTGTTCTTTTTTAGTTTATGGGACGTACTGTGGAAGCCTGGATGGTGTCACAAGAGAGGTCCACGTGGACTCCAGCAAGATTGCGGTTCAGTTTCAAAGCAGGAGTCACATATCAGGCCGAGGTTTCCTTCTCTCTTATGCAGCAAGTGATCGCAAAGGTTTGTTATTTGTTTACGCAGTTAACTTTGAAGAAACAGTCTTCTAGAAGGCTTTGTGCACTGACTTTATTTTGACCAGAGCATTTCAATCTACATTTAATTATGGATATACAGTACATAATGAATAGTTCCTGTTTCCTTTGTTTACCATTGCCCAAGTATTAAATGCAGAGCTTCACTATTTCTAGTATGCATTAATTATTTAGTTTTAAGAGGCTGAACAAAATCTGAATTGGTGTGCATCGCATTCAGAACTGTACCATGCTCTGCTCAGGCTGTACAGCTGGTAGAGCCTGGAACTTGTGATAAACATCATAATAAACCACACAGTAATTAAAGCCAGCACAGAAAAGCACTGATGCTGAATCTGTTTTCAGTTAAACAGAATGATTAATATTATAAGTCAAGTCCTAGCCCAGGAACAATTGTATTTTACCCCTTTTGTTTAGTTTTACCAGAAACAAAAATGAACACATTTGGAAATGCAGTAAACTAGGAATGCAACCTTTTGGTTTGTATTTAAAAAAAACAAAACAATTATGTATCATTTATCCTCAGTTGGTGAAATTAAAATAAAGGCAGTGATACTGTGCTATTTAAAGTTTCCACATTGTGAATTCTAAAATAGATTTCCTCTTCTGTAAACATCCTTTATTTACTTTTTAACGGATTTTAAATGATTAGATTCCTTTTCACCGTTTTGTTTTTTGTGTTGTGTTTCCTGTCAGATCTCCTTACATGCTTAGACAAAGGAAGCCATTTTTCAGCTTCAAAGTACAGGTAAGAGTTAATTTGCAGTGTGTTCTTTGGCACAGAGATGAAAATATTCCCAACATATGTCTTGCGTGTGTTTAATTAAATCTGATCAGTGCTGTGGAAGTATGCACTGCAGTGTCCTGCCTGTAGCAGCTGAGGAGGTCATGAATTGCCGCACCATGTGCTGAATTATGTGCACAGTGTGTGAAAAACCTATGCAGAAACAAACACTGGAGGCAAAAGAACAGAAGTATCGGTCATCCAACTTGTTTTTTTTTAGAATATATAGTGCCTATAGACTGTTGACACACTCTGATTTCAGGCTGGTAGGCCACAAAATATCTTAAGAAAGGGTGTGTATACTTTCTATAGCCACTTTAAGTACTATTGTTTGTTGTGTTAGTCTTGCTGTTACAGTATGTAATACATTTTGTTATTAATTGTATTGCTTCTATAACAAAGTATGTGACATATTTTTCTTAGTTGTTCTAATTAGGGATTCTAATACCATACCAATACTATAGGGGTTAAAAAATAATATAGACAAATGTAGCTCAACAAGATGTGAGAGAAACGTTTTTATTTGAATCTGCAAATTAAATTTTATCCCATTAGTAGACAAAACATGCCTCAGTCATGCATTTATGAAAGAGACTTTATGAGTCCTTATAAATGTTGGCCTGTTTCGGAGTCTCCTCCCACACACCTTTGCAGGATAGTAGAAGGTGAAGTGGATAGCGACAGCTGCTTCTTCCTTCAGCAGTAATAAGCTCCTCAACCCCACTTAAAGCAGTGACTGAATGGTCTTGATGAATTCCAAGTGATGGGATGGATTTTATATGTGTACGCATCATAATTAGAATTGTTCAGTGCACCTGACAGAGAACTGTTAGAAGTCGTGATCGGTACAGTTCATACACATTTTCTCCTGAGACTTACAGCAGGTATTTCCCACATTTCTTGTTTCAGTACATCCCATGTGACTTAATTTTAAAGAGAATTATTTGAGACTTGTTCCACAACTGGTTGTAAAAAAAGCCAATAAACTGCTATGTGTTAAACTGCTTTTAAATGCTCAGGGGAAATATAAAATGATTAATTCCATTAAAGAGTATGTCATTTTAAAATGGTGCTGTTTTAGGCTAGTCTTCACTTTTAATTGTGTGCTTTCTATACTTAAAGACCTTTACACTAAATTGCAATTAGTATGGTTATGTCATAAAGTCTCTGATTAACCGATGGATAAATAGGTGGGGTGATGGAGACCAGGTGGTCTCAGAAAGTGCAGGAAAGGCCATAGATAAGTGATGGATTTAATTTTAAAGGAAAACAAAACACAAAGAACAATCAAGAGGTGTGAAGTCAGGATAGGTGTAGAGTGGTGTAAAATTAAACCTACATTGAATAGAGAGAATTTAGAAGAAAAGTAGTCTGTTGTTAAGAGAAGGGGGAAGGTGTGATCCTAGCTGCAGGATAATTTTGGTTTCTGTAGTCTTTCTGATGTATGAGTTCAGAAAACCGTGTTTGTTCTCAAAGAACTCATACATCAGAAAGACTACAGAAACCAAAATTATCCTTAATGTTCTTAGTTCTTAGTGTTCATGGTCAGTTTGTTGCAATATGATGTGAGCTGTAGCACTTATTTGAGACCATTGCGCTTATTTTTCTGACCTTTCAAACTATTCTTTTTACACTTGAACTGATTTAAGGATGAACCAGCAAGTGATTGAATACTTAGGCAAGTGAGGATCTAATTGTCTTAAAAATACTTACATTTAAAAATGTTATCAGCATTTTTTCAATTAAAATAGATGTAAGAAGTTCTGTCTTTATATATATATATTTAAAACAATACAGAGTGTTGCCTTTGTGAACAATTAAATTGATAGTTTAAAAAGAAAGTGTTAGGTAGGATTCAAATAATATGTTACTTTTTGAGTACATTTATGTTTTTTTTTTCTAGAAAATACTGTCCTGCAGGTTGCAAAGGAATAGCGGGTGATGTTTCAGGGGACGTTTCACAGGGATATCGACATGTAAGTAAACACGTTCTTATGCTTGAACAGAGAAACTACATGTATGTGATTGATGTGTTATTGTCGTGTTACAACAGAAAGTGACTATGTGCTTTCCAGTTGCAAGAACCATCAACTGTGATGATAGGTGAGGAGCAACATTGCTAACGTTATGTGCCATCAACCAACCATTTCGCTCCTCTCTAGCAGATCTGAATCTTCCTCATTCCTTTCTTGTCCTCTGCTGTTCAGCTGTGAACTGGGACTCGTTGGAAACTAGGTTACCAGGAAAGAGGGTCAAAGAGCTAGTTAGGCAAACCACTACATAGCCTTATGCAAGTTTACTCTGTTGTGCCATTATGTCAATTTCCAAAGAGCAAAAACAGCATGTATTAATATACAAAAAATATTTTTGTATTTTTATCTGTGCCTAAGAGGAGATGTAGTAAATACGTTTAATTTGTGAATTTCCGTATTTCTTTCTGTAAATTGTTTGTAGAAAGGCTATACATAAAGCTGTTTATGTAACTGTGCATAACTTGATGCCCACTCAGCATCTGTGTAACATCACAAGTCATCCAAACTAAGCTGTACTTCTAGAAGGTCTAGAGGAATACATTATAGGAAATGGAAGCAGTTGATCTTATTTTAAGGTGTGTATTAGGTTGTTTTTTATACAATTGTATGATATAACCTTAGCAACAACAATCTATGTGAAAATCAGTTTTTCGGAAAGAGTAGGGGTGTCCTGGCCAAGTTTCCCCCTGGTCTCTACCAATTATACCCTCCTAATAATCCTGATCTATGAATTTGCTTCTTTACTCTGTTCTCCTCCCCACTGAGAGCCGATGTGTGCCCAAACACTCACCACACTATGGCTGCTGTTGCATCATCCAGCTAGGAGCAACACATTGGTGGTGGAGGGGAGTTCCTATTGCCTGTAAAACATTTTGAGTGGAGTGTTCAGAAAAGCGCTATATACGTGTAAGGATTATTCATTATTTATTGTTTATTAAATCAGGAATTGTGAAAAGGATGTTCACAAACACAATTCATATTCAGATAGGTTTGGCCTGAAATTACTACCCAGTGACTTATTTTGCTGAATGCGAGTTTATTTCTGCTAACTTGAAACGTACAGCTGCACTTGTCTACGTTCAGTAGGATTTATGGACAACTTTTCTCTCTTTGCTTTGGGGACGGGTGGACTGGAAGATGAGACAGAGGAGCACCTGACTCGGATCTCACTTTTGTAGAGTTTGAGTCTGGAGTGTTGACCAAAATTCTTACGTTCAAAGTCTGAGTTGGGCTTGTGGGATGATTGGGTTTAAAAATGTTTTTCCACCCCAGGGTGTCTCAATACCAAAGAGCAGGTAGGGATGAAGCGACTGCTACAATATTTTGACCCTCAGGTTTAGTTTTGGTATCAAAATGCCCCCCCATTAACGTACAAAAACACTGATCTGACTACAAAGTCCTGATTAAACATCTAGGCTAAACCTATATCAGTACATATGCAATATTTAATAAAAGAGTGAGTTTCCCATAGTGGTTAATAAGCACATAGCATTTTGTTTTTAAGTATTTTTGTTGAAGAGATAGACTTGAGTTTCTCAGTGAAGTTCAATGCCTCAGGAAGTGATGATAGGGAAGCCACAGTAGCATCTTCCTCAGGGTGAGGCTTGAAATATGATGTGAAAAACTGAAGTGTAGGCACTTTCATATGTGTTTTAAGCACATGGTTATGTTTGTTTTGCACTTTCTTTTGTTTAATGATTTGAAATGATCCTAGTACAGTACTTTCAAACTCCTGATGTTCTATGAGTTTTTCACGCAATAAAATATCTCAAAAAGCAATAAGTGAATAAATTCCTCCTTTGAACCTAGGATTTTACATGAAAGTGTCACTATAATTACATAATAAAACACTATAATATGCTAAATGCAAATAACACTGGAGTGTATACAGAGAGGGACCTCTTTTCCCATGCTTTGTTACAGGATCTCTGTGTGTGAAAGCCCTTGTCGACTAGCCATTGACAGGGATTCAGTTAACAATGGACCACACCAGGACGAAAAGTACTGAATTTTAGTAATAGAAAAGGTGGAACTTTCATAATGTAGAGTGGCTTGCACCTTTCCTCTTGTCCATCTCAAAATGAGCAAATTTCTGAAATACATTTGTGGATTTGGGGTTTTTCCACAGATTTTCTTTGACATTTAGTCTCATTTGAAAAAAATATCTAGAGATATTTACTGTATTAAGCTTAAATGGCATTCGTCATATTGCATTGGTGTTATATAAGTTATAGTTTATGTTGTTAGGTTTCAGCTTTTGGTATTAACAGGAAAGAAAGAATAAGTCCTCTTCAAATTTGGTGAACATTCATATGCAGTGGTTTCAGAAATGTGATGCAAGTATTAGCATACATATATTTTCAAAAAAAATTTTTATTTCTGAATGCAGTTAAAGTTGATTTACTTGTTTCCTGTATTGCACTTAATTGTAATAACTCACATACAACTAGTGAAGCAATAATTCCCCCATCAGTTCTGCACTTGGTATACATCTTTGTTTGAATGATAAGTTTGGATCACAGACTAGTGAGAGACTAGTACTCTTTAAAATTAGAATCAGTATTATACCCTTTTATATAATTAAATGCACATTGCTTGTGGTAAATTAAAATTGAAGAGTATAGATTGGCACACCCAGTCTGAGCTCCCACAGCTTTCACATTTGCTGTAAGTTGGTATCAATATATAAGATTAAAATCAGTGTAGATCCAAATATTTAGGAACAATTACTTTCTAAATAGTCAGTATACGGGGGTATCAATATGTGAGACATCTGCCTCACCAGCTATTTGGTATTGGCTCAGTATTAATTTGCTAGTTTTTTTAAGAACCCTTGAAAGATGGAAGAAAAGAGCTCCAGTCTCTCTTCCATTAATAATAGAAGTATAGGAATATTTGTAAAAAACAACATTGTTCAGGAGAGAGGATTTCAAGAAACAGAAACAAAGTGGAAGCTGATGATGTTTACTTATGTTTTGAGTGTTGTATATGATCTTTTAAACGTTTAGATTTAAGAGACTGAAAATCAAGGCATATTGAACTTGAATAAAAGCTAATGTTAGATTACTGTAAAGCAAGCTTGAAAATGGAACCTCTTGATCTGTCTAAATCTTTTCCGATTTGAATATACTTGCTGTGGTCTGCGTGAACAGGTAGTGATGGTAACAATGAGACCGTGTGGAGTAAAGGATGGATATTCAGACAAAACTGGAAGGTTGAGAGCTCAAATCCTGTGTTGTGAAACACTGTTGTGCCCTTCAGCAGTTTACTTCATTTTAACTGGTCTACTTAAAGGCATGATTGTAGGCTTATATAAATGGGCCCACGTCTTAGTCACTTTGGAAGGCGTATCAGCCATATAAAACAAAAAGCGTTTTGAATTGTGTGAGCAAAATCTGGGGAAAAATTGATTCTACTTTGCTGTGTTCATGCATTTCTAAAAGCAAGAATAAACATATAAAAATGTTAATTGAAGCATATTTTTTTTCAAGAAGCTACAAGAGTCTCTTCAGTGTGTACTAAGATAATAACAAAATAGTAGGACTATATTATTTCAAAATTACAGTTTGAAGATAGTTTCCATTCTACTGCAATAAAGAAAATGCCTTGCCTGATCAAAGCAGGAGATAACAGCTGTAGCACTGGTGAGTTGTTGGCAATCAAGATGCACGAGAGTAGTATTGTGTGATAATGTTAACCTGCGTCACTTTGCAATACACTGTTTGTTTTCCAGACATCTGTCCTTTGTAAAGCAGCTGTCCATGCGGGAGTCATACTAGATGAGCTGGGAGGCCAGATATCAGTCGAGGAGCATAAAGGTCTAAGTCACTATGATGGCATCAGGGCCAATGGAATTCAGTCTAAAGTGTAAGTATTGATATACTGAAGCCGTTTGAGGTCATTTCCACACATCTAACTTTTTGAACATTCTGTGAATCTCTTTCACCTGGGTCCTAAATTGTCAACAAGACAGACCAAAAAATGTTTCCAAAACAAACCAGATACCCACTCTTTTCTGTCTGGGAGACCCGGGGGCTAAATATATAAATGTGATGCCCAATCCAGAGCTAACGCTGTGCCGGCACTTTTGTCCTTTCCAGCCTAAAGACAGTGACGTCTCATGCTATAGTGAAACTCAGAATAGCAACCGATACATACAGCACTGAAAATTCATTTTATGAATGCAGTTACAGACAAATTGTTTAGTACAGCTTTCTTAGTTACAGGAACCAAAAGGGTTAAATATTGTTTTAAAATAACTAGCTTGGGGACAAAAGGCATTATTGAACAATTGATATTCTATGACATACCTGTCTGCTTTTTATATAAATGACTGCCTTCCCACAGGTGGCTTTCACCTGTCTCCTGTGGTCTCAGAACATTTATTATATTCTGTTATCTATGATTTGCGACTTCTTTGACTAATAGACTAAACCAAGCTAATGAATGAAGCATAGTTCCACACTAATAGCAGCTGCAAAGATTTATGGGAGGCCACAAGCATGGAGTGAGAAGATTCAGTGGATGTCATACATTATCGCTAGCAACGCAGGCATATTTTTTATCATAATTTAGAATCTGTTAGCTTTTGAGATTGAATTCCTTTTGTGTTATTTTTACAGGTTATAGAATGGAGTGTGAGAAATTGCACAAAAATATTGTGCAAACATTTTTTTAAAGGTGTCACAAAAGTACAGTGCCTTGCTAAAGTATTCAAACCCTTGTACAGTTTCTTTTAACATTTTGTTGCTGTAAAGCTCTCCATCATGAAATGTTGAAATAGCAATTATTTTTTATATATACTACCTACTCCATTCATTCACAGCAAAAAATATAAAGAAAATAGATCGTTTACATAATCACGGCTTTTCCATTTTTCATTCATATAAGCATTCATACCCCTTGTTGTGGCAAACTTAAATTTAATATACAGTACTATAGGTGCTCAAAATTTCCTTACTCCCTTTATTGTCCCAGATGGGAAAATGGCTTTGCAGGCAGGTAAAAGACATAACTCAGTGCTTTTAACACAACTTGAACCCATTAACAAATACAAAGAAAATATCTGCATGATGAAAAAATAAAGTAAAATATACAATCAGTTGTCCAAATTAAGCTGTTAATTACCTTAATGAGCCACACAAATGACCGAGTGGCCTGTGTGTGAAATAGTGTTTTTCTTTATTTTAAAATAAAAACCTCTCTTTTAGGTCCCTCAGTCTGTTAGTGAATTTCAAAATAAAAAATCAAGGAGATTTCAAAACAACTTGGGGATAAAGTTGTATAAAAACACAGCTCAGGAGAAGGGTATAAAATATGTTTCAAAGAACCTTAATATCCTGTAAACGTGGCAAACTGTTTTGTGATCAGACAAGAGAAAAGGTGAATGTTTTGATCTAAATGCAAAATATGACATGTGCTGCAATACCAATGTAGTGCCTCTCTCAAAATGTGTTTTTTATGTTTAAGATCTAGTAATCTAGTACCACATTTACGTAGAAAAAGTGGACAAATAAATTCAATACTTTCATACTTTTTTTCCAACATACTATAGTATTCAATATTTTAATGTACTATATTGAAAGCAAGGACTTCCACACTAGAAGAGTGTATAACACATGCTAATTAAGAAAATAACATCCTAGCATACTTAGGGTTATGTAATTAGTGCTGCACAAGCCTGGTTGCCTATAATTACGGCCCACGTTGGTGCAAGAGGAGAATTCAGTGACTTTGAAAGAGGGGTGATTGTTGGGGCACTCTTGGCAGTAGCTTCTCTGACTTTTGGCAGGAGCTTTTTGTGAGCAGCGGTGTCTACGATGTCAGCATGAAGCTCCAAGGCATTAGAAAGACATTAAGTGCAAAGGACAGTAGTGGGAAGAAGAGCATAATTCAGCACTATGATATCAGTGCATTAATTCCGTTCAGGATACCATAGTCAGGTTTCAGTTCACAAACCATTCATCACAACTGGCAGTGCAGTAAGTCCAGTGGTGCAAATAGCTCAAGCAATGGATTAAACCAGGGAGCGGAGAAATGTGATCCAGTCAGACTAATTTGTTTTGACAAATGGACAAGTGCATGTGTTGACAACATAACTCTAAAGCCCGGGGTGCTTGATTCTAACACTGAAGGGTTCTGTGGGTTCTGTAATGTTGAAGGATGTATTATCCTAGTGCGGTCTGAATGTACTCATTCCCTTAGAAAGCAAAGTCAAAGTTAATCACTACTTAATGGTAGTGAGGGATCATCTTCACTCCACGTTATTTCCTGCCAGGAGGTGTATTTTTCAGGATGCTAACCTCCATCAGCAAGGCGCGAGTTGTTTGACTTGAATGGTGCTGCATCCCTCCTGCAGAGTCCCGAAACTGGTAGAGTCTGTACCACAGTGCATACAAGCTGTACTGGCCACGCAGTGTGGCCCAGTGCCCTATTACATGGTTATACATTGGCGTCTAAATATTTCTCGACCCGTATGTTCTAAAGCAGTTGAAGGCTACGCTGAGAGTGCACTGAATATGTTACTGCAAAAAAGTAATTCTTGGAAGGAGCACAGACTTTTCTAATCGGGATATTGTCCTGGGTAATCATAACCTATTAAGGCTTCACTATTGAACTTTTGATCTTGATTTAGATTTTTAGAAAAAAAAGAGTTAAATTGGGATAAGTGAGGGGCAGGTGGTGAAGTGGCTCACAGACACACAATGCCCGGACAAGTCTGGTGCTTGTAAGTTGGATTACAATGGCAGTGGCAATGGAATTTTAGCTCAGGAATATAGCAGCTATATTTCTCACCCCAAGGTGATTTCAAGCTGAGTTAAGACTTTAATAGCTTAATTTATTGCTCAGACAAGCCCATGACATTTCATGGGTTTAAATTTACTGTGTTGAAAAAATAGTATGTCTGAAATAGAATAGCTAACTACAAGATAGCATTGTTGAGACACATTTCAGTTTCATATTCTGATTGCTGTTTTTCCCCCATTTTTAACATTTAAATCATGAACAACAAATTCTCTTACACTTCAACAGTTGCCAATGTCACTTGAGCTTCATTTGGTCTAACCAGTATTTCAGAAAGAGTTTTTGAATCTATATTTGAAAACAGGATTTTTATTTGTAATAAATTTACAGTATTACTTTAATCTCACTTATCTTTATGCAGCCATGCTTCTGTGTATTGCTCTTCTGTCTGTATAAAGAAAACCAACCCTGCCTTATTCCTTTAAAGTGTAAATTACAGTGTTGGTAGTGCCTTCTGCAGAATTAAAATTAAAAGTAGGATGCGTGTGATTTTTAGTCTGCTTAAATTAATGTTTTAGTTGTAGCAGAGAAGGATAATATTCCACTTCTAAAATGTTTTTAATTGTTATTGTCACACATTCCTTCAGTGGCTGATTTTATGCTCTTTCTACACGATGCAAGTGAACTGAAGCACAACAGGAAGGGTGTGGAAACTTTAGACCATATTGTAGAGATAATAGCTGACAGGATCTATAGGAAGCAATGATGGAGTTGCCTTCTGTACTAAAACTATTGTTCTCTCAGAGACGAGACTGTGATTTATCACTGTAATTATACTCGTTGGGACCTACTGTATTAACCCCAACTTGATTTTTTCTTTTTCTCTTTCAGTGGGTCTCTGTCTGATACACGTTTCATGTTTGTTGCAAAAGGTAAGGATAGTTCTGTTCATTCTGATATTCATAACATTCTTTTTCTATGAGAAGGCCCCAAGGCCGAAACGTTGTGTTCTCTTTCTTCTTTTTTTCAGCATGGATTAAACCTATTACTTATTCTTTTTCTATGTCTGTAGAGGTGTTTTACAGTCTATGTGCTAATTGTAGCTTCCGTTCATAAGTGTTATCTTTGAGTCTCCTTTAAACTAATGTTATATCCTCACTTCGTTACCTCTTTCTGCATAGCTTAAGCTATGTACTACCAGAATAGGTTTAAAATGTCCCTGGTTACCCTCCTTTTCTGTTATGGATAGATTGTTTTTGAGATATACAGTAATTAAGTAAGAATTTAATTACTTATTGCACTTAGATTAGACACTGTAGGAAGATTTTTGCACATAACATATTTAGACACAGCACTGTGAATACAAGCAGAGGACACTCTTGAGTGTACAGTGGATAAACATTAGATGCTTGCACAACAATGCAGAATCACAACATGTTTCAATTATTGCAAGCATATTTAAACCTCATTATATGACATACCCTTTGAATTGTATTGATATTTTTTTTGTCACTTCCAGTTGGTATGATCATGCATAACGTATGATTATAATAGTTCAGGTGGGTAGTTGCGTCAGCATGTGTAGGCTGCAAAGGAACAAGTAATAGGTTTATTCCATGCTGAAAAGAGAGAGAAAGAAAACAGGAAGAAGGCTGCACAATCAAAACGTTGTGTTTTCTTTCTTCTCTTTTCAGCATGGAATAAACCTATTACTTGTATGATTATAATGTTGGTTTAGTGCTTTGTTCACCTTCTGGTCAGGGTTTTTCATTGCTTAGCTGCTGGTCTCAAATGTATTCCCTGTGCGGAATCCAAAAATGTAGTAAAAGGTAACAAATAAACAGAGGTATTTTGGCTCATTTTGTAGTTAGTAGCTAAGTCTTCCAAGGATCACATCCATCTTTCTTGAAGGAGGCCAGGGAATCTGCTTTAACTACATGGCTGGGTAACCTGTTCCATGCTCAAAGAAGCCAGTGTTGTAGCTTCTGAATGCTTGATTTTTCACACTAGGGAACTCAGCCTATGCTGGTAGTTATTATTTTATCATCCATCTTCTGGATTTTCCTCTAGGTTTCTGTCTGATATGACAGAGCTGCTAACTCTGCTTTAGCCCATTTATGTCATCTTCCCAACACAGAAGAGTGGCCACGCATTCGACTTCATCCATTTTTGTGGTGTTGGCATTCCGAACCTTTGAGCATTTCTGACCACAAGGCTTTTTTACTGTGCTTCAGTCTCACCACCTCCAGCTAATAGTAAACAATGTGGTACTTTCCATAGACCTGACTTTGCCCAATTCAAGCACTATATCCATCTGTAGGCATATAAATTGATTTGCTAGACCTACTGTGAACCCAGGAGGGATATAGATCCTCATCCTTTTCCAGTCTTATGATTGGAGTCACTAATTATTCAGTCCTGTTCTTCACTATCCATAAAGTGCTTGAGCCAGCTAATAATTCTGCCTTCCCCCTCTCTACTCATCAGTTAACTGCCACATTTGTGCAATTCCTTCACAACAAATTGTGATATTAATGACTGGTTCTTGACCTGATTCCTGCAGTCAATACAACCTCACCCTTCCCTTTACTGATGTTGATGGTTGATAGATAATATAACTACTAAATTACATTGAAAGCATAAACATCAGTAAAAACTATTACCTGTGTCTTTCACCCTCTAACTACACTTCTATTTAAAGACAGCTTTCCATTTCCTTCTACATTTATCACTAATGCCAACTGGTCTTGTCTCCAGGCTTAAACATAATGGCTGTTGTTGCCAATCCTGTTTCCATTTTCATTAAAAAAGCCAGGAAACAGTGGTGGCTGCACAATCTTAATTTCATTTTATAGTCCTTTGAAACTAGTCAACAGTTTGTTTTAAGACAGACTTTACTGAAACAGCTTTCATCAAGGTAATGGCATTTGACTCCAGGTTACATTATATTCATTTCCTTCTGAATTTAAGTGCAGCTTTGATATTACCAATCATGGCATCTTGATGGATTAGCTAGAAAGTTATAAAGTAATCACTAGTACTTTTCTTTTCCACTAGTACTTGCTCCTGTTTAGCTGATAGCTTGTGTTCTGGCTAATAGTGTTCTGCATCAGCACTAAGTAAAATTTATAGGACCTAGGGGTCTCATTATCCTTTTCATTTAGAGACTAAAAATCTATCTTTTAATTTAATCTGCTAATACACAATTTAGCCTTTCTCTTGGTTTCACAAAATTATTTTGCTGTTCTTTGCTTCCACTGTGTATTGTGTTTGCTTATACAGTGCTTTAAAAATGATACCTTTGTTACTATTTGTATACTTCCATCTTTTTTGGAAGACAATAACTCTGGCCAAGAATTCAGTTTATCACAGTTTTAATTTTGTTGAAAACTGAAGTGAGGGAAATTAATAATGTATGTCTAGTCTGTATGTGTGATGCTTGCTTTCTTTCTTTTTTTATAAAAATGTTCCCAAAATGTGTATAGGTGCAATGTAATAGAAGCTTGCTGTTAGCTTGGTAGAGTAAGGCCTACCATAGGCCTATAGAAAACCTTCAACAAATTAGAAAGATTCAGAAAATGTTAGCTGCTTTTGATAAAGATGTCAGCTGATTGAAAATATTGCAGAAGCAAAGGTGGGTCACATGAATTTAATAATTCCGTGTCCGTTTATATTAAGTGTGGGAAACACTACATTTGTCTTATCTACTGTAAATCCCAGGAGATTCCATTTGAGGAACACAATCAAGGAAGGCGTTATTTCTGTCTGCCAATTTATCCATCCCAATCCAATCTCTGCAGACATCTTCAGTGCTTATTGAGCTTGTAATGAAATACACTGGCAGTCCACAGCTTTGATTGATCACATGCACTCTAATGATGTTCTTTGATTAACCTGGCCTTCTGAACAAGGCTATCCACAGAGAATTTGTAGCTGATGCTGCAGTATTATTGTGGCAAAGTAATCTATTCTTTTAAATTCTTACATACTGTCCATCATTTTATAGTAGTGACATAATCCTTTTCAGGTCCAGTACCAGTATTTTTAGCTGTAGTTTCCATCTCATGTTAACTTTTATAGAAAACATCTGTCTGTTTTAATCACTGTCTTTTTCTCAAGATGTTTTTTCTGTTGGCACCTCTCGCCATTTTGAGGTAACAGAAGTAGTGTTTTCTGTGGGAAAAATGTGTCCCCTAATTAAGTAAAAAGATAGCTCCACATCTCTAATCAATGTCAGGTGGACATCTAGAACTGTTTTCTCATATTTAGTATTTGAAAGAAGTAATGAAAACAGTGTATCAAAGATGAGTGCTCTACTTAAGTGTTTGTATTTTACAGATGCTGTATATGATAAATATTGTTACATTTTTCTTACAGACTGCAAAACACAAACTCATTTGAGACCAGAATCTGTCACAGCCAGTTCCAGCTGGCAGGGGAGCAGTGAAACAAAGAAACCATCTGACTGGTCTCCACACAACATAAGCTTTGATGAGAAGGGACGTTTCTGGGCAGCTGATCATAACAACAGTCGCCAATGGCTGGTTATTGACCTGGGAGAGAAAAAGAAAATCACAGGTTAGTGTGTGTTGTGATGGTACGCCCAGAGAACAGTTTGTGATACTGTTTTTGTTAAGTTTTGTAGAAGAGCCTTGTACTTAAAAAACATTAAATTTTAAAAGATGTCAGACATTTACTGAAATAGTTTCTGGAGGATTTCTGATGATGTTGTAGTGCTGTGTCCAGATGGGCAGAATCAGTACCCAGTGCTGTTTAGGAACCTGCAGGTATACTACTGTTTGGAGGAGTTTATTGGCACTAATGAAGTTGTCCTTGTTAACCCTGAATATTGGGAGTGTGGTATCATATGTGCACTGTGTGTGATAGATTGCACAAACAGCGCATTTTATAAAACAGCCTAAGATGAAGGTAGTAAGGTGATTAAATATTATGTATTTAACCTGTTTGCTTATCAAGTATCTGCACTGATAAGACTAAGTTCCTACAATCAAGAGAAGCCCATTGTGCCAGTTTAGCCTGTTTGATAGTAGTTTATTGTTGAAGAAAGGCTTTTGGTCTAAGGAACACGGCTTTCCAGCTTGCATCATACTCCAACAGCATTTTGAGGGCATGCTGTTCTCAGTTTTAAATGCACAATTTCACAGCTTATTCTAAAGAAATCCACTGGGTTGAATTTGTCAATGTCAATGCCTTTGGGTATTTTAAATGCTTGTATCAGGTTCTTTCCTCAGCCTAAAAAGGTTCAGTTCAGCCTGTCAGTGTATGACATTCCTTCTGATTTCATGAATATATTTTCTGTAACATGGTGACCAAATGTGGGATTCTACATAAGGTCTTAGTAGTGCATTGTACAATTTTAATGGAGCATCCCTTGATTTAAATTCTATACTTTTAACTGCAGTATATTTGCTGAATGTTTTTATATATATATATATGCTTGTGTTGTCTAGAAGGTGTAAGTAACATAACATAAACGGTCAGGTCTTTTTCTTAAATAGCCTCATGCAGTTTGTTTTTACTCCCTGCGTGCAAAACCTTGCACTTGTCTGCATTAAGTGTCATCTTCCAACTGTTTTTGTCCAGTCTTGAAGTTTATCCTAATCTTTTTAATTTGATGTTCCTATGGCGTTTGCTAATCTACCTATTTTGGTACTTTCTTCAGCCTTGAGTAGCTAACTGTACCAGAATTTAATTCATTGATCGATATTAGGAAGATAAGTGGTCCTGGTGCAGATCCCCGTGGTTCTCTGTTAATTAAATCTTCTCACCTTGAGCATTTGTCCTTTATCTATCCTCTTTTTACCTACTTTGATTCTTTATCTGGATGCATGACTAAACTAGTTTGACTTCTAGCATAGGTATGTACTTGCATCCTACATGAGCTTCCTTCTTGATAAATATCACCATTTATTCAATAACTCAGCATATTAAATTGTTAATTAAGTTGTCAAGTGTATATTGTTAAATGCAATTATATGAAACAAAAGTAATTTATAGACCAAGTTAAAAAAACAGATAGAAATGTATTAACCATTCTTTGGTGTCATCTATGATATACTGTTGTTAATTACTTCACACATTTTGCCTCACTTTGTGCTTCAGAAAAGGTCAGTGGGATTTGGAGGTCCAAATATGACTGCTCAAAAACATAGATGCTGGATTTGTACAAGGGGGGTAATTAAACTTAAAGTAAGACTCCTATCCTTTCTGCTCTTGAAGACTGCAGATGTTAAGTGAAATGCATAAATAACTTCTTGCAGTAGTCATCCCAGATTTCAACTTGGCATTTATATTTGCATCCCATTTGAGTTTGGAGGGTTACATAATGTAAAAGAATGGTGTGCTGTGTGTTTCATTCATGACTGAAAATGTCCTGCATAAAGATGTTTAAAAATACAGTAGACATTATTTTAAGATCAGTTGCGTAATGCCCGTGAGTAACTAGTTCATTTCATGCTGTTTGGTTATGCATTAAGCACTGTGCTGATGAAGAATGTCAGCTTTGTTTCAAATAAGTGCCTTTATATCACTGACTGCTTGAAGAATATCATTTTGATTGGAATGTGGATAGTAAGAGGAAAGTATTGTTGACATGCAATGGTTGTTGTGTAACAGGAGAAAGAATAAAGTAGCTGAAGAATACGGTCTTTCAGCAGTGGAAGGTCACTGTTTTGCCTGAGTCAAATGATGCGCAATTCTAGTGAACTCAACTAAAAATAAATCGTACAATATTGTAAACATGTTCAGAATTATACTTCTCTTATAATGACTGAGCTTTCATCTATTAAAGATTCCTTACAATAAAAAGCAATGATATAGCATACATACATTGTTTGCATTTAGTCAGAATTTCATGTTTAGAATAATAATAATACTTTAGACTTACATAGTGCTTTTCTGAACACTCGACTCAAAGCACTTTACAGGTAATGGGGACTCCCCTACACCACAACCAGTGTGTAGCCCCGCCTGGATGATGCGACGGTAGTAGTAGTAGTAGTAGTAGTAGTAGTAGTAGTAGTAGTAGTAGTAGTAGTAGTAGTAGTAGTAGTAGTAGTAGTAATAATTCCTTACACTTATATAGCGCTTTTCTGGACACTCCACTCAAAGCGCTTTACAGGTAATGGGGACTCCCCTCCACCACCAATGTGCAGCATCCACCTGGAATGCTCACCACACATCAGCCATCAGTGGGGAGAACAGATTGATGAAGCCAATTCATTAAATGGGGATTGTTAGGAGGCCATGATTGTTAGAGGCCTGGGGGAAATTCAGCCAGGATGCCGGAGTAACACCCCTACTCTTTTTGACAAACACCCTGGAATTTTTAATGACCACAGAGAGTCAGAACCTAAGTTTTACGTCGTATCCAAAGGATGGTGCCTTTTTTATAGTGTAGTGTCTCCAGAACTATACAGGGGTATTAGGATCCACTCAGACTGCAGGGTGAGCCCTCCTATTGGTCCCACTAACACCTCTTCCAGCAGAAACCCAGGAGGTCTCCCATCCAGGTACTGGCCAGGCTCACAACTGCTGAGCTTCAGTGGGCTGCCAGTTGTGAGTTGCAGAGTGATATGTCTGATGGCTGATTTATACATCAAAAATATAGAACCTGTTTGAGGTGATTTTTCCATGTTTTTAAAAATTAAATAACCTTTACATTTAACCTAGAACATTTCATTATCTCTAATTTACCTTAATTATGTATTTCAATCATTTTTTACTCTCAAATTATTTATTGAGTGAAGAAATATTAAAATATGAAGGATATGTTTTTACTGAGGAGTACTGTAAGTCATTTTGAGAAAGAGAAATGTATATGGACATTTCCATTCCTGAAAATGTCCAAAATGTTAATGAAATGTCCTGTTAGTCCTATATTATACCATTGAAACTGATGTATTGATGCAGTGAATGCTGTGGTTTCAGTTTCTTCATAAATGTTGTAATGCTGGTTTTGAGTAAAGCTAGCTTTGCTTTTGGTTGTTCTTACTGTCTTAAATGGGATGAACGCCACAAATATTTGTGCCACAAAAATGCACATAGTTGCAGATTCAGAGTACTGATTTGCCGCAGGTATTTCCCGTTTTACTGGAGCGACAGCACAGCACGTCACGTTACTGGGTTTGTGGCAGCTTCAGACTCTTTCCTCTTCTAATTTCCAAGTTCCAAAAGAAAATCTTATCAGAGCACCAGTGTTCCTCTCTTACTGAAATTTAATTTCAGTACTGTGTAGGGCTACAATAATATAGGAACATGAGAAAAAACAGAAGTCCATTGGCCATAGTCTACACAATGAAAGGGACAGCTCAAAGGTTTTTTTTAGATGTTATATGAAGAATGAAAAATGTTCAGATTGTTAAAAAGGTAGGAAATGGACATGTTAAAAGGGAGTCTTCATATAAAATTGATTTAAAATATATTAACCTAAAATGAGTAGTTTTAAAACAAAAATGGAAATTGTGTACATGTTAACAGAGAGAGGCCAAAAGCAGATAAGTTTGCTGAGAAAACTTTAGGTTGCTGTAAAGTGCTTCAAAGCAAAACCCTTAATCACTGTAGGTGGATTTAAGAAGTTGCCCGATAAATAGCAGAAGTGTCAAGGATCAAGTCTTGATGTTGGATTTGATGGATGATTTTATAATATTCTAATAGCAGAGGATTGACAGCCGATGTTCAGTATAAGAATAACTTTATTTAGTAAGGAGTTGTATCATTATTTTTATTTTTATTTGAGTTGTTTTGTCCTTCGGTAATTTTTGTTTGTTTTTCTTTGCAGGAATAATAACCGCAGGATCTACAGTTTCCGATCTCGACTTTTATGTTCAAAGTTACACAGTTGAGCACAAAGAAAAAAATAAGTGGAAGACCTACACACGGAACAGCAGCTCTGAAGATATGGTTAGATATCATCACCACCTAGTACTTGTGCCTGGGGTCTTACAAAAACCTTCTGCCTTGCCTTTCGTAGCCCGAACCTTTCATCTGTTCCAGTTCTAAAAATATTGTAATACTTTAGAAGAGTTTGACAAGAATCTCTTGTATAGGCAGTAGAAACACTGCGATTGAGCGAACACTGTATGTACAGAAAGCAACAATCCAGTGTTACTATTCATTTTTGCACCAAGAAAATTGGACAGCTTACTTTTTCATCCAACACGTTTTTGAAAATACAAAATGTTTTTTTTTCCACTTGATCAAATCAGCGATGCTGAGCTTATGGTCATAAGCAGCAGGACGTTGTTTAAAAAGACATGTTGCTTTATGTAGATTTTATTTTTTGTACAAATGTAGCTGTACAGTTTCACCCAGAAGTAAGCATTTAGCTTCACGCCTTTTTTAAAATTTAATTAAATCTTTTCCATTTATCTGCAGGTATTTGAAGGAAACCTGGACTACTGGTACCAGTCGCGCAATAATTTCCTCCCCCCTATAGTGGCACGCTTCATCCGCATTGTTCCTCAGACGTGGCACCAGAGGATAGCCATGAAGATCCAGTTGCTTGGGTGCCAGTACATACGAGGTGGGCAGAACACTGGTGGATGAAGTTTGAGATTATTATGCTGAAAAGCCCAAACTCCTGAATGTTGTTTTATTGTTTTAAAGCAAGCTAAGCAAAGTCAGCAACGGGTGCAAATGCAGGGCTCTGCTATGTGAAAAGATATAAAGGCTGTCGGTGCCCTTGGGTTAACCTCTAGTACTGACCATGTTCCTAATCCTGCATTAGGTCACGTGTGTGTGGTGTCAACAAACATATGCAGTAGGGCTGTTTGCTGTAAACCGTAAAGACCTGTTACTTCTACTACATGCTGCTAATTTAGGAGGGAAGAGTATATACTGTTATGTTGTCCCGCAAAGATACATTTCAATTCGTTTCTTGATTGTTGACCTCAACGCTAGGTCTATCTTAATCACATTGAGATTTGAAATATACAGTGCATGTAGTACAAAATAGTAGTTTTCAAGAGTTGTTGCGACAGTGATAAGGGTAACACCTTTTTAATTGAGTTTTCTGTCTGTTTTTTCCCCAACAGCAAACAATTCAACTGAGCTGAAACCAGATCATGTAAAGCCGAATTCAAAGTCTGTAGGGGAGGATGAAATCACAGAACCAGTTGCCTCACAACCTGACCTCGGTGAGAACGGTGCAGGCCAGTGACGGTGTTACAGATTTTCATATTAAAGCCCATCAAACATACTAAATGAGACTTATTTTTGTTCTTTTTTAGTGAAACTGGCCGTAATTATTGTCCCGACTCTTGCGATATTGGTTTTACTGGTTGTTGGAATTTATGTTTGCAAGATGGTGCAGAAGTAAGTAAATGTTTAATACTTTTCATAATTCTCTGTACTTACACCAAACATGGTCTTTAAAAGTTATAAACCATAGTTACAGGAATAAGTGATGCAATTTCATAAAGAGTCGTATTATCTTTTCACTTAATTCGTACTTGCATTAAAAGTATGTTTGGTGGGTGTAGTTGGTCCTTTCCTGTACACTATGCAAATTGTCTGGGATCCCCTGAGATGAAAAACATGCAGTTTATTAAATTTTCTTTAGAATCTGAGGAATTCAGGATTAAATACATCTTTTATCCAGCTTTATGTACCCTGGAACAAATTATAATTCAGGAATCAATTTGCTTCAGGTCACTCAGGTTTTGAAGTGGGCACTTTTCTTAAACTGCTGCAGGGATCTGTACGGTATGTCACAGTCAGGGCTTGCATAAACTGGCCCACCCATTGAAGGTAACCAATTTGGAAGTTTCTCATGTCCTGACCTGATCAGCTGCTAGCGCATAATGGCTACCATGGTTCACAGTAGGAAGGATATCACACTTGAGAGATGGATGAGATGGGTTCCCTATGTGGTCCAATATATAAAGTGCTTGGGGATCCTCTGGGGGTAAAAAGTTTATATAAATGTAAAGAGTGAATATTATTATTAATAAAAGGTAAGGTTGGGTTAGATGTGGGAAGCAATTGTCTGACTTTCTTGTAGCACCAGGCCTTCCAGACACGAAGCAGTTGCCTCCCTCGCTTCCTTTCCATAGCTGTGTGAAGGAGAGTGTGTTGGTTATCAGCAGGGGCAAGTGACCAACCAGACAAACCAGGATTTGTTATCAGTGAATGACTCTTTGGCTGTTGTCTGTGTCTGTTCAGATTATTAGAGCAGTTCTGTCACAGCCAGTCATTAGGAGACCTGGTTTTCTTTGTGTTTGTCCAGAGTAAACTAAGAGCCCTGATTCACATATGCCAAACATTTTATTTGGGGGAAAAAAGCCAGGGACGGCCTGTCACAAGTGAGGATTTATGGAAGCTGGCTGCATTGTTTTACCCCTCATATCTATCCATTAATATGTGTTTCCTTTGTGCAGGGGAATGTAGAGATAGAAGGGGTTAAGGGTCACTGTTAGGAAATTTGCCAGCTGCTGTTGCCACCAGTGAAAGAGAAATAGTAATTAATGATGTAGAGTCACTGCACAAAGCCACAAGTGGCTGTTGTGGTGCAGAGACAATGGGCCCTGACCTCCTGTGATAAACCCAGGATGTGGTTGTGTTCAGATAGAGGACTGTTGTCTTTGCTACTCATAATTGCATTTGTCATTTTCTTGTAGAAAGAAGACAACAGAAAACACGTACGGTTCATCTGATGCTCAGAAATCAGGTCAGTAAAGATTTTTCTATCCTTAAGTGGCTTTTTGAAAATCATTTAAGAATTCACCAAGAAAGGCACAGAAGTTCAATTTTCCCAGGTTTGTCAAAATCTCAGACTATGCAATACTAATATTTGCGGGATACAGGTTTATCTTGTGTCTTTTTTGGATACTGCACAGCTTCAGCCTGTGTTGCACAACATTTATTAATCCTCTAGCTTATATAATTGTGTGGTAAATCAACTATTCATATTACAAAGATTTCTCTTGTGTATCCATTATAAATTATCAGAGATTGTGTATGTAAAAAAAATGAGAAATTTGCCTACAAACTGAACCTTATTCTGTGGAAATATTTGCTGTGTGAATTTCTTTAAACATTAGCAGGAGTGTAGCAAACATTGTGCAAAACAATAATTGCAAGTGTATTGGAAATAAATTACTTTAGAAGGGAAGATTACTTATCGTTTGTCCACAGTGAAAATCAAGTCTTATTATCTCATGGGCAGTTTGCCCACAAGGTAAACCTTGAGTAATTGAATCTGTTTGGTGGTTTTAATGTGGCATTATGAAATGGTGTGAGAAAGTGTGAGTGTGGGAAAATGGTAACAGTACAACACAGAAAGCAGTTCAGGTCTGTGCATGCCACTGGGGCAGACACGTGTTAACAAGAAGAGACCAGACCTGCAGGTCCTCAGGCACAAATTCAGAAATATTTGGAAACAGTAAAATGGCATTTTTATGTTATTATTTCTTAGGTCGATAAGCTTCTGTTGTATACAAATAAATAAATCGGTCTTCTTTGCATTTTATTTTGTGTCACATCAGGTTGCTGGAAACAGATAAAACAGCCATTTGCAAGGCACCAGTCTACAGAGTTCACCTTCAGCTACAGCTCTGAGAAAGACCCAATGCAGAAATTGGACCTGGTCACCAGTAGCATGGCGGGTAAAGAGCACGTAGTTACAGTGTTTTCCCAGTTCGGAATTCTCCCCCAGGTCACACATGCTCCCATAAAACTCTTCAAACCTGTTTTAATATCTAACCAACATTAGTTTTCACTTGACCTTAATTTAGGAATGTTTCAAGAATGGGACAAACAAAAATCACTTGCCTTATGCTTGCTTATGCTCGCTTATACTTAACTTTTATAATTGAATTATGTTTCCTCTCCCTGGGTGTTTTAGAAATACTGTATATAGATATGACAATAAAAATGGATGTTAATCTTTGTACAAAAAAGGTATACAAATGAAACTTTCTTAGAGTCAGGCAGTCTAGTAGAAGTTGGTGTATTAGATGTGAGTCTGTGTCCCCTAATGTCAGAATCCACAATGGTTTCCAGCATTGTTATTGCCATTAGACCGTGAGCTGTCGATTGGGGGAAAATACCTTTGTTTTCTTTTTATTAAAGATTACCACCAGCCCCTTATGATTGGAACAGGGACAGTGACAAGGAAAGGCTCTACATTCAAGCCTATCGACACAGATGCCAAGGAGGAGTTACAAGAAGCTGGGACACACTATGACTACCTGCACACAGCCAATCCGTATGCACTGCCCCTGACAAATCAGGAACCGGAATACGCCACTCCTATAATAGAAAGACACAACTTAAGGAAGGAAGGCTTCACACAAGAAGTGGGCTACAATGTGCCAGCTTTGAATAAGAATCATTCCTTCAAGACAAATGATTGCAGTACTTACAGGAAAGAAGACAGCTTAGCTGGAGACTACCAGACACCACAGATCAGAGCAGAAAGACTGCAAAATGGAAAAGGACTGTATGACAAACCGAAACAGAATGTTGCTGGAACAGACTATCAGAGACCACAAGTAACGTCCTCCATGACTGAAAACTACTCAATACCAAGAGACTGCTTGAAACTGGCAAGAGCCCTACCACCGTGAGCTGACCCTGGACAATGTCACCTGGCTGGTCTCCTGCGTTATTTATTTGTTGAACTGTAAACTAAATCTTTATAAAAACATTTATAAAAACTCCTCAAATAATTTATTGACTCCTTCTGAAATTAAAATGAAAATGCATTTGAATCGGTCTGTTTGCTGTCTGAAATGTGATTCAGCTTTGGGGCAAAAATAGTTTCTAAGGTGTCTGCACTGGAAGCATGATTTTCTTTCTGCATCTCATAAGCTGTACTGTATACTTCATTCTTGTTTGCTCTTTGCATAATCTTGACATTAGCTCAGTAGTTACCATATATCTTTGATTGATAATGTGAAGACATTTTGAAGTGCGCAGGGCATAATGGAGTTATGTTATGTATGGAGTTACAGTTTCTTAATCATTATATGATTAAGATCTCTGTTCTTTTAAATTGTCTTTTGAGCACAACACTGGACAGACATAATTGGCCAGTTTTGACTTTGAAAACTTATGTAAATGTAAGACTTTTAAAACTTAAAAAACAACTTTCTTGTCTATTTTAAAATAAGGATTTATGTTTTTATGCCAACCAACTAACAGAGAGCGAATTGTTGCAGAAGGGTGTGTGGATTCTCTGGAAAAAAACAACATCATGATGCAGTTATATAAAAGTAAAAGGGTTCCCATGTTTTCTGTTCTGCTTGTTTAGGTATGCCTGCTTCGGTAATAATATTAACTAGCTGAGGAGAAGACGGTTCTTATGAACAGTTCCACATTGTAAATGAGGATTTGTTCTTAGCTATAATGAGTGTTTGGGAGGCTTATCAAAAATTTGGCAGTGTCAGAAAATGAGGTCTTTATCAGGTTTCCGTGCATTGGCTGCAAAGCAGCTTCTACCAAATATTGTTTAACAAAATCTGTAGTTGTGGCATAACAGATGGTCTAAAAGATGCCTCCTAAATAGAGGCAGTGCTACCTCAGAGCTGGAGTCTAAAGATTGGGAAGGCACCAGTATCATTAAATTTACAGTAAAAGTGCCAGATAACTAGACTACCTAATTGGCACAAAAATATTAATATTGGTTCAAACGAACCTACTGCAGAAGTACAGAAATCTTGATGTTTCCTTTTTAAGGAGAGTTATAGAAAAATAAAGATTGAAATGGTACTCTTTAAACAAATTGAAAGTTCCATTTTTAATGTTTTAAAATTGTTTGTATATATAGTAACATAATTGTGCATTGTCCTAAGCTATTGTCATGTGAAACACAAGTTATTTTTGGTGCTTCTGTGCTTAAGTGACAAGCTTCATGAATGGACTAATTACATATATAATTTCTGTGAAATACTTTCGGGGAGTGGGGGACTGTATGTATCTGTATTGCCTGCAGAAACAAATCAGATGCAGTTTTCATTCATGTCTGTAAGCTGTAAAGTACACAGGCTTTAAATAAACCGATGCAAGTAAAGTCTGTGCTTGCAATTTTGGAATTGTAAATGCATGAAAAATGTTTATTTGGCTTTGAGGCAAGATGGCTCTGTGCAGGTGCACCTTTGAATGCAAAGTTTGTGAGTCAGGGTGTTTCGAGTTCAGAAATTCCAGCTGTGAAACTGCTCTCTCCAATTCCATTCAGCTGTGGAGCACAAAGTCATGTAGCTTCAGTTCAGTCTCTTTACAGTATAGCAGGAATGTGGCAAACGTGTGTCAGCAGAAGAGCAGCTTGGCACATCTCAAGTCCTGCAGTGAGTCACTGATTCCCAGCTTATGACCAATGTAATACCCTAGCTGCTCTGTTAGACACCCAACAATACTTTAAAGTGGACTTGTGCTTATGTTTGAATTTGCTTTCAAGTACAGGGATTGTAATGTAGGTCGATAACGATAACAACCTTGAAAATGAAACGGTTATTGCAGTAACCTGCGGTTGAAAAAAGTGAGTTAAACCAGGTGGAGTGCGGAGGGGTTTCTTCTGTGTTAGCACTTGCATGTTGAGCAACACATTCTGGCATCCTCCAGCTTTTTGCTTGGAAGTGTGAAAGATCACACGGTATTACAACTTGCCGTCCTTCATTCCCACACTGACTCTTCAAAAGAAAAGTCAAGGAAACAGTGCTGTTGTGGTTCAAAACTGGTGTCAGAAGATTTGAGAAAAACTCACCAGCCCTCTCCTTTATCTAATTTTGCTCTTCTGTTCTTACAGACTTGAGGCTTATAAAAAGAGTCAGTAAATAGACATACACCTCTTTCATAACCTAATAACTAGTCCTTCATTTTTTCTTGAGCAGTACAATCTGTTGCCAATTACAGTGTTAACCATTTCATTGAAGGCTATACTCTTGATATTTGAATATATATATATATGAAGATTAGGAAGATCAGTATTCTCTAAATATATTTGACAGTAGTTTCCAGTATAGCTCAATACTTCTTTTCAAACTTAGATTTATTGTATAATTAAGCATTCATATTTATTAATATTAAGATCTAATTTGGATAAAACCTCTAAAAGCAGTTGGCAGTAATATGTAGTAACATGTGGAAGCAGTAAGAGTTTTTTAGGTCTTTGTAGCATGAGCTTAAGCTTAAATGATTTTAAATTCTACAGACTGGCATGAAAGAATTTAGGTTGATTACATCATTGTGTAATTTCATAAAGACAGAAAATTATTCTCCGACATGGAAAGCCTTTTCAGTCTTGAAAAACACAGTGCCTTGTTGTAAATCAAATAATTAGAATATTTCTTTAACGGTCTAAAGCTGGTTCTGCAAATTGAATTGTTTCCTTGTGTTCTTCTTATTTAGAAAGAATATGTTTAAACTGGACAATTTAGCTTTTTTACTTTGACACATCTAATTAACCCCTGTCAACAGATTATAAACCCCTATAAGAAAGATAATGAAGTATTGGAAAAACCAGGAAAATCATGAATAAGTGCTTCACTGCTTTGTTCTCTATTTACCATTTTTAGTCCTCGATCGGATCATTTTATTGGGGTTTCAACATGCATGTAGTAATTGGTCCCATGTGTGGGCCTGCAGTTCTTACTGCCCTCTGGTGTTCACTTCTCCTTACTGCCACATTGCACACTGTACAGAGGAACAGTCCTGGAACTGAGCAAGTGATGTGGCCACTGTATTACATCTGTGTTCACAGAGCATATCTGCTCCAATTCTACTTGGCAGCATTTACTGAGCAACAAAATTGTCATTTAGTATCATGAAGGAATATAACAGGTTTAAGAGACTAAACCCGTGACTGCATTACAGATTTCTTCTCTGTTCTGCTGGTCTTCACTGACACTAATTCATAATCATAAGATGTGTTAATGCTAAACCTGATAAAATTATTAGAATTACTTGACTGTAGCTGCCAATGGTCACGGCTAGGAAACCTGAAAACAACCTGGTGAGTTACTGTCAATTGGAATACTGTAATTGGAATTTAACTTGAATATACTAAATATTTTTGGCAATGTTTTCTGCAACAGCAATTATGAGAATTTGATGGAATTTTTTGCAAGTACCTTTCAGAATTCAAATTCAAAACCTGACCTATCTCAAGAATAATAAATTAATCCAAAAGCTTCAGAGAATGAATATCCTTAATCTCCCACCCAGTATTTAAATTTACTTTCTAGAACTGAACCATGTAGGTAAACAATGTGATATGAAAACATTATTAAACATCTTTTAACGTATTCAGGTACAATTTACAGCCTGGAAAAAGAACATGCACCATGCAGAGCATCATGCTGTAAAAAATCTTAAAAACAGAGCATGAAAAGAAACCTAGCACATGTTCTTAGGAAAAAAAAGAATAGAGATTATGGACGGGTGGGGAAAAAAGTGATTGGAGACAAGCTGACTGCAGGGTGCTACATCGATCCTGAGTCATCATTGACTGCCCTGTGGGCTAATCCTGACATCTCAGCTGGACAATTCATATCTACATAAAGCCTCATGTAACAGCTTTTTTTGCTACTTGTGAATGTAATGGTTATCTGTCGGTTGCCCTACTCTTAAAATGTGAACCCGATTCTATGGGTTCAAGCATATACGGCTCTTGGAGTACAGGAGAGGAATGAGACAGAATCCCACAAGATAGCATCTGCAATATACTGTACATATATATCTATAAATAAGGAACAAGTAATAGGTTTATTCCAAATTTCAGCATGGAATAAACCTATTACTTGTTCCTTTGCAGCCTACGCATGCTGACGCAGCTACCCACCTGAACTACTATATCTATAAATATACAGCCTGCATTTTCCATTGGTGGCCACACATGCTGCTGTCATGTGATTTTCACAGTAGATACCCTCTTGTATTGTATTGTTCAATACAGTATAGGTGCAGCTGCAATAAAAAGAACTGTATTACAACAGTTATGTTTAGTTTAAGTTAATCTAGTTATGTGTAGCATTAAGTAAACTGATCTGCCAATGGTATGAGATTTTTGGGAACTAAGATTTTAAAAAAAGTTTTACAAAAACATAATTAAAATTAAGGAGAACAAATTGTAAACATATTATCATATTTTCCAACGAATTAATACTTTCCCCCCTTAAAAATCATCCCATTAGAGACTGTATAGTCGTTTGCTTTCATACAGCACATACCACAGGACAAGGGGAGACACCTAGTGGCCAATTAACAACTCCAGGATTTGAAAGGTTAATGCACAGTGTAGTCTACAGGGAAGGATTCATATTTGACCTGGGCTTCCTTTTCCTGTGTCATTTGTCACATGAAATAAATTCACACCATTTCATTGCAAAGTCTGTTGCTGAATGAAAACAAATTGGCTTCACTGAAAACAATGAGATCAAAGGTGACCCCCTCAATCTTTGCAATGTGTTAAACATGGAAATATTAATTTCTACAGCAAAAGACGGGATCACTTTTTTTGGACACAAACTTCTAAAACCTGAATTTTTCAGCCTGTGTGTGTACTTGGCTGACAGCACTCACATGTGACAAGCTTGGTCCCAGGCTCTGGTTACCCAATACATGGTTTAAACAACACATTATTCAAAAGTTTTTTTAACATCTTGCATAATTTCCCCTTTGTTTTGAGAGTAAAATACTCTGTTCTGAAACCATTTACAAGGGACTAAGCATGTCTGCATAGACTTATTCAAGTTCCCAAATATTATTGTTAAGTATCGGTGCTAGTTATTCTGGTTTACAGACTTCGTCTTTTCACTTCAGAAAGCACATCTGCCTGGTCTACACCAGATATAATAAAGGTTGGAGCCATCTTACAGTTAAATAAATCACATTTGTTATATAAGAAAGGTTGGAGCCTTTTTACAGTTAAATCACGTGTTATAAGGACTGTATTAACCACTATAAAAATGTACTTTCAGTTAATAGTGTTCACATTTCTGAATAAATTACTCCATCACACTCCTTTTAAAGTCTCCTGCAGTATCTTCTCTGATAAGTTAAAATTCTGTAAGCTAGTGAATGGCAGAGATGTTGGTTTATTGAATCTCTAATTAAAATCGTATGCAATCACAACTCAACTACAACCCAAATCCATATTCAACAGTAAACTGTGTGGATGGTAAAGATTCAATTTTTTTTCTTGTTTAAAAATAAAGGTATCAAGCCACAACCAGGGACCATTCCTAATTACTGCCCTCCAGAAACTGCAAGATCACACAGCTTTATACTACTATTGTTTCTCACAGAGACCCGGAATGCACGTTATTTTGAGTAGACACACAGCAACCGTGGAAAGCAAATCAGAAAACTCTGCCATAAAGATGCATAAAGCACTGGGTTTTGACTTCAGCAATGCATGTGGAAAATTATTTACTGTAACAGTCAAAACAAAATAAAAATAAGAAACCCAATGCACGCCTGTCTGTGGATAACAAAAGCACTGTAACTACTATGTAAAACAGTTCCACTATGTTCCGGTAATTCAAAACAGACTACTGTATACGTTGTGTCTGTAATGGGTCATTCTGCGTTTTTCAATAATCTAATGGGGAGATCCGGCGTGTGAGCTCAGTTTCTGTAAATGCCCTTCCACTGTTCTATCCCGGTGGTGGAGTGGGAGGACGCTCTACAGGCTCTATTTAAAGCTGTTCTCAGAGCACCATGCCTAAAGGGCGATGCAGATAATTGTGGCCCTAGAGTGAACAAATGATAACAATGACAAGACCGAGAAAGAGAGTCATTAGCTGTACCTTTCAAAATGACCGTTTGGCATTGTTTAAAACATTTACAGCACTTGATATTATACAATTTTTTAAAAACATTACCACCAGCACTGTGAGAGCTATTAAGTGATGGAACCATAGTAGCAATGCTGTTTTCTTCCTTTTCCACTAATGCCAGTGTAGCCCTTATTGAAAGAACACTCACAGTGAAAAGTCCATTTCCTTTACCCTAATTAGCACATCAAAGACACATCAACAATGACTGCTACGGCCTTATGGTATGGAAAAGTTGATGGAAGTTTAAAGAAACTGGACTGACTACTTGATCTCCATCTGAGCAAGATAAATTTCCATTTATTCAAATATTAGACATGTTACACATGTACCACTGAAGTGTAATTAAGACATATGATACATTAAAACTGGTCTTCTTGGGGTCTGGAACAAAATGCTATTTTATTATATGGAAAAAAAAATCCAGCCATGGATTAAAAAAAAACATTCTGCAAAAATAAGCATGCTTAAATCAGATTTTGTTCCATAAAGTAACACTGGATAAATATGAATACACAAATGCAATCATTAACTGCAATGGCAATGGCCATCACAAGCACAAAGGGAAATATGGCAAGCCTTGAATGATCAAGGTGGGTTGATTTTATAGCATTAAATGCAAAGCAAAAGGTTTTCACCACAGGAAAAAATACATGGAAAGCCATTACAAAAAGTCAGATATAGAAGAGACATAAGACTAAGGGACAACTGCAAAAGCCTCCCTCATTTAAATGAACACACTGTACTATTTTTCACTTTTATTCAACAAAACTAAAAGAACCCGGTATGTAGAAGGGAAAGAGACTGCAATACTGCAGAGATCAACAACAAAAAACGTTCTAAACCCACAGAAATACAGTAATCAGTAGCAAATTAAAAAAAGTTATACACACCAGATTTGAAGCAAACAGGCAGAAAGTGTTTTGTGTATATCTACCGTATAATGTTACATCACATTACTTCCTCAGTGTTGGTGTAAAGACAATAAATCATCTGTTTATTGCTGCTAAGTAAAATGCCTGTGTTTGATTGTAACTTAGAAGAGTTACAGGTCGTGTGCTGCATTTTGGCTTTTAACGCTCATTATATGTTAAAGCTTTCAAAGTGAAATGCTTGTCTTCCTTCCTGCCTGTCTCCTTGGTACAGACTTTCACCTTGTGACCCTGCAACTGAAATCCAGTGTGACCAGTGCAAGCCCTGGATATTGGTCATCTTTGGTTAGAGGCCAGAAATAAAAAACAAAAACTTCCCCAGTAGGCAGTAGGCTGCAGGAGAAACAGAATACACTGGAAGAAAAAGGCCTCAATTTATCTTTTAAAGAAGACTGAAAACACCAATGGCAAAGGAATAACATACCTGTATTCAAAATGAAAGGTGGCGGAAGCACAGTTAGGACATTTCATTACATCCACACAAAAATATAGCAGTAATGGTAAAAAAAATAGAATGCTTTAAAAAAGCCTTTCAAAGGTATAATAATGATGCAAAATTGACAGTCATAAATACATTGCACTTTTTCACATTATTATGATACAGCAATGCAAATAATTACAATGTGCTTCCTTACTCTTACATTATTTCCATCCAAGTACTGTACAAGGTATTCAACACAATACTGCACATTTCCATGTCACCTCTTTTAGCTCAGAGGACAGGTGAAGGTTTCCAAAAGAATTCCACATCAAAGTATACTGCAACAGACATGTAATACATATCCAGGTAAGACTGCTGGGAGACAGGAGAAAAAAAACTGATGGTTCACACACCTTCCTTTTATTTACAATATATGTTCAAAATTCTTGTATGAATAGAATAAAAATGTTATGACACAACTAAATTAAAGACATGAGTAGCAACACTACGTATTACAAATACTTCAGAATTAAAAAAAAAATACCTGCCATCTTTAGCAACCTTGAAGGCATGCAAAATGTAAAACTACTGTTAGAAAATATTCAAAGCAGTCAATTTAGTAGGTGTAGTGTATGTAAAGTCCACTGTGCAATACTTTTGTCAGACTGTTGTGTGCCTTTTTCCACTTCTTTTATTCCATGGATAGTCGGTACATGACCACTGTTCTCTATTTTTCTGTTCTCCTGTCCAGCTACACCAAGTCTAAGGCACCTCAATAGGAGACTGATTACTGCCTCATTCATTTGTAACAGGATCAATAGTGGGACATGCATTTTTGTGCTAGGGAGTTTTATTTCATATATTATTTATATTTATAGTATTTATTTTAATATATAAAGCCTGGGTTTTAAATTGATGGATCAAGGTGTATAAAGAGAAAAAATACTTATTTTTCAAGTACATCTACAAATAATCCCTATAACAGTTAATTTACATTGAAACCCTGAAAATGCCTGATGAGCAGGGACAGATAGCTATTCTGTTTTATTACACTATGAAATGGCACGGAACTGTTTCACACCTTTATCAGATGTAAAGTTCAACATTAGAAAAGTGGAGTAAAGACAAGCAAACCTGATTCACCAAGTATTTGGTCATTAAACAAATGGGCATATGAATAAATAAGACATTCACTGACCCAACACCATGTTAAAATGTAGCTGCATTGCAGAGGTCTGTTAACCAATACTTTGCAGTAACTTGCAGTGAAGGAATAGAAATTTAATTTAACCTTCAGAAGAGCTCAGTAAATCTCCTTTACAAGCCAGGAATAAAGAGTTAAATAGTAGTTTAGCCCATGACGCAGTCCCCACTAGCTCAGTAACAGCTTACAGATGCTCCAGACAATAAAAAGTAATATCACTCTAGGCCAACCCCATACCCCTCCCCTTTAACCCATCAATTAATCTCCTGCATCATTTGCGGGACCTGCATCTGAACACTCCAGTAATATGGCAACTTCTCTTTTCTCTGTGGCTTATTACTGCTCAAACAGGAATGGTAACATGCTTTTAGTATTGTTTAGAATGTATTGCAACAGTAACCAGTGCAACGCCATTCTCCTTCTTTTATTCTCATGCATCTTCCCATTGTCTCCAACGCAGTCCATTCTCTTAAAATACAAAACTCTCATTATTTAACACATATACAAAGTCTTTCATCCCCTGTCTTCTTTCACCGGCAGCCTATGAAGAACTGTCAGCAGACTCGGCAGTCTTGGGTCCAGTTTCCTCTGACGCGGTTTCATTTGATATCCCTAGGTCTCCATTCTCCACACCTTCACTCACAGATTTCTTCTCCAGGGCTTCAAACGATAAAGGACATATTAGACAGAAATAAGGCTTGCAACTAAATTGAAGGATTACTTGCCTACCAGAGATAAACATGCTTGAAAATAAGTTTTGCTTGTGTTTCCCCAATTTGCTTCAATCAATAAGCTACTGGCAGCCATATAAGCAAGATCAGCTGAACAGCTTCCTCTCATTTGTAACCATTATGTTCTGTTATGCAGATCTGACACAATGTGCTCCTTTATCTCAGAAAAACTTAAAATGCCAGCTTTCTTCTTTCTGACTTTCCTGATGTCAAGAGACTTTTCAAGAATCTCTTGAGAGCAAAAGAAGCTTCACGAGAGTGATTCAGTTATTTGATTACACTTTGGCTGTGACATTATAAAATAAATCACAGCACATGTCTCATAATTTACAAAGATGTCATGCATGTAGTGGAAATGCCATGAGAAGCTTCTAAATTAAATCTCTGCCAAATTCATCAATGCCTTCTCAGTAGACAAAATAAGATTACATTCTCTGCTTTATACAGAGATGGTCCAATGATTAATTCTTTTTTTTTAAATTGTGTTCAATAATGAACAAAATTCACATTAATACATGTAATGCTACTGAAGATGAATGTATTGTTTTATACTGAAATGATAAGACAAGAAACATTACAATCTGAGCAGCAACGCAGCAAAAAATCTAACAACAGCCTTTTGCAAACTGAGTTTATGATCTGTGAAAATGTAAATAAAAAACCTCCATGTTACTGTTCCCTTAAATCCCTTCAAATCGGTTCCCAAATGCGGAATATAAGTGAGTGCACTACAATACACTGCAAGGAAAACAGATTTCTGCCAAAGGGTTATATATAACATTATTTCTCCTTTTCAGACTTATACTCCATTGAAATTTAATGAAAATGCGTAGTTCTTCCCCAAGCGTCTTTATTTAGCATGTCATTTCAGCCTTTTGCCTACCCCTACATGTGCTCTAACCTCTATGGCCTCCCTAGTTTACCTTGCAATGACCCAGTATCCCCAGAGCTGCTGCTGCGTTTTGCTGCGGAGGTCTCCTCCAGCTCGTCAAGGTACAACCGGTAGCGATGCCCGCTGTCGTCCTCATATTCCACGTTCTCATCGTCCGAGTCCACCTCCGGAGCCACGTAGACAACCTCGAACTCAATCTCGCCTCTCTGGAAAGACAGTTTAAACAATTGTCGATTGAAAATCTCCTTTCAGGGTTATGGTGTTCAATTGTTTAAGATGTAACTGTTTGAAAAACTTTTAGTGTCGTTCATCGTTCTCATTCGTGTTTTTAACGTTTCCAATCACGGGTCCTGTCACCTTGACTGTCTGATTTGATGTTCGGTGTTAAACTGTCGATCCCACATTCTTGTGGGAATCGTGTCATAGCCAGCAGCACTTACAGCTTAAGGTGGGGGTAAGGCAGGTCTAGAGGGTTTCCCTTCCACCCAAAACAACTCCTCGGCCACACACTTGTGCGCTTGTCAATTCAACACTGAATTGATATCTACTGTACTCTAGTTGTCTTTTTGATTTAAAACAGCTATACAGTCCGATAACAATCTACAGCTCTGTAAATGATACTATTAGAAAAGACCTTTAAATACCTCAGCTGTACTCACTATATTTTATGTCCATCTTCTCTTAATGCATGAACAAAACGTAAGTTGTATATTTTCACTACATGGGCTGCACACTGGCGCAGTGGTTCAGTTCAGCGGCCCTGGGTTCAGTTCCTGGGGTGCTACCTGCATGGAGTTTGTATGTTCTTCCCCGTGTTTGTGTCGGTTTCCTCGCACAGGCCAAAAACATACCGGTAGGTTAATTGGCTTGTAGTGAAATTAGCCCTGGTGGGAATGTGTGAGTGTTTGTGTCTGTGTGTGTCCTACAGTGAAGAGGCCTCTTGTCCAGGATGTACCCTGCCTTGCGCCCACTGCTTGTCGGGATAGGCTACGGCTCCCCCGGGAAAAAGCATTGGATGAAGCGGCAGCTAGGAAATGGAAGGATGTTTGTAATAGCTAGAATCCAGGAACCATGCACCTGTATCCTGTCTTTCAATTTCCAAGACGGAACCGTGGCCACGTGATACACCAAGCAGGTTCACATTAAGATGTGGGGAAAAATCTTGTTGAAATTATTACACAAAATCCATTTAAAAATGCACCTCTGTGGTTACTCAGTTTCCTAGGCATTTGTCTTTTGAGTTCTTTTACAGAAGGCTTTTCCTACCTGCTGGGACAAAATAGTAACAGCTTCTTTGTGCTTGGCGTCTCTCAGGTTGATGCCATTAACTGCCAGGATGGCGTCGCCCACATGCAGGCCTCCACACCGCTCTGCAGGCTGCGTAGGGTGGATCTCGGATATCAAGATGGGCACTCCATGTTCCTTACCTCCCTGATTATACAGAAATGCAATATTGAAATAAAGAGCACAACCAGGATTTAATAAGAGTGCAAGAAAGGTTCCAAAAGAGAGGTGGCTGTTCAGTCTGTTAGATTTACAGTACTCAGCAGCTAACTGACCTGAGGATCTCACCCAGCCTTTTCTGGATTAAAAAATGAGAGCATCAAACATTTGCTTTGTTAAAGCAGCAATTAAGCCACGGATAACATTTAAAAAGTTTCAAAGCCAAAGTTATTGCCCAAATGTTTCAACCAGCTCACTTTTGTAGGTTTATTTATTTTATTCACGTTTCATGTAAAACGGTAAATTCCAGAGAGACTACAACATTAGTACACTAAGATTTTTCTAAAAAATACTTAGCAGGCCAAGATATGTGAATAATAAGATTTATATTTTATATTATGGAACTCACATGTGCAATGTTTGTGGACTTCATGTATTTATCATATCACAGATGGTACTATAAACCATAGCAGAGGTTGCTGTTTGACCTCAGAAATGTATTTAAGCAACTACTTTTGCCCCGTCGCTATTAACTGAATCATTCTGGGTCAGCACTTGAATAGGACTGACACAGCAACATTAAAACCTGATCAACCTGTGAACTCACAGTGATTGAAATGCCAAGTCCTTCATGATCTTCTTTAGACAGCAAAACCTTTCGTATGGGTCCCACACCTTGAGTCTTCTTTAATGTTTCTGTGTCCTGGTTGTGACATAAATGTTTTTTTTTATTAATTTGATACTACTTCAATTAAGCTTCAATAGTTAAAAAAATATAATGACTTAAAAGTTTCAGCCATCTTGACAGTGAATGCCATTTTTATATTAACTATATCATCTACCTTAAAAGGATACCAGTTTATGCAAAAGGTATGAGCAAACACCTCATTGATTAAGGTATTCAGGTATTAACCTATTCACAGAAGGAAAGACAATGGGAAAATAAATGTCTAATGTTCAAAGAGCAGTGTCTGTGAAATCATCATTATACATTTGACACAATTTTGACTTATGTTTTCTTAATACTACTTCTACTACTACTAAATTGTACGTGCTCAATCTTAACGGGAAAACAAGTTAATACAATGAGACAAGGAAATTGTATCAGACTAAACATTTGTGAAAAGGTTCTTAAGATCTCAGAAAAAAAGAAAGTCACAGCAAAATATACTTAAGTGTATACGTATATAACCATAATGCCTCCAAACTACATAAGGCTGTTGTGATTAGCAGAAGCGTAAGACTAAACATTGTAATAACAATTACTGAGGGCAGGAGTGAGGTAAACGTGCAATTCACTGAAAGGATGTCCCCTGCCTTTAATTAAACTACAAAAGCGTAATTACCTACTGTTTGGTACTTACATGTCCAGTGGGAGAAGGCAAGGGCTTCTTTGGATCATTGCGTCCCCGACAAGCCCTGATGACAGTCTTGTGCCGGTGAAGATGGATTTCCGCCTCCAGCTGATTCCACAGTTTGTCATGAGCAGGGCCCTTCATATCTCGCCCCAGCAGCTGGATCTGCTGCACCCTGACCAGGCGACAAAAACACACAGAATTACTCTGAGGCCCTAAACTGCACGTCTCACCTTGTAAACATTTTGTGCCTCATTCTCGATCACTATAGTCAAATCATACTTTCATAAACACTTTATAATATATATACTTTATGCCCTACTTACAGGGCAAATTGCTAGTTTCTCTACAGATAAAATCTAGAAGTATTGCTCCAGTTAAACTATAGTAAAAGTCCTCTCTGATAAGCATTATTTATATGCCTGACTGCTCTCACTTTAAAGATAATCATCAATGCCATGTGTTAATGAGTCCCTGCTTTTACCAAACTGAGGCAATATGTCCTATTTGAAGCATGTCTGAAAGGGCTCTCTATCATATCACCCAAACTGACAGTGAAACACGAACAAGGGGGGAAACTATATGGAAGAGAATTTAATATCAAGAAAGGTGGACTTCTGTTCCTGAAGAGTCGTGTGGGTATGAAACAAGCTACCCAGCCATGTTGTTGAAGCCCTTATCCTGGCTTCTTTTAAGAAACAGCTGTATGAAATCATTAGATCAATTAAGAACTAAATACGACACGGTCTAGATGGACCAAATGGATTCCTCTCACATTTAACCTTTCTTACATTCTTAAGAATTATCTGTTTAACAGCAAAAAAGAAGTCATGGGTCAAAGAAAAAAAGGGTGTCTTTAAGGTCACCAGAGGGCAGCAGTGTTACAAGGTTAAAAGGAGAGTTGTGACATTAATCTTTAGTTTTAAGGCCCTTGCTCATCATTCAAAACTTCATAAAATATTACATGTAAGAAACATAATACATGAACGCTGAAATTACTATTACAAAATGGTTACTAAACTTGGTATCAGATTTGACATGTTCAACACAATTTTCACATTTATGTTTCTCAATTTCTTTAAATTTTGTTGCCTCTGTTAGTTCTTTCAGAGAAGAAGAGAAACTAAAGCCCAGGACAGTTTCACAGTTTGAAACAGAAAATCTGTCATGATGCATAAAAAAACCTTCAGACAAACCAATAAGTCATTAAGACCTCAAGACGAAGCAGCTTAATAAACTGATGAAATGGGAAACGAAAGAGACAATGAAAAGCAGTGAGGATCCAGGACGTTTTGATGAGCTGTAAATCCATGCCCTTTACCTTCCAGCCAGCTCTTTATCCAGGTACTTAGCAGCTAATCGTGCTCCGTAGACTTCTGCCTGCAGGACGGCGATGTGTCTCCGCAGAGCTTCATTCTCCTTCTTCTGCAGCCTCACCTCCGCCTCCAACTTCGCCTCCTTCACCTTTTCCTTCTTGTTTGCCTCCAGCTCCTTCTCCTACACAACACAAAACAAGGGACTGAAAACTGAACACGGCTGTCAGCCCTGCAAACTTCTCCAGCACTGAAAACCCTACACTATAGTGGAGTACTGTGTAAGGATGTCAGAAAAACTCAAAATCAATCATTGTTCATTATGTTCTCCAGTAGTGAGTTAATTCACAAAAATAAAACAGAATATTTCATTTTGCCTAAATTCTGTATAAAATACAGTAACCGAAATATTTAGGGCACATTAACAATCCAGTGATATTTAAGTGTTGTAATATTGTAATTTTGTAACAATATTGTAATATTAATATTGTGAAAGTGTAAAGAGATGTTGAATTTTAACAGATTTCTAGGAGTCATCCATCTTAAGTGAAAATACTAATGACAACCTTACAGGACAGAATACTACAAGAATCCTTAATTCCAACACCATAGTGATATAAACAAGCCCCGTGAGACTTGCAATAAGGTCTTGTTTGCAAAAAAAAAATGGGATGCTGTCCAAAATGCTATGCAATCAAAAACCGCCCTGTCTGCAGTATGTTGTTGACTGTACAGTCCAAATGACTCACAAAAGCAGAGCCACATCTCCTGCAGGCAGCTCGTGACCCACAGAGAGGACAAAAACATTTCAGCACTCTGCTGATACCGACACAAAGAAAGCAGCAGACATCCTGGTGATCCTTCATCCAAACAATGTCTCCAGAAATCTGCATGTTATGGAAAGCTTGCCAGATAGAAACATGCTGTATTTTACTCAGCTGCCGTATTTTCTCACACAATAATTGTACCAATTCCCACACACAAGCTGCTCCACAGTCTTCTTCTCATTTCTGTTGGTTTCCTCCAGGTGAATAATGCAATGCAGTACTGGTGAGTAATACAGCAACAGAATTAAGGCTAACAATACCGTGCCGGTCATGTTGAAATCAGAGGTTCTTTCCTTGACTGGTCACTTAGGCTTGTCTTTTGGACGAAAATCCTCTTGTAAATAACATATTCCCATTTCTGGTTTTGAGGGCTTATTTAAACTCCCGACTGCGAGGCTAGTGTCCTCTGGGTCTGGATAGTGCTGCTCACAGTCCCCATGTTCTTAAGACAACTTATGTTATTAGAGTCTTATTTTCCTCTGACATGACATAACGTAATAATTTACATCAATAAGAATGCACGTTGTGACATTTTGTGACTTTAAGCTTAAAGTCTTTCAATGGATTTGGGTTGCAGTACAAGATTTCTGTTTCTGTAAAATCTTCAAGAAAGGTCTCATTTAAAAAAATAAAAATCTTTTGTTTGGTTAGGGTTTCAGGTTTCAAGATAATTTGCGTATAAGAAATAAAACTTTTTAGGTAATACAAACATGGCAAGATCACCAGTGACCAGCAAAGCACAACTGTCCTTCAACATCCCCAAGGGTAATGATAAGAGGTCTGTAACCTGGAACTGACAGCTATCACAAAAGAATACCAACTGATATGTTTTTATTCAGGCATAGTAATAAAGATTAACATGTTTAGGGTTTCCTGTCTGAAAGCTTGCAGTGCTCCAAGTCCCCAAAAGTGAGGGAGAAATAATTTACTAAGGCCTCATTCTTGATCTGTCCTATAGAAAAACGAATAAGAAAAAATACTTCTGCGGTTCAGTTGCCTCTCTGGACATTTGCAAGGTCAATAAGATGTAATTCAGACATAATGAGCACATCATCATAAAAAAGAAAACAGAATGTCTCTGTCATGACACACATGCTAAGTGGAATACGAGCTCTCTGAATGTGTGCTTTGAACAGCACTTGACTATCCGGTTCTACATAAACCTGCATGTTGTAAGATGGCTCTCACCAGCTCAAGACAAAATCCTAACATACTATTTTCACGTTTGTGCTTTTTTATGCTTCCAGATCGCTGACTGACGGTTTTTAATCTTTAGACATGTAATCATCCATACATTTCAGCTTAATCTACATAGTTTAACAATGGCAGATCTCTGCAGTAAATTGATAGGAGGTGAACGTTCTTGACCTGCTTCACTTTTCCAGCAGGTAGGATCCCCATTGTAGACGTTCTGTTTTTAGCTGCAATGTGGCACTGTTACAAGCGCAATTGACTTTACACCTAACCTCACACTGCCCCCTGGTCTTGGGGTGTTAAGGACTCGGGGAATCTAGAAATGTCATCAAGCCATAATTTAGCTCTAAAAGGAGAAATTCCAGAAGAAGAGAGATCAAAATTCCAAACCACTTGTATGACCAGTTATTTTCAGCATGCATGTCAGGTTTGAACATTTATGTGGAGAAGTTCTGTATCTTAGCATTCAGATCTACAAACATGGCAGGTGTGCTATGCTATTTGTGTAAAATTCTAATATTACTCATGTCAATGAGTATATCCTTGAAAAAGATAAATGAAGTAATGAAATATCTTAAAATCCCATGAGAGATTATTTAGAATGCATTTCTAAAGAATTGTCACTATTGATTATAAAGTACTCATTGCTCTTGAAAATGCATCTTTCAGTTGAAATCAGGTAATATTGTAAACAGGAACAGAAAACAAACAAGCCAAAGTTTTTTACACTTATTATTCATATCTAATTATTTTCAGGAATAAAACCTATTAAAAACAATTGAATGAGATGGTTTGAAAGTGATGGCCTTCACAGGTTTAACCAGCGACAATCTCTGTGTACTTGCAGAACAGGCTATTTTTTCTCAATTTAAAGAGGGTAGATGATGGGCTCAAACAGCTGTCAAAATGAATACTTGAACAATACAGTATCATGCTTATATTACTGTAACCTCACAGTATATGTACATGTATCTCTTATTCGCTATAATGGACAGATTGTATAGTATATTTTATACACTAATCATAGCAATAATTAAGTTCCTACTCAACTCGTACAGCACAGCATGTTCATAAATCTCATTTAATAATTGTCAATCATCTTATGTGCTCTGGACAAGTTTTATATTCTGTCTTTAGAAAATAATACACATAAACTATGTTTTAAAAATATTTTTACAGGAAAAAGACTTCCAAACTTCAGAAGCTCTTCAGGAAGGCAATTTAAAACGTATTACAATCTTATAAAGGTACTCAGACCTAATTCCTTCACACAACTAAAAGATATTCCAATAGTTTACGCTAGTGTTTTAATAGAGATACTGGAATTCTGCTGCTGTGCCAACAAAACATACATCTGTTTCATTCCACACCAACTCAACCAACACATCTGCCTATCTGAGATTCCCAATCTCTGACTTGCTAGAACAATTTACTTGGATTTCTTGTCCTGCTGAGCAATGGAAGCCTTGTTGTTTTTTAAACCTTTCTTTGAGTTGCAATCTGGCACAGAAACCTAAATAGAACAGATCACCTTGACCAGAAATTCCAACAAGAGCTCATCTTATAAGGTCACTTTTGGGAAGTTGTGAGGACAAGTTCTACTGTAAGTGGCAGGTTTAATTTAACCAATAGACACAGATTTGCTGTAAAAGCCTCCCATAGTCACACCTCCCATAGTCCACACTGATCAAGTCCCTCTGAAATTGTATGAGCACTGTTTTTACCAGGTTTATGCTAGAAAAAAAATCCATGATGTGAGGGACTGATTAACTTATACATTACTCTAAGATAATATATGTGGATGAGACCCACAGGAAGTGTCACATTAAATGCTGGTATTTGTGGATTCTGGATATTTGGCAGATATTTTTGAAGCTGCATTCGTCATGCATTCAATCAATTGCTTACCGTCACACTGGAGAGGTTAAAGTACCACCAGCAAATCCAATCTAATGCCATAATTTTTTTTATTCTAGATTGAATCTAAGACAATGAAAAAGTAAAAGAAGCACCATTTCAGTTAGGACTATGCAGTGACTGGAATGACCCAGCTATGATTACAGAAACAAAAATAGCTGTCACACTTCACTTACCATGTCCTCCACTGAAGGGACAGACTTAAGGCAGAAAAGAAAAAGAGTTTTAAAGTTAGAAAGCAGACAAAGTAATGCAAGCCCAGAAAGCAAAATTAAAAGGTTTCCATTTTTTTAATTATTTTTGTACCGATGTCTACAGGTTAACCAAACTATAATTATCAGAGTCCGATTTTCAAGAAAGCCTTTGTAAAGATAAACCTTCAACACTCAAAATGATTAAGTGAACAATCTCATACACAATGCTTATATTACTGTAATTTTATATGTACATATATCTTTAGATATTAGATTGTACACTATACTTTAGACACTAGTGGTAATAATCAAGCCTCAATCAACTATTACAGCAAAGGACCTTCATAAATTATTTTAATAATGGCCAATCATCTTCAGATTTAATTGCATGTAAGCAATTTTTTCCACTAGTGCCTGTATCAGATTCCTACAGTATATCTCTGACAGAGAGCGAAATCCTGTGCAACTACACTTTGTTCTGCTTTGCAGTTTTCAATTTAAACAGATTTTGTCATCTTTCTTGCAGCTTGAGAGTCACTGTAATAATAAACATTTCATTTCTAAACTATTTTTAGTCACAATGGCTTTGAGTGGAAAATGTAAAAGAAGGTGATCAGGTTAAGACATGTGAGAAGGCATAAGTATGCTGGAGTATTATTAATTTATGTAACGTGCATTAGTGAAATTATAACACAGCAGCATTTATACATAGACGGGTGTATAAAATGTTCAGCTTCATCCAAAAGTAGTATGTTTTGTAACCACTGACATCAGGAGCGAATAAAGAGCCATGCTCATACCCACCAGTTTGGCTTTGATGGAGCCTGAATCCACATTCTGTCCTGTCTTGGAATGTAGTTGGAGCTGGATAGCGTGCAGCTGCAGCAGTTGGTCATGGACTTCCTTTTCAATCACTGCCTTCTCGGCTTGCACGTCAGTCAGTTCTGATTTCAGATCCACCAGCTGCGCCTGAGACACACAAGAAAGTGGAATGGCAATTCAGAAAAGACCAAGGACCACACACTGATGGCCGCACTGCGTGAATGAACATTTTCCAATTCATGCCATTTTGGAAGCATGTCTGTGTGCAACATACAGCGCACCAAGCAAAGAGCCATACAGCAATACAACACAGTCAGATAGAGAGTCCAAATAGCATGGATATCAGGTTTTTTCCAAAAGAATGAGCAAAGGTGTTGAGTACTGAACAGTCTGCAAATTGGAATAAAATGACCAGCGTGCTCAAGAAGCTCTGTGAAGTTGCCCCCTCTATTTAAAAGCACAAACAATGAAACCCACTGCATTCATTTCTGATCTGTTTGTGCCACTGTAAGTAGTGCAATGTCACTCAGCCTCCACTACAACAGCAGAGGAGAACTGAACCAGTCATTTGTGTTATGTTTGTGCCAGTTTGTGCTATAAAAAGTAACCTTAAGGCTGCTTTTTTTCCCCAAGATACATAGTAGCGTTCTCTTTTTTGGAGGGTGTGCCATCACTTAATCCCTCTACAATGGAGCAGGAGGACCAAACCAGCCTTATTTGGTTTTGGTACATTTGTGCTGCTTTAGCTTCTAACGAACAATGCTTTCTTTCTTCCGAGTGTGATGTCAATCAATCTACCCAGCCACTACCAAAAGATAAGAGCACTAGGAAACACTCCTGCACAGGAAGCCTAAAGTGAACTGTCCTGGACTGTGCAGGGGATCATATGCTAGGTGAAGGGCATATTCTGTCATCTTTAGAAGCCCATGGTATGCTTTGTCAAGTAATGTGTAGCCAGTTTTTGGACGCATTTTAGTAGTGACTTCAGTGCCATTTCACAGAAAATGCAGAAGCTAATTTTTTGTTATCTACGAGAGTCTCAGTCACTCACTCCATAACTGAGCCACAGCGTAATAAGAGGCATCAAACAAAATATTGGTTTCTGAAAAAAAAAAGTTATATACACTAAAAATATAACAGTAGAAAACCAGTTCTACTGGTGCGATTCTGCAAAGCTTAAGGAGGGAAGGATTACTCTAGTGCGTGCAGAACTGATTTCTTTATTAAATCAATCGTAGCCATATATCATTTCCAACCAATGGAATGCAGACGGCACTGTAACAGGCTTTGCCTTCCTACTCAGTTTTCAGTTTAACATTAATGATTTTAAATTGTGAAACACACTATAGTATTTAATCATTTGAAGTGAGCCTTGCCAAAGACACAGAACTTGAACATTTAAATAATGTATTTAGAAAATACATTTCAATTTTAAAGGCATTTCTGCTGATAACTTTAAGTTTTACTGTATAGTTCAGAATAATATCGAAGTGTCTTCGTAACTGGGTTTTAAAGTATTCTTCAATACGATTTTTAAGAAAATAATTACACCCACAGAAACTGGTCATTACACTTGGAGTTTTGATGGCTGTGTAAGTCTGTTATGACAGTTATTTGTTGAAAAGGACTGTACTTAAGGGTACATTTGAAATGGTAAACTCAAATTTGCACCTATGCAAATAGGTTTTAGTGATATAAAATTCTCCTGGGAAGTCAGCTCTGCTGTGTTAAGTCATCCTTTAGACTCTGTGCACTAATATTTCTTAATCACTGCTTGCAAAACCTCACACTGACTCCCTCGATGGATTTTCCCCCCCAGAATTAAAGAATCCACTACATATTGAATTAACCATTTATTGCCTGACAGATACCTGCAATAATTCTGGTCCTAGTGTGCTGAAAATCCAGTACACTGCGGTAAGGAGTGCTGTGGTACCTCATTTACCTGCAATTTACTTGAAAAACCAAAGGAGAACCCGTAAGTGCTGGTTTGTATAGAGACATTATACTGTACAGGATGTATATTTTTTCTGTCTTATTTTACTCTATACCTTCCCAAGCTGCAGAACTGGTGACAATACTGAATTCCTGAACCAGAGGTGTGAAAGGTTTAGATCTTAGATGGTTAAGAAGGGTTTGATTTTATATCCCACTTCTACCTATGTATTATTCTCCTTTTTTGACCTTTTACCCGGTTAATACAAGTGACAGCGTCTTTGTTTGCCACACAAATCTTTTTATTTCATTCTCACAATGATGCACCGTTTTGTTAACTGAACTGAAAAGTTCTTTGATTGGAACCCTGCAAGTGTTTTTCCTCCTGGGAAGTTGAAGACCACAATATGCATTCATACATTGCCAATTAAAGGGCAACTGCTATACATGTATATGTAAGAAATGAAAAAAGATCAAATTAACCCTGTTATTGGGTCAGTCATGTGGTTCAATTATGTAGCCGAGAGCTTAGCTGGATAAAAAACCTGCCAGGATCAGGGTCCCCAGGAACAGGGTTAAAACCTAAACAAACCTACAGAAATTCTTCATTTTATTTTAGCCCTTGCTCTGCATGGTGTATAAAACCGCATCATGGCTCCTGTGATTCTCATTTACATCCTTGTAATATTTACTGCTCTTTTCTGGCTAAAATCAAGTCAAATAATGTTTTTTAAAATATTATTTTGCCATAAATGTTATATTTCTCTGTATGGTTCTTTCAAGTTCTTGACTTGCTTCAAAGACAATAAACATTTTCCAATATTAAGGATGCTGTACAACTGTTATATAAGGCTGGGTGAATTTTTCTTATTCTTATTGCAGTCTTTAACGAATCTTCACATTAAAATAAGCTCGTTTCCTTGCTTTGAAGAACTGACATCTTTCTGAGCTCAGAAAGGTATCCAGATACAAAGGAAAAACATCATGGTAACCAAGGGCAAAGCACTTTGATGGTTTAAAATTGAACAGATTCCTGGACTGCAGCAGGAGCCACATTTTCTGAAGCAATGCCTGTAACAGCATGGCATGTGCTGAGTCACAAAGCCACATACCTGGAACAATTCCCTCTCCTCAGCAAACAAACACCGCTCTGAGCAGGACTAACAGCTGAATAGGTACTTACGGCAGTTGTGATTTTCATCAATATTAATTTTGAACTGGAAAGACTGTGAATCCCTATAAATAAATCCTCAAAATCAGCCGACCCCTATCAATCATTATGCAGAAAGCCAAATCATAAAGTTTACAGTGCCCCTTCAGTGCATCTGTTGGCCTTTTTTGAGTAACTGAATAATGATTAATGGTAATGCAAAAGGAAATTAAATGACAGCTACTTTGTATTGTGTATGGTACATGCACTGTTCAACCGTGTATAGGTTGACTTCATTGTTGAAATGCTGTGATGAAGGTCAGAAGATGAAAATATTAGCTATTTTAGTAATAAAGTGAGATATGAGTGAATCACAAAGTATAGATTTGGCTGTTAACAGCTTGCATTAGATCACAAATGAGGAAAATTCATTTTTAAACAAGACATTGACCTAATGTACTAAAAAGCCTGTGCTTTATTTAAGAACCACATTAAGTATGCTTAACTTGAGGTTAACACATAAAAAATCATTAGTATACTCAGTTGTTATAAAAACATAATAAGAGGCAATGAAAAGAACAATCAAAAAGCTGTGAGACTTATTCTGAGCTACCCTGCAAAAGCTAAAGGGATACTAATAAAGTATAGTAATGGACATGAACCCAAACCATTGAATCATATAGTGTCTGTTTACAGTGGTTCCTGCTTTAAAGTATGCATCTTTTCACTGGAAAACAAGAGTGGTTCTCAAATTGCCCTTGTTAGCATGTCGGCTAAACAATCACAAACTGTTTTGTGAGCAAAAATAGATTGTAAAATAATAAGAAAATAATGAAAAGCTATGGTATCTTCTTTTATCTTGTTTCCTCTGTAGTGCCCTATTTATTGATCTTTTTTTAAATTCCTCTACTGAAAAAACTTCATATTTTGTAGAATGAGAGCCCAGTAAAACCGCAAGCCATTACTAGGTGTTGTCTCACTGCCAAACAGAAGCAAGTTAACAGTGAAAAGAGCAGCAGCTCAACACTATTTCCTCTAAACAGGTGTGTCAGCTGAGAGGGCTGAACTTGCATAAGGAGAAAAGCAGGAGTCAAAGTAAGACCTTTAGTGCACCTATTGTACAAAACCGGTAGGACAGAGATCTTCTGTACATGGTTTTATTTAGAAAAAGTGTGAATATCTGTTCACTACATCTGGTATGACTGCTGTGTAATCATAGCTAATGTCAGGGATATTAACAAGTTTCAACACAAAGAAACACACATGAGTAGTTTTGTACTCTGCTAGAAATTGCATTAATAGACAATAGAAACAAGGCTGATCATAAATAAATAAAAAACAACTAAGGTCCCGTTAGTGTTTTATCTGTTTTTATCATTGCCTCTCTTGTATTGTATTGGTATTGCCTCACTTGAGAGGTTTTGCTAAAACTAATGATGCCTACAGTAATGCACAATAACAAGCTCATTTAACCTCTAGCCAATAAAATGACTATCTAAGAAGAAAAGTATTGGGCTAATTATTTAAAACAATAGGTTTGTGACAGTACCAGATAGATGCCCTAGCTGCCCCCTGGGGCTGACTGAAACTGGGCTGTCTAAGGCATCAGTGGAACACTGCACTGCACAGTAAGGTTCATGTAAGGTTAAGCTAGAAAGAACATGAGGAATCAGCTGCACTGTTGCATGTATGTTAACTCTTTTAATAAAAGCTATAGAAATGGGAAGAAATTGGCACCAGGTACACTCACCAGTGTAATCAAAGATCAAAACAACGGAACCCCAAACAAAGACCCTATTTCCATTTTTATGATTTCCATCTCTTCAAAATGTGTTCCTTATCAGTCTGGCCTAATACAAGTTTTAAGACAGCAAAATCTAATGCTACAGAGACCCTAAAAATTACAGATTCAAGAGAGGAGGAATTGTGGTTTATCATTTCATTTACAAGGTACACATTTTATATGTGTATTTCTGTTTCAGGCTTTTTACAAATTTCAAGTCATGGTGCTTGTTATTGTCAATGAAAGGTCCATAAAACACATCATAAAGATTCATCATAAAGATGAGGAAGCAAAGGTGTGGTGTGGTCTTTAATCTTATCCCTTACTGTATCACCACACCAGAATTGTACTTTTCTGATCAGTAGCTATTCCTAATGTGGTCAATGGCTTGTAGCCCAACTTCACTAATAATGGAAGATTCTAAAACTAGTTAATAGTTAATGAAAATGACTTTTTACCAAAAAAAAAGGCTTATTATTGAATTTTAAGGTGTAAAGGTGTAAAGACAAACCCACACCAAAACAATTAATATACAATTTTAGTTTTCAGAAAGAAAACAAAACTAAACATAAAAACACATTGTTTCATCTTCTGATAAAAGTAGTAGTTGGTAGTTGGAGAAGTTTCATGAAACCACTCCAGATTAGTATTTTATTATTTTTGGTGAAATCAGATGGAGAGTTCTAATAAGTATCGGAATATTCCCATTAAATTAAAATAGTTTCAATTCAGGTATAAGCATTAAAACACATTATCAACTTCTAACGGAAAATCTGATAAGAGCAAGATGCTCTTGTGTAGCAAATTCTTCTGGGAAATGGCTGCATCCGTATCAGTTCTGCTGTGTATCGTCACGCCAATCCCCTCTCTCTTCACTTTGGGCAGTGGATTACCCCACTGAAAGGATGCAGTCCCAGAGCTGGATTTTAATTTAAATATGTTTTTTTTTAAGAAATATAAAGATGATACAGACCACCGCACTCACTAAAGGACACAGCATAACCCATGTAAACATGCTTTCCTGCCCCTTCCCTTTCTGTTTCCATGGTGATGTCAGTTTAGACAAGTAACTGTATTTCTATTTGTCATCACTGGAGACCGGAGAGGAAAAATAAAAGACTATGGAATACAAAATACAATAAAGGAATCTGAGAAATTAGCACACGGAGGCCCGTTCACATACACAAGGAGAACAAACACAATAGCAATGCTAGGTACGTATCCGACTGTCTTTGCTTTTCTAAGAAATTGAATTAATAAAAGTGAACAGCACAGTGACATTAAGCCACAGTTGCAACATTTATTGTATCACACAAACTACAACATTAGAACATAACAGCTGGAAATGAACGTTGAGACACAGGCATCGTGCCGTACAGACCGCGGGACACGATACGTCACATGAACCAGATTCAAACACGAGACTGTGGTTCTCAAGCCAACACTACCCTTCACTCCACCATCAACAAACGACACGTCACTACTTTACTGAAAATGTTCTTTGCCTAATCATTTTTATAAATCCACCCCGCAGGTTAGATGAATTAAGTGACGGGCCAAAGGTTCTCCACCTTAACTCTAGGCCAGATTTTCCCCTGGCCTTTTTCGGTCATAGCCTCCGATGAATTCTGTGAATTGGCTGCATCACTCTGCTCTCCTCCCCACTGACAGCTGATGTGTACTGGTGCACTATGGCTGCTACTGCATCATCCAGGTAGAGCTGCACATTGGTGGTGGTGGTGGAGGGCAGTCCCCGTTATCTGTAAAGTGCTTTAAATGGAGTGTCTAGAAAATCGCTATATCGAGTACAAGGAGTTATTATTAGCGTACCCAGTTGCAGTCTAATAGTGCACAGTAGATCTGTTGACCTAATTCCATTTTTGATATTTTACTATTTCTAACAGTTGTAGACTGATTTTATATTTAATTTGTTGGTCCTCTCTGTGCAGGAGTATTTCAAAATGGGTCCCTGAGTCAGAAAGGGTTGAAAAGTTCTGCTACAATATATGAAAAAAAATGTATGATTGGGCTTTTCTACTGAAAACTTCTTGTTTCAGTTCTCATTTTTAGTGGAACCTAATAACCCTAAACAGTGATAAATACTGCTTATTTTCGTAGTTTCTGATTGGTCATTTTGAAATGAACACATTAGTGGGCAAAATCACTGCTCTTTGAGTATTTTCATACAGGAATGACCTGCAATGGTTAAGTGAAAGTATGTTATTCTACTATCGGATTCCCTCAGTCTTCTCTGTTCAAGACTAAAAAGGTTAACTTAGGTTAACTTAGTCAGTCAGTTTAGGAGATTCCAGTGAGCCCAGGAATGTGGGCTGTCTAGTCACTGACTGTTTCCAGATCAGCAGTATCGTTTTTTGTACTGTGGAAACCAAAATCATACACAATACTCTTAGGATATTTTAGTCTGCTTTCCTAAAGTTGTAAACCTTTGCTTTGTATTCTACATTTAATGATTCTAAGGATACTGCCATGTATACAACATGATTATAGCTCCCTAGTGGTCCCTCGATCTGTTTACCTCACTCTGTCTTGATTTTTCAATAACACCACATCAATACAGGCATTCTCAATCATAAGTATTGTGACAAACAGAGGAAGGAAGCAATCTCCTATTCCTACCATTTCATTTTAAGTCACTGCTATTCCTGACAGTATATCTCAGTTTATTTTAGGAAAATTAAAATCCGCCATAGGTTAACATTAAAGAAAAAAACTCTGATATTGTAAATTATGAAATCAATGCTTCCATAAGAAACACTTTTTGATGTTACATACGCATTCTGTGATCATCAATTGGAAAACCTGCATCATGTGTTCATTTAAACATGCAGCATAATAAATCTGGCAACGCGTTATGACATACAACATGGGCAAACTTAAGAATATGGAGAAATAACAAAGCACTAGTGATTAAACTGCATACCTTTAGTCTCACAGAAGCTACTTTTGCTCTTAACTGACTGAGGTGGAATGTGACCACAAATGAACTAAACAAGAGATTCTGACTTTTAAAATACAAGCTGACTTCTTTGTTTACCCTCATTGTACTTTCTGAAGTGTGGAAAGCTCAGCCCTCTTGCTGCTGTGAATTCTGGCACTGCCGGTCAGACCAACCACAGTAATACTGTGACGTCAACAGCACAGAAAAGCAGCAGCTGTCATATCAGCATGAACCATTATGTCATTATGTCTATAAGCAAGGAGAGTGTTTGACACACCCACCCTCATACAGTACTGTCGAAGCCTTTCAACAACAACAAAAAAAAAACAATCCAATAATAAACTTGCATCTGGAACAATACTAAACACTAGTTACACTTCTTTTTCTAAAAAAGCAAAAGATTTCTGGAACTTAAGTGATACTGATAATCAAGAATGTCCAGATAAAAGGTTAGTCTGAACTGATGTAGACTGTCAGCACTGCAGTCATACTCAGCAATAGTAAGGACGAGCACAGTTAAGGGATTAAGAGCAACACTTTAGACTTTAATACTTCTATCTGTAATTGCAGGCTCCAAAAACTACATAGGGGATTCAACACATAATAAATAGCATTATAGTCTGGGCTGAAACATGTCAGTCACAATATTTTATAGGGAACAAGTAATAGGTTTATTCCATGCGGAAAAGAGAAGAAAGAAAACAATGTTTCGGCTGTGGAGCCTTCCTCGGGTGTCCACCTTGTAGCGGCGAGGCTTAATAATAAGGCAGAATTAAGTGTTTCTGAGCTTTCCCAAATTAGGCCTCATTTCTCTGTTCATCTCTGTGGTGCAGCCACAGAGAAACCATTCATGCAAGGTGATTTAAGGTCCAAGGACAGCTCCCAAAGGGGGATGCACTTAGCTAAGCCTGGCTATCATGATCAATGGTCATCCATTGGTGCCTATCTGTCTAGGGAGTGCGAGTTGGACATCTGGATTGCATTCCTAAGTGTCAGGACTAAGTGACTCATATCTCACCTTGATCAACCAATCAGGGACTGGTAGGGCCGAGTAACCCACGTGGGACTCTGATGCCCATGGAACTTTCAGCCAATCAATGAGCTGAAGTTCCTCCAGGTAAAAAACAGGCAACACAGAGAGCCTGGGAGATTCAACAAGATTCAGATTCAGAAGGGATTCTGGAGAGGATTCTGTGGACTGTTCTAAAGGGAATTCAAAGGAGAATTCCAGGGCAGGACGGCCCAGGAGCAGAAGGCTCCCAAGGGCAGGACATTCTCGCAGCGCGCCTCCTGACCATCCTGAGACTCAGCCCGGACAACCACGGAACGGCCAGTGTGTCCGAGTGCCAGAACTTTCCTTTGTTCTAAGAGTCTAGAGTGGAGGTTGCCAGAGAGTAACCAGCAGCAGGCCTCGTGAACAGGTCGGAACTGTGGACAGCTGAATCACTATTCAGAACTAGCTCTTCATCAGGAACGAACCGGTCCTCTTCCTGACTTGCTGGGACCCACAGTCATCTTTTCTCCTGTGCACAAACTTTGCTAGTTAAAGCCAACAATGAGCATCAGCAGCGCACCGTCGCAAGCCGCACAGCACAGCCTGGCACCGAGCCAGAGAGCGCGGATTGGACAGCAACGGCCTGCAACTGTTTCTTTGTGCCCGCAGGAGATCTGAATCCCCAAAGATTGGATGAGTATTCAACTTCAATGCATTATAGCTCGAGAATTCAATTGTTATCCAAACCAGTTGATATCAATTTAATTCCTAAGAGTTATGTACTTGTTTGAGTATCTAATGTAGAAGTTGTAACCAAGTTCACTTTACGAAACGGTCTTAATGAATGATATACTGAACGTATGTCCTCTTTATGTGTAACTCTTTGTAACTGATTGAATATATATCTTTTGTATTCTGATAACCCTCTCGATAAGATCTGTTAGGTTTATATGCATATTCTATGTATTAATAAATGTATCCTCGTGTATTAGTACCTGTGTGTGCGCGTTGTTTGAGTTATGTCGCATGGTTGGATTCTAAAGCCACCAAAAGAATCAACTTTGTGATTTACTGCTACAATTAAAAATTGTCTCAGTAAATGCCCAAACCCTACAGAACTGGTGCCTTCAGAGAGCCACTATGATTACATATTTGGCGTCCCTGAACCGGCATAATCTACAACCTGAACTACAATATTTTATTCCTTAATTTCTTTCATGGTAAAATTCAATTCAGACTTTAAATTCTATAAAAAATATATTTTTACTCAGATGAAGTAATGGGCTTGGCTAAGATTACATCACCTTAAGAAGATATGAAGGTAACGATGCAGTAACACCTTTGAGTACATGTTGCTTTTTTTAACCTGCCTTTCTTGTGGCTACGGACTGTAGTACAGCTAGCAGAACCTACTTGGCCACAAGACCAGTCTGGGTACAGACAGAGTGTACTGAGTCACCATCAACAGGTAAATAATGCAGTTTCAGAGATGTGGTTGACTTCAAATTATTCTTGGTCACGGTATACTTAGCTGCTTACATTCTGGCTGTCTTTGGAGACTAAGGTGCTGTTATTAGAAACCAATAGTTAGCACCCTCACTGATCTGTCTGCATAGATGGCCTCATTTTTGACCTTTCAGAAAACTACTATGTTCAGTGAGTTTGAGGAATGCCGGGACTGTATAATGTAGCTTTGAACTCCATAACCTCCAGGTGCTGCTATCAATATCTAGGTGTCTAAAATATCATGCAGAGGAACAGTGCTCCTGGAAAGGCTCTGGACATACTAAGTGGCAGTAAGCATTTCTGTCTGCTTGTGAATTTTTTTTGTTTCTCTAGGGATCAACTAAAATGTTTTGCTTAGTAGTATCTGTGCTTGTGACTGGAAGGTTGCCAGTTCAAATCCCGCAGCCGGCAGAGGAATCCTACTCTGTTGGGCCCCTGAGCAAGGCCCTTAACCCCAACTGCTCCAGGGGCGCCGTACAATGGCAGACTCTGTGCTCTGACCCCAAGCTTCTCTTCCTGTCTGTGTCCTGTGTCTCATGGAGAAAAGCTGGGGTATGCGAAAAGATTAAGTCCTAATGCAATATATTGTACAGGGCTAATAAAGAAACATTATTATTATTATTATTATTATTATTATTATTATTATTATTATACACTGCCCAGTAGCGTGACATGTCTTTAACCAGAGCTTATTTTCTTCCTGGGCTGCGGCAGTCATTTACAGAAAAATCTGATATGAAAAAATACTGCTTCTGATAAAGACGAAGTGCCCTGCAAAAGCATATTCTCCCTTACAGTTATGTCTCATTTTGTTGAATTACAAATGATGCATACACATTTTTTAAAGTGAGTATTTTCAATCAAAACTTGAGTGCTTAAACTAGATACTTTTATCGGTCCAAAATGTTAAATGACAGAAAACCTGCAAAGAAGAATCAAAACCTAGCGTAGACGTATTTGGTGGAACCACCCTTAGCACTGTTTCCATCTCTTAGTAGGGAGGAACCACTTTGCAAGGCACTGTACAGTATGTGATGATCTTCATTATTTCTACTTAAAAGATTTTTAAGAAGGTGAAATCCCCAGTCGCTCTACAGTTCATTAAAATATATTCTCAACTGAAATTGTAACTTCATATAACTCCATTTTAAGGTTTTATTTTTAGGAAATTCAGTTGATGAAGTATGCCAAACATGGGTACTGACTATTTCTTCTCTTTAACTTTTCCGTACAAAACAACCTTACTGTCAACAGTGAAGTTATTGCCTCTCCTACTACAGCATATTATTGATGGCTTATTAAACCCCCCAAAACAATTCAGTATCACATTTATGCATCTCTAAAGGCACAAATAATAAAACATTTTTACATTATGTACCTTACAAATTATACCTTCTTGAACTTTAGTTTCATTCTAACTGTGCATATATATATTCCTTCATACAGTACACACCACAAAACGTTGACTGACTTCTGTAATGTATATAATGTAGCCAGTTTACTCAAAGATCAGGCCTTACAAACCATTCACATTCTAGCCTGGGTACTATCCATTCTTTTAAGTATAAAATGAGACACACCAGTTAAACCAATGGTAGAAGAGCTTGCTTTTATAAGACCATTTGGTGATGGATTAGAAAACCACTAGCACAGCACACAGTACAGTTAAAAGACAAGTGTTACATGACAGAAAATTGAATTGCCACTCACTACAAAAGGGAATTAACAAGTGTGAAGAAGATCCTGCATTTTACATTTAACATAAATGTTACTTTTTTCCAGACACAAGAAAATGCTTGATAGGGCACAAATTATTTAAAATCTTTAACTCAATATTTTGTGAGTTTTAAGAATTACAATGATGATACCTTAAATAAGATTTATAAAGAAATTGATTTCTACTTGTTTGCTCTAAAGCTTCTTTGTCATCTACAAAAGAGTTGTCTTGTGCCTTCTGTTGCACACTAGCAGAACTGGATGATTTCTTCTCAGAAACCACCAGCCTGTAAACCTTACCATATAACTGAAGTACAGCACAGTACAATTACAACTCATGTTTACTGAGTTTTACTCCACAGGACTGAGGTAACCCCTAAAATCAAAATCCAACAAAACACATCAAGGAAGTGGATATTGTATGTCTATTTCACAATTTCAAATGTGGTCCTTCACGTGACCTTATAAAGTAAAAAGCCAATGTGTTATACAAATCAGAAAACAAAAACAAACATACTAAAAAATGTTATGAGGTTTTGCCAAACGCCAGGTAAAAATGTTATTAACTCTATTCTTATTGTCTTAGCCAACAGTAAGTACTTGAGATAAAGAGAAAGCAAAGACTAGTTTGGTTTAAAATAAAAGTATTTGAGGTTAAAATATATCTGATATACATCTTGCATAATTCTAACATCAGTAACTAAAGCTTCTGGTGACACCTCAAAGAAACGCTAAAGATACCAAAACACACAATGAACATAAGTTAATTCCTCTGAACAGCTAGGTATAAATTCCATGTTCAGTAAGACAAATTTGTGCTAAATCTTTAGCTAATGGTTTAAATTATCTTATCTTCTGACTGTGTTTTCAGAGCAATGTTTTTAGGCAAACACAACTGACATACAAGTACAGAAACGAACTTTAAAATAAAGCATACTTCTTGGGTTTCACGGCACTGCGAATGTGACTTAACTTGCAAAGCTACGCCATGTTCCCTAATCAATAAATCGCCGTACAGGTCTCGTCTGGCGTCTGGCGTCGGGCACTTTTAACATGCTCTGTGTCCGAGTGCTTACCTCCAGTTTGTGGTTTAACTGGAAGATGGTCTGAGCCTTGTGGCACAGCTGAGCGAAGCAGGAACTCAGAGTGGTCATTTTCTGACGGCCCTCATAGGTGATGTCAGCCTGATCGGGGTCGATCTCTCCGAGGAGCAGATCCACATCCACAAAAGCCTTGTCAAATTCCTTCTCCAGGACCTCCAACCATCGGAACATTGACATTCCCGAACCGGGACCACTGAGAGCCGAGCCCTGAGGGGCTGGTGAGACACCGCCGGCCGTCGCAGACATCACAGATACTGCAAGCGACGAATTACTACTTGTCAATTCTAGGCAGCACCTTTTCGATAATAAATTAATCACTTTTCTAGTTTATTTTTGTATCTATTTATTACAAATAAAATATTACTATCCTACACCACGCTCTGTCGTCTTAGCCAACCCTGTTTTCTACCGTACCGTCCGGCTTCTGCGGACCAGGAAATCCGAAGTGCGGATTGGTTGCGAGTCTGTGATTGACTATCATTGCCTGCCACACAGCTGGACCTGCGTCAAGAAAAAGCAAGAGAGTAAAGAGATAATCGATTTAGAGCGTCAAAACAGGATACGCAGACCTGAGGGAGTTCTACTTACAGATCTAACAACCGTGATTTACCCAGCCTCAAAACATATTGCCTCCATTTAATTTTACCTGGAGCTGTGCTGTGTTTGAAAAAAGCATTCTGAAAATCACGTTTTGGGAATCTGTCTAAACTCATTTCTTCACGTGTGATCAGCTGTTTTATCATGGAATTATACCCAAAATGTTTACTTCATGCCATATAAACAAAACCATTACACAATAAAATAATTATTTCTCCGATGGCTAATATTCTTCTTAAAAACGAAAAAGAAAATGATACTAATTAAATAATCTCACTCCCGATCTTACAGAAGTGGTCAAAACGTATATCTGCAAAAGTGTGATTAAAAGTTATGCGAGAATGCCTTGACATATCGGTGATTTTTTATTTTTTATATTTGATTCATTTATTATTTTTTATTAATTGAATTAATTTGATTATTTTTTATATCAACTGACTACTATTCAATAGCTTTTAGTAGGTAAGCAATTATAAGCACATTTTATGGCCATCTGCTGGCTGTTTGAAGAACCGGTAACTCAAGCAAGCTCATTAAGACCTGCATACCGACGGGAAAATATGCAGTGCAATACTAAATTATCAAAAAGCCGCTTACAGAAATCCTTTAAAAAGATCAGGGCAACCCGGAGACTATCCCGGACGTAGAGTGCATGGCAGCGCTACATCCTCTACGAAGTGTCCATCCGTCAGAGCACACACACGGGGACAATTTCCTGACACCAGGAGACCTAGTAAGCTTGTTCCTGAAGGCGTGAGGAAACTGGAGCACCTGGAAAGAGGCATACAGAAAGGCACCGCAGCCCGGAATCAAACTCAGGACACGCAAGTCGTGAGCCTGACCGCCACGCCGTGTGCCATGTGTAATGTATAATGAGAACTAATCTCACTAAGATAAAGATTAATCCATTGTTTTAAATAAAAGTGTCACCCTATAAACCGAGTGATCCTGAAATACGAATCCCACCCCTCACATCGTTTACCAAGTATTTCTTCAGCATAAAAAAGGTGTCGTGCTGAATAGGTTTGTTATTTTGTGAAATTTTAAAACCACTGCATGCATCTAACCCTCTGGCCACGTAAAATATTTATAAAGCACCCCAGGAGTAAAAAAAATGCTGGTTAAATTGTATTGCACTCACATATTCCACATACACAAAAACATTTTAAAGTAGAAGACAAAAAAACATTGACAAAGAATAAATAAAACATAGGGTACAGATTCACGGAGAAAACGTGTTGTGCTATTCACATTTTTAAAACTGTGTACAGTAGGTACAGTCCAAAAGAGTTTTAAATATATATATACTTTCAGGAAAACTGACTTTAAAGAAATGAAAGGGAATTTGAGAGATCCAGAGTGCAACAGGGTAAATAATGAAAGATTGGAGAATGGATGACAACTATTAAAAAATATCCATCTAAAAAAACTGAACAGGTTAATGCCAGAAGTAAGTGAATCAAAGTTACACCCCAAATTGCGTTAGTAATCAAATTAAGAAAAATATTTTTGGGGAAAAATACTTTTGTTAACAGTTTAAAAAATGAACAGGATCCAGTTTAAGGACACTAATATGATGAACTGCAAGGCCAAGAGAGAAGTAGAAATGATTATTACAATGGAGACTAAAATAAATACAAATACAACGTTTTGTTCTAAGTATTGCTGAAAGTTGCCAGGCACAATGTTCAAGCTGTTTCTGTTCTTGTGAAAAAGGCATATTTTTACCTTAAACATTATAAATGAGAAAACATACTGAACTTCACCATTATAGCACTCACGAAAACAATTGAACTATTTGTTCTCACATAAGATATTTTTATATTCATTATCTCCAAGCTATCACAGGGAGCAAAATGTTTTATATCTCAACACAGCAGGACACCCTCTCAGATGAATTATAAATATCCCACACTCCTGCAGATACAGAAGCTAAGAGTAGGATCTGTGTTTTAGTGTCTCTTGCTTTTAAAGGATGGAATCTTTTAATCTCTTGGCTTGATCGCATATTATTTGGGAGGGTCACATATCTCTGTGGTGTTATTGCTCCACAAATGAAGCAATCCTCCGGGTTCTGTGACCCCTATTCAGCAACCTCAGTTCACATGGGTTGTTCTTTCAAAAGTATTTCCTCTGGGTGACCCTCTTTGTGATAAAGCCTGAGTAACAGGCACACTGGGAGCCAAGGACACCTGTGGCAACAAGTGTTATCAAATGACAACACAGACACAATTAAAAGACTGACAGCTAATTAATCTCTGGCATTTTTTTCCTTAAGGAGCCAAGGAGGATTTAGCAGATCTTATAAAATTTTAAAAGTGAAAAATCCACTGACACTTTCAATGGAGTGCTTTATTATTTAAATTGAAAAAAGCACCCAGGAAGGAATTGGATAAAGCAAAGGAAATTGCACGCACTCACCAGCAAGGGCAATAAATTGTTTATCAGCAAGTTTCTCACGTCTACAAACAGAGGTCCAATCTATTACTGTTTAGGTCAGTTCCTTGTTAGTGTCAAGTGGTGTTTTTTAACCAAGATAAAAATCTGTAGTATTGTTCCAAATAGGCTTGAGAAAACACTCTCTTACCAGCATTAGGTTTTAGGATGTCCTGCTATATAAGTCACACAAGAGATCGAAGGTTACAGAGAGTGCTGTCTCTGGACCAAAGTGACTTCCCTAGTTGTATTTTCAGCATGCAGTTTATTTTAATTTCCATCTGCATCTTGTTGCATCTCTGCTACTGCCTAAATGACAATGGATGTCCAAAGAATTGCATTTGTGAAAACGAAAAGTCGATACAGTGCTACAGGGTACATGCTGTACCGTCTGGGACTGCAAAAGATACAAGGAAACTGAATCTAGGATACAACCACATTAAGGATTTAAAGGTAAGAGCAAAGCTAAACAAGCCGACCAGAGATATAAACTTCCTTCAGAGATTTGCACTATGGGGAGTTTACACTTGTACCAGTATTTATAGGAGGTTTCTGAGAAGACTTAAGACTTCTCTTAGCAACAGAGAAAAAGGTTTAAGTGGTTTGTGCCTTGGAATTTAAACAAATACAGTATTTCGAACTGTTCGCTGCTTTTGTGTAGATTATATAAGCATTTATATTCTATGTACAAAAGTGGGTTATAAAGGATGTATGTATAAATAGTTAAATATGGAGTCCATTTAAAAGTTAAACATATCTGTGAATCATATTCTGTTCCTGCAAAGGAACAGATAACGAGTTTATTCCATGCTGAAAAGAAATATAAACTCGTTACCTGTTCCTTTGCAGCCTACGCATGCTGACGCAGCTACCTACTTGAATATATTCTGTTCCTGTCTGTTTTCTTGTCTGTGTATCCTTGAGAAAACAGAATCTCTTTGGATGGTAAAATTTTCATGATATTTATGTAGATTTAGAAACGTTTCTAAAATCAAAGTTTAAATACAACCTACCACATAAAAAGAAGTTTGTGTGTGTGATTAAGGTACTAGGATATACAGCAGCTATAGATTAAATATGTATGATTATTTTCACACACATAATCTACATATTTGTGAATATTAAATTATGATATTGATATTTTAGGAAAAACACATATTCCTGATGAATTATCGTTAAACCATCATCATCCTCCAGATTTTAAATTATTTCTATATTTTATGTGAATCTGTATAATTAATTTCAATCTAAAACATATTTGTGAAGGCTTTCTATTAACTGATAAATTAAAGGTTTGTGACATCTGAACAATAATAAACTCAAATCAATTTATGTCCTGTAGTTATTCTGTAGGCTGTATGTTCAATTAGTTATTTTCTTAAATTAATATCCATTAATCATGCATGTAGCTCACAGTAGCAGTTCATCATTATGTCCAAAAAGATAGGAAGTCATGAGGCATGCTTTGAATCATTTATTACATACTGTATCAGAATAATGGCATTTTCTTTCTTTTATCTTTTAAAATGCAATATAAAAATATCAATTTTTTTCTCAATTAAGTTTTATGAAAGAATGATACTTTGAAGACAATTATTCAGTGGTTTCAATGATCTGAAAATTAATATAAAAGTCCAATCCCTAATTGTCCATAAAACCACAAAATCAATTTTAATTGCTCATGAACTTAAGTGTCCTATACTAAAACTATACAAGGAGTGAGGATCTTACTACTTTAGAATGATGGCACTACAATTCACCACCACTCAGTAAAGAAATGTAAATTAAAATTCCCCGTTAATTAAGGTATGTGTGTAATGAATGATATATTTTCCACTGACACACCTGCAACTGAAAACAATCAACAAGAAAAAAAATTGTCTAGCATGATCAGTGGTTTGAAATACACACCACAAACTCTTAATAAACCATTTTGAAGTGTCCTAAAAGGAGACATTTTGTATTATAAAGCCCTGAACTTAAGTAGTCTGCCATTTCTAGGCTTGGAGATGTGTCTATCACAAGTCATGACCATTCATATCAAATGTCAGATGTTTGGTATCTTTGGTACGTGTGCCTTCATCAAGATTTAAATCCAATATTTTATGTCAGTATATTCATTTATTCATAGAGCTGTTCTGAATTTTTGTCTTAGGCAACTGACTTCATGTAGGTATTAAGCCGAAATCACTGAGATATACAATGTTTTTATATACTTTTTCAGAGATGTGATTTTACTGGACTGACACAACTTGAAGAAATTGTTCTGTCATCTTGTGGAATAGAATCGATAGAAGTGAACACTTTCAAGTCTCAAAGCCACCTAAAAACACTGGAGCTCCTGAAGAACAAGTTAAAGCACATGCCTCGTGGACTCCCCCATAGCCTGGAAATCCTCAAACTGGGAAATAACAGGATACAGCACCTGCAGGAGTCAGCTGTTGATGGTTTGAGAAACCTGCGCGTTCTTGACCTTCAAAACAACCTGATATCCAGCCTTCGAGGGAACACATTTACCTCTCTGTTAAAACTCGAAAGTCTCTATCTAGATGGCAATCAAATTGAATCTTTAATGGGTTCCCCTAAACTACCTCAGCTCCGTCAGTTAAGCATTGCGAATAACAAGATTCCCTCTTTACCGGCAAACTTTTTTGCATCTTTACAATCCCTTAAAATGTTAAGTCTTTCTGGAAATCACCTTGTGAAAGTTCCACAGGATCTCCCTCAGACACTCGGGTCCCTGAATTTAGATTTGAATCAAATACGGGCACTGAGGAGTCGGGAAATGGGCCACTTGAAACATCTTTCAGTTTTGTCAGTGGCACATAACAAGCTAGTTTCCATTGACGGCAGCCTCCGTCTGCCAAACCTTACCATGATTGAGCTCTCTGGCAATCATATGAGGCTGCTGCCAAGCAGGTTGACAGCTAAACTAGAAAAGCTGGACTGCCGCCAAAACTTGATTCGGGAAGTTACCCAGCAAGAGCTTTCAGGAATGAACCAACTGAAACACCTGTTTCTGGAAAACAACCTCATTCACCACTTCGAGGCTGCAGCCCTGAAGAACTGCCTGCGCTTAACAAGCCTGGCTTTGGAACAGAACTTTCTCTCAGCCATTCCAGAAGGGTACAAGCATTGTGCTGATAAGGCTGATTTGTCTAGTTATGTGCAAGGTCTTCAGGACTGTATAGACAAGTAATTTGTCATTAATCTACAAAGATGTCAAGGTTTTCTTAAAATCTCCTTGTGAATGTTCAGACAGTAATTCTTCATTAAACTGACTCAATAAATGAATGCCTTTTTACTGAGACATTGTAAACATAGAAAAGGACACAAGTGTAAACATATAATATTAATTCTATTCTTACTTTTTCTATGACGTATATTGTAGTGTGAAATTGTGCCATGAATTTATCAGGTTAATATTCAAAGTGGAGCTGTATATGAAGTAACAATAACTTAATCTGTGCAGAACATGACTGATGAAGGTAAAATACAAAGCTGCAACCTGCTCCATATTGGTCTAAAAACTGTAAGACATATGCTCTGACAGATGAATACTCATTTTTTAGTAGTTATCAAAAAGCAAGTTAACAAAAATCTAGCATGTCTGTCTTTAACAAACCTTGTTTATTTTTTTTTCCTTGTCTCCAGACTCCCGGAAACACTCATTCGACTGGATTTGAAGGGAAACCACATTGCAGTTATCCAAGAACAAGAACTCAAAAGTCTCAAGAGGCTCCAGGTTTTGAACCTGAGGAACAACAAGCTGTCCAGCCTGAACGCCATGGCCCTGGAGATGCTCCCGCGACTGAGGAAGGTCTACCTAGATGGAAACCCCTGGAACTGCAGCTGTGAGCTCCTGAGAGTCAAAAGGAGGTTGCTGGCTCGGCAGGTGGAAATCCACACTGAGTTCTGCACCGACCCCCTCCAGGCACAAGGGGACAGCTGGCGAGACCACCTCCGGGCCCAGGACAAATGTGAAGAGCACATCAGAGGCACAGCGCAAGACCCCCAAGAAAGAAAAAGCAAGAGTACAGCTAGGACAGCGCTTCCTGAGCAGACAGAGATAGAGGAATACTACGATTATGATACAGAGTAATCCTGACTGTTTTTTTTAATGTTGATGTATTTTAGTAAACCAAACTAATTATTTCAGTAAAGAGTATGACGGTCCCATTGTTGCTATCACTTTTTTCTTTTTTGTGAAAGGAGACAAAAATATTTAACTCTGCCTTTGAAAGCCTTCACAGATGTAATGCTACATAAATTAAATCCCAATGATACTTCTACCTGTACTCTATTTTGTCTTGATAGCATTTGCCTTTTATTTAGCAAGCCTTTCAGCTTCATATATTATTACATATAAAGGAATACAGTCATTTCTATGCCTGTCATTTCAGTTGGATACTGTTGTGCCCTTGCCCAGTTACTAATTTAACAGTGTGGGCTATTACTATAGCTTTCAATTGAGGTATGTTTGAAATTACTTTCGCAATTTGCATGCTCAACACTATTTGCACAACGATTCTCTTGTGAAACACTTGTTGTTTGTGTTTGAACTCCTGTTGATATGAAAGTACTCCCTGCCCCCCAAGTAGCCTAACAGATAAAGAACTACAAAAGCTTCATGACATTTCTCAGATCTTCCTATAGCACTAATGTCCTGTGCAATATGACTCATTTATCTCTATTCCCAGAGGATACAAAAGGAATTTACATGCAGAAATCAATCCACCAATAAAGCAAAAGCAATGACCTGATGCCTGACACCTTTACGACAGCAATTAAGCTGGAGAAGTGAGAAATTGCTTCCCATTAAGGGGAAACTTTAGGAAGGCCAGACTGACAGGGGTCAACACACCCATATTCTTTGGAAAAGTGCCACTGGATCTTTAATGAACATATAACCAGGTTATTGGTTTAATTTCCCATCTAAAGTATAGCACTGGTTTCCAAATTCTGGTTCAGAAGGAAAAGTGTCACCTACTGGTCCATTAATACCACTTTCAGCTGCAAACTGGTTGTCCTTGAAGGTCTTCCAGTCAGTCCATAACAAACTCCTCCTTGCTTAGCTTCGAAGAACTGCCAAGCTCAGGTTATGAGGCTACATGTACTGTCGCTTTTCACTTGTGTGGATCATAATACCTTGGTGCTTCCATTCAAAGAAAAGTTCAAGGCAGCCGTTTATTGTTTTTTTTATTCCACTCTGAACTCTTTATGACTTTGAATCAGTTTCTCATGTAATTGGTCTACATTACCACTGTTTCCATGTCTTTACAAATTGAGAACTATAAGTTATAAATCCTGGGTCACTGCAGATGTTTTACGGCTTCGCTAAAAATACACAGAAATCTTGACGCTCAGCTTCAACGGGTAAATCCACGGCCTTTGGAAAACTCAGAAGAAACAGGCAATTTAAATGATTTCTTTAAAAACACCAGATGGAGTTTTCAGGACACAGATAAGTATCAAGAGTTTATGCACAACCTTGTCTGTTCAGGTGTGTTGTAAGACTTCTTTCTTAAAGCGATAAAAAAAGAATGACAATGCTACTGCTTTCATGGGAACATGAATACACATCTATGTTTATAAATGCGACTACATTAATCGTATTTGAGATTGCTGAACCATTACAGATCGTAAAGAAATCTTCTAATTTTGCTAAGGTCGCAACAGTTAATTTTCAACAAGAATGTAATGGCAATTTTATTGATTTATCTATTAACTGTTTGATTTGAGACCATCAGAAAACTATATTTTGCCTAAAATCATTTTTTCTCTCGGCTTTTCTGATCTGTAATCATTATTCTGTGCTAACAGGTCTCAGCTACCCACTCCTTCCAATAGGTGGCGATACTTGACAAACTTCACAGGTTTCTTTTCCACCCCTCTCAGCTCCTCTATTACGTAACAGACGCAGGATCCTATCGCTGCGCTCCATGTAATATTGCGGGTTCAGAGTTGAAAGGTGAAAAGTGTGAAAGATGGCAGCCGGCGAGCTGAGGTGTTGGCAGTGAATTACATGGCATCCCCCGAGTAGATTTATGTGCGTCTGTCACTTTAAGAATTGGAATGCAGCAAGGTGTGATTTCTTGAGGCACAAACAGGTCCCTGGAACATTTACGAAAGATAGTACAATGGCAGTAGTGTACGAGTTTGTGTGGAGAGTGCTGCACGCCCTTCTCCACCTCCAGCGAACGCTCCTCAGCTGGTTCCGAATCCGAATTTGGAACTGGAACTGGCGGCTGTGGAAGCGGGCAGTGGCAGCGGTCCTAGTGCCGGCAGTATTCGGATTCCAGAACCACATCCACGAGAACAAGAAGCCGGTAGCCGGGACCGGCAAGAGGAGCAGCCGGCGGGTTCGCTGGCGAGCGGACGGGAAGTCTCTGGAGAAGCTCCCGCTGCACGTAGGTTTATTGATCGCAGAAGAGGAGCCTCGCTATACAGACATCGCCAACCTGGTGGTTTGGTGCATGGCGGTAGGCATCTCTTATGTCAGCGTCTACGATAATCAAGGTAGGACACCGTCAAGCAAAACAGCAGATGAAATGATGTGTTTTGCTGTTCTTCCAGGATGTAAAGTCAGGAAGTAAAGTCCCGATTTCCTTACCCGTGCTTCGGCGCTCTACTCCACTGGCGCTGGTTTTCGGAACTAACTTTGTATCAGACTGAAAAAAACACAATGATAACTGGGTTTTAGTCTTATACGAAAGACACACAGAGGTTATGGCTTGCAGGTGCACCTTTTTTAAAATTTTCGTGTTTCAGTTTGTGTGGTTTGATTTTAGGAGTACAGAATTAAAACAATACTAAAGAAGCTTAAATGATACAATAGCGTTAGTGTTTCTCGATCACTGCTTTTACATCCACTTTCTGGTTTTGTTCTGCTCCAATATTAACAGGTTCTGTATTTATACTGTATCTCTGTTCTACACAAAAAGTTTCAGGTGACATCTTGTTGGAAATATAGTGTCAACTGTTCTTGACACCCACATTTTTAAGACACAAGTCTTAAAATACAATCGATTCATTCAGTACGTTTCAGAGAACATTTCAAAGAAGGGTAACAGACACGAGTGTTATCCAAGATTTTCAACTACTTCATTAATTATTTATCCCGCATATCAAAAGAAACATCACTTCTAACTGCAACATATTCATAAAGTTGAAAAGAAAAATGAAACCGGTACATGCATTATGTTCTGTAGCTATGGTATCAATAGTTGATGTATATGGGTTTTACAGTGAAAGTCTTAGGCTCACAGGTTTTGTACTGCATGCTTGTACAGAATGCAGTACAAGCTGTACATCAGAGACCCATGCTTTGCACTGGGTTCAAGATGCTGTCCAGTTCCTGTCACACAGCTTGTACAAGCATGTTCCTGTTCATTGGTCTCTGAGCTCTAGATGTTACATGTTGTCCTACTTCATCCCACAAATATTCAATGGGACTTAAATCTTTTGACTGATTTTACACGTTAAAATCGTGTAATAATTGTTAACGTATAGGAAAATGATTCTACTTCACTTTCTTACCATTGTTCCATTCTTTCCATGGTCTTTCATTACCTTTTATATCCTCTTTTTTGGTTTAGAAATATTTGCCACTGAGTAAAGACCTAGAGACAAAAGGTTTTTATTCCTCTATTGTCCAGAAGTTCTGCTTGAGTCCTCTGTTTTGAGAATTTATCATCTGGAAGAAGAACAAAAGAAGTTGTTTGCTTGGGATAATCTGTAGAAAATGAAAAGTGAAAAATGTATGATGTAGAAACTAACTTGTGTCTAGGTGTAGTATTTTTAGCAGTATTTACAGTAACTCCCAGGGTTTTACTCTTCAAACTTCCACAGAAGTAGCATTTCCTCTCAGCAGTTGATTTAATGGGCCTGTGAATTGTTGTAAGCACCATGGGAGAGCAGTGGATTATACAGAAAATTCAGTCTGGTAGTGTAATGGAAACCTGAAACCATTGCAAAGGACCCTGGAAAGACCTGAAGCAAATCACAATCTCCTAGGCCTGAAAGTCATGTGATTTTTGTCAAATGACAGAAACTCATCATTGAATCTGAGACTTTCAATCAGCTGATCATGTCACTCTGAGTCATTTTTCATTTCCTGTGTTTCTAAACTAATCTCACTGCAGGAGGCTAGCTAAAGCTTTGTATGTTTTAGAGTAAACAGTAAATATTTTACAACAAACAAAACGTTATTACTAGGTGCAGTGATACTTGTCAATAATTGCATTGTCCTATGGATTTGAACTACACAAGTTGATACTGGTATACTGGTGTGACAATACAACGCTGCCCCAAAAGGACATTAAACTGAGGTGTAGTGATAGTTGTAATATCTTGATTTTTAAATGTAGAAAATTCAAGACCTCCAGTTCAGAAGTATATTACACAGGAAGTATTTTGCAAGCATAGTTAAGTAACCCTTATAACTTTTCCATCACACTGTCACAGTGTCAGCTTTCATATTTTAGCTCCAAACCTGAGATTCTAAGCTGGCCAGAAGAGCCAACATAAAAACATCCTACTGCAAAATGAAAGAGTTTATTTTGAACTGAAGCCATATTTCAACCCCAAAACTGCATGTCCTAGACAATGTGCTGAATTGTTCTATACAGAAAAGACTAACATTTAAGTCACAAATGTTCGTATGTCTTAAAAAGAAGTGAAAAGTGGAACATTAAACGTATTTAAAGTCCACCAAGAAGAGACATTGAAAAGGTTTTTTTTTTCCTTTTGGGAATCATCTTTTTGCCATTCTGGTAATGATCTGATAACATTTAAGTTTCTGATATGATATAAGATTCTTTGTTACTATATTGAAACTCAAGAAAATAATAAACATATTACTCTTAAGGGTACCAAATTCACAAAGTTATCAGGAAAACACAAATATTTTTTTGTAGCACATGTGCTCATTGACAAGACCTAGGTAAAATGTCTAATGCTGATTAATGTACCTCCTCAATGGAGGTGGGTGGGTGGTTGGGTGATGTGAAAGTCTCAGGCTTGTAGTACAGAAGTGCACTCTTGGAAGCAATACAGGCTGTACATTTGTGGTACGTTCTTCACAATAGAAAGGGACAGAGTCTGGACAAGCATGTGTATCTTTTGAGTCACCCTGGTGTTCAATGGGGATCAAGTCTGGCAAACTGACATCTATGGTATAACTGTTACATTCTCCTCTTGAAAAACAAGTGTTACACAAGCAGCACGAGGACTTACTTTGTCCTGCTGGCACATTAAGATGAGCGCATAGGCAGCAATCGATCACTGCTAGTGGAATTCTGTAGTGACTTGACACATCTGCCCCAGCCATCACACTTAGATCGGTCTCCCCATCAGTTGTCGGTGTATCATTCTGCACATCTACGCCACACTGACAGAGGCAATCAAAAACCTTGATTCATCACATCGCTGCTCACCAAGTCCATCTGAGCTGACATAGTCCAGTTTCCAACCTATCGGTGGCATTTCAACATTGTTCTCTTGATAAGCAAGGGTGAATTGGTGCCTTTCTTGATTTTCTTCAGTCTTCACATCATTCACTTGTGCCCAATCAACTCTCTCACTCGTGGTGTAATGTAGTGAATATGGCACAGTCAGCAATACTGAAATGTAGCATGATCAGTCACGTATGGTCCCATAATGAAGAAAACACTCAAAGAGTGATATGTTTCCTTTGCTGCTAAGTAATAGAGCCTAACATTAATTATCTACTACTCTTGCCAGCTTCAAATTTAATGTGCCATCTATACGGGGTGGAGCAAGTTGGGGTATTCGGAAAGACAGATTTCTAATACAAGAAATTGTATAGGGCTAATAAAGTGATCTTATGTTATATACTTTCTTTCCATAACTTGTCTTTTTTTCTTGTTTGTTTCTATATGATCTCTTGCTTTTGGAAAATTGTGCAAGCTTAAAACTACTTGACAGGACAGTTAAGATCACTTTATTGGCCATATACAATTTCTTGTATTAAGAATTTCGTCTTTTCTGATACCCCAACTTACTCTCCATGAGACACAGACAGGGAGAGAAGCTTGGGCTCAGAGCACAGGGTCAGTCGTTTATACGGTGCCCCTGGAGCAGTTGGGGTTAAGGGCCTTGCTCAGGGGCCTAATGGAGTAGGAGGTCTCTGCCGGCCGCAGGATACGAACCAGCAACGTTCTAGCCACAGGCACAGATCCTTAGCCACAGAGCCACTGCACCGCACCTGTTAGTTAGTGATGATCTGAGATGTAGCGTATCTTTCTGACATCACTGCAAGCTCACAGGTGCCCAGTATATCATAGAAGTTGCTGCTTGCGAAAAGCTAAGCCCAGACTTGCCTCTGGCAAAACCCAGCCACTTGTGCAAAGTCGCTTGGACAATCCCAGTTTCTATTGCTTTTGACAGCATGAGCCAGGTTTGAAACAGTGATTTAAGGACTGGAGGGTTCAAGGTGTGTTCCAAGGAGTTGCCATTACTGGTTGAGCCACATCTGTAAGGTTCTGTTCTTTGTAAGTCTGCCAATCCTCTTACTTTGGCCTTTATCAGCTTTCTATAAAGGAAATGTTATTGGGAAAGAATATATTTTAAACTTATTTTCAAATGAAGAATCGCTATTATTATTATTTTTTAATACCCACCCATTTTTTAGGCTTTATTTTTGTGTTTTCCGTATCCAAGCTGAGAACAATAAGCCCTGCAACGGTCCTCTGACCTGTCCACCTTCGATCCCCCATCTTTTAACAATTTACATGAAACACAGCCTTGTATTGGACATCCAATAGCACACTCCTTCTTGGGGAGTTTTGGACACAGTCAGGTAGAGACATGACTCAAGCTCAGACCCATGACACATGGATCATTGACCACTTTGAATTCGAACAAATGCCTTTACTGGTTGAACCAGTCAGAAACCCTCCAACTCTGTTGTTCTTGCCTTAAGATCTGCCCTATTGCACTGATATATATTATCTTTGTTTTACAGGTATCTTTAGGAGAAATAATTCAAGACTCATGGATGAAATCCTAAAGCAGCAGCAAGATCTATTGGGTGTGGACACTTTAAAACCCTCTGTTGAGTTTTTAAATAACAGTAATGAGAAGCTGGACCACCAAGGTGAGTGGCCTTTTTTGATCAATTGTTTGATTACTGTTGAGACTACTTGTTGTTTTTTTCCAGGGAAGTGTGGCATTTATTTCCTCGAGAAGGAGGACCCTCCTGCAGATCCAGTAGCTGGAGTTGTTTTTTGGGAGAAAAAATCCTCTCAAATGGCAGAGTATACTTAACCATTACATCGTGTTAGAAAAGATGTACTGTACATCGGGGACATCAGTATGTTCTACCCAGGAGTCTTTGGCATACCGATCTGACACTTTTACATTGTGATCTGCAAAATGTAATGTAGGCAAGTGTGCGGGCTGAAGGATGTAAAATCGCTTTTTGAAAGAAATAGATACATTCTTTCAGGAATACTGCCCAGTAAACTACAGTAGTGTTTACTGAAGTATTAATGCTTTATATTATTCCTAAAGTACCAATGGTTTTATCAAAACTGACTCCCAGAGGTTCTAATTATATTTTTTACATATAGGTGTTGCTACCCATTTATACAGCTGGGTGTGCTGGAGCAATCTGGATAAAGTCACTTAATATTCCAGGGCTTCTCAAAGAACACTACCTGTTACAGTGCGGAGTTAGTCATGGCATAGTAAGATTATGTAATTGTAATAACGTCGATAAATAGTACGAAACGGCAGTATTCAAGAACCTTTCTCTTTTAAAAAGAAAACTATTTGTGGCGGACAAAATGAAAACGAGCAAAGTTCTAGCAACATTTTTAAAGGATACACCTTTGAAACTTCTGTCTCACGTGGATAGCTTAAAGGCAAACTCGGAAACCTTCAGGAGAAAATGGACTCCTAAGTTGGCAGTTCAAGGAAACAAAAAAAAAAAATACTCCACCTCAGGTTTATCATCGCTCCTTACAGTTAGTAAAAATGGATTCATATTTTCTATTGGTCGGGGTGGTCAGTGCTGCCTTGCGCTGTGGGGGTCCTGGTTCCATCCAGGGTGCTATCTGTGTGGAGTTTGTATGTTCTGTCTGTGCTCCCATGGGTTTACTCCCACAGCCCAACGACATAGTGGTAGGTTAATTGGCTTCTGAGCAAACGTGCGTCTGCCCTGTGATAGACTGGCATGGCATCCAGGGTGTCCGCTTGCTTGGGTCTGTTGCAGCTCCTCCGTAAATCTGAATTGGAAGAAGTGGTTAGAAAATGGATGGATGTTTTCTATTATTTTTGTGATGTAATAAATAGGCTCCTTTTGGACACTTATAGTATTAGTCCACATAATACAGTATAAAATGCAGACCTTTTAGACTAAATGTTTATAAGAGTTTAACAATGTAATAGATTAACATGTTATTAATGTTATAATACAGACACAATGCATTAAACATTTCCAGAAAATACTAGAGTTAAATCACCCCACTCCCTTTCTTGATCGCTATGACTAAATTACTAGATTTGAGGCAGGTTTAATTTTAGGACTAACACGCATAACATTTGCAAAATTATTTTTATTGGGCTCTTCAGTCTTCCATCATAATGAGAAATCGAAATCGAAGAGGTCAGTCCTTGCTTAATCAGACAAAAAAGATTTGTAAGTGTAACAAGCTCTAAAAAAGTTGCTGTTGATTTTACCTTGTTGTATTGTAAACACATTTAACTGGAATATCAACTTCCTTTTGTTTATAGAATATAACACTTATTATGAAAATAAACAGTTTACATGAAAGCATGGTGTTGGCTAAACTTTAAGCTGGTGCAGTAGTAGTTTCCATTACAGAAAATCAATTCACTTATCTAGGGCATTAAATAATTAAAGGAACCGTAATCTTAATACTGTACTTGTTATAACAGAATAGTAAAACACCTCAGATCTTTCATTTATGGACCTTAGCTACTGTGTTATTACGGGGTATTATATTCCAAAGTCACTATCGGCTTTAGAACATAGCCTGTAGTATATTTGGCACCATTCAAACATTATCTTTAAACATTACATTTAAAACTCATTTGCATTTGTAATGCAAAAACATCCTTTGCTCTTGGCCAGCAGGACTAAAAAGAAAAAGATCTAAGTTAACTCTTAGTATGTCATTGGAGTCCAATACAGTATTCAGATTTATTTTACTCTGTCAGACTAATATCCATTAGCTGTAATTAATAGCAGTTTCTAACCAGATTTAGGCTTTGTTTTGCTTAAACCTAAAATTATTATTTTTGGTGTTTTATACCTTTAATTAGGGACATTCTGCAATGGTCTTATTACACTGTGAAAATGTTTCTCCTCCATATAACCTGCCTGAGCAGGTTTGTTATATCCAGCTGAAGAGGCACGTCTAAAAACATTCCTAACGGGGACCCCAAGACTTTCTAACCAACCTTGTTTTAAAGGCAGGGGATCCCGTGATTGTGACATGCAGGTTTAGTTAGCTACATGTGTGTGAATTGTCTGAGATGGTAACAGAGTGGTTTGCTGTGTTTGCAGCCCTGTGGTGTCAGGCAGCAGTGAGGGTATTGTCCCCAGACGATGGGAAGCCCAGCATAGTGAGAGCAGCCCAGCAGCTGTGCCAGTTAGTGGAACAGAAGGAGAGGAGGGCCGCAGATATAGACGTAAACATGGTGGACTCTGTACTCAAAGGTAAGTCATGTCCCAAAAGAAAACTGTGTGTACCGTCTTAATGTGGTCGTCTCCTGATTTGCTCCAGGAGGGTGAGTGATACTTAATGTTGGGAGTGGTCCTCACTGGAGTTAAACAGTTCCTTGTGCCCCAGGCAAGCAAAGCAAAAACTGTGTGTATGTAAACAAGATGAACATAAACAAAGTACGACTCACTATGGAACTTTCTCTGTGGTGGAATGTTTGTCAAAATCTAGTTCCTACAACTTTTGTTTTGAAGGATTTTGATCAGTTTTGTGCTTATGGATAGTTAGGGTGTAAGGACTGTTAAATTAGGAATGTTGATGATGAAACAAAATGGAAAATGATTTTAATTGTATAATGATAAATATATCAGAACCACAATTTATTAATGATGACATTTATCCCTTACAACCTAGGAGGTCATTGATATACAGCCTGTTGAGGTAATAGGAAACTAACATCAGATTTCAGAAAAAAACATCTTAGTAAAGTGTAGCTATCATTATGCTTTTCCAATGTATCTCATTAATGCAGTCTTTGACTAAGAAGTTCTCTCAGATAATAACTGCAGTCTTCAATTAATGCTAGTGCTGAAGGACCTGTGATAAACTAGTTTTGTTCAAATGTAACGGAGACCGAAATTAATCACTTTAATTTATTTAAGATTATAGCCCCTGGGTAATATTTATAGAAATATGTCATAAATATAGTTTTATACTTACAAGGGCTCTGCTTTGCTCAGTTGAATGTCTCTCCTGGCATTTAGATCTCACTAACAATAGCATGGTAAGAATGTGGAGAATGCAGCCAACACTAATACTGTCCAGAAAGGTAACAGGAGATTTACAGGAGTATTGCACAGCTTCAGGTCCAGAAACTCACTTCCACTGGTAGTTTTACAGCAGAGACTTAATTGTTTTGAAATACCCTTTTTGGCTTCTGATTTACCATATAGACCACAGGAGAACCTCTTTAAATTTCTTCTTGTTTGAGCCACAGAGGGTATCTTTTCATTGCAAACTGTGTTTTAAGATGCACAACATACGAAAGGAGAGTATAAGAACTTTTCCAATTTCAAGTGTGTGTTGTGTTGTAAGGGGTGAGGTCTCTATGCGTTTCTTGTCATCATGATGCTGCTGTGTAACTGTTTTGTGGTGATTCATTTTACCATTATAATGTTATCGGCTACATTTTACATTTTCAAAACAAAATCTTAGTTGTCTGCAAAGAAATCTCATCTTAGTTTAGTTATATAATAATAATTAGTTAAACTTGTATAGCGCTTTTCTGGACACTCCACTCAAAGTGCTTTACAGGTAATGGGGACTCCCCTCCACTACCACCAATGTGCAGCATCCACCTGAATGATGCGACGGCAGCCATAGTGCGCCAGAACGCTCACCACACATCAGCTATCAGTGGGGAGGAGAGCAGAGTAATGAAGCCAATTCACAGATGGGGATTATTAGGAGGCCATGATTGGTAAGGACCAATGGGAATTTGGCTAGGATGCCGGGGTTACACCCCTACTCTTTTCAAAAAAACGCTCTGGGATTTTTAACGAACACAGAGAGTCAGGACCTCGGTTTTACGTCTCATCCGAAGACGGCGTCTGTTTACAGTATAGTGTCCCCGTCACTATACTGGGGCATTAGGACCCACATGGACCTCAGGGTGAGCGCCCCCTGCTGGCACCACTTACACCTCTTCCAGCGCAACCTTGGTTTATATATATACTGGTTTATATATATAAACTGGTTTATTATATATACACCTGTCTGTCTGCCCTGCAGTATATGTACAATGAGAGGCATTAAATTCATACCATCCAAGTTTCAAGAGGATGTTTTTGCCATCTGTAAGGGACTCGGTACCGATGAGCCCCATTACACACTCACAGTTTGACTGTTTATTTTCACTGGACAAGTACTGCTAGTCAGTAAAAAAAACATATGTGCTGTTCTTTGTAGGTTTAATTGCTAAACGCATGAAGACCAAAAACTGCAGCTTCTATAATAACTAGGATTAGATGAACAAGTAGATTACCAGAAAAAGTAAGGTGTGGAGTGAAAGAGCATGAACCTATCATTCTAATTATCTTTTGGTAAAAATATTTCTCAACTGATGCAGTTATTCCCATGTTGCAAAATTAGCCCTACTGACATATCCGGGTGGCTTCAGTACATTAACGGGATCTTTAAATAAGTGGGTTTGGGGAAAAACGGACACAAACGTAGCTGTGAGGTATTAAAAAACTACTCTTTATTTACAATGTATGGGGGGAAAAAAGCGAACAAAACAAAAACCTGTGTGTCTGAGCTCTCACTAGTCTGCTTGTCCCTGGTTATAAAGTTAGCCAGGCAGCCAAGCTGCTTACCTGCTTCAAAAAGACATACTGTATCTTTCGCAGGCTCTTCCAAAAGTAAGTCTCTCTCCAGGAGTCTTAAAACGTGCATCACTTCGCAGAATTTTCCTGCTCCCTTCTCCCTCTGTGAAGCGCTCAGCAGAGGGTGTGCTCTTTTGCAAGAGAGCAGAACAATGGCAGCCGAAGTGGAAGCCTCAGGTTCCTGGTTCTGAATGTCACTCAAACAATTGTCTTTCATCAATTGGTCAGGTGACTGTGGTCAGCAGGTCATTCCCCATTATCTTCTTGGGAATGTGGTTTCATACAAAAACCTCCATCGTGTCGGAACCTACTGCCCTTATACAGTACATAATATTAAGTCAAATATTTTATTGGGCTATCTGTAACTAGGTATTAATATGCATTTCTTTAATTTACTGTGTATAAAAGAAGTATTGGCACAAGCTAACACCATGCAGAAGGTAAATCTGCTTCTTTGCTAAAAGCTGAAAGAAATGTCATCTGTTAAGTTAAATACAATCTTGAAACAAAGTGAATTACACAACCCTATCAAAAATCTCCATTGTGCTACTTCACCATTAACAGAATACAGCATAAGGTTAACATGATTCCCTGTGTAAGAATGTCATAGTGCCAAAACACAAACTTGTCCGGTACAAAACAAACCAGCTGAGATGGGAGCACAGAAAATGCAAAAGTCTAGAGTCACCAGTCTTATCCTCTTGTTCTAATAAGTAGCTTGGGCACTTATTAAAATCAGTTACTGTATTTAAAGGTTGTACTTAAAATTTAAAGTGGAGAAGTACCAAGACTACATTAAATTGATTAGCCTAATACTACATAAGATGAAATGATTACCAAAAGTCATGAGGATACACAGACATCCGCTGTGCCATTTTTTATAATACGATTGCAGTCTCTCATTCCTGATGGGTTTTATTTTTACAGAGATTAATTTGATGTACACTATGTTCTGCAAACCTGTTTTTGTAAATTCAAATACAGGTAAATATCATATGTCACGGTGTTTACTGCATAACCCTGAAAACGTTTTGTCAATGATTTCCCCTATTTTGTATATTTGGGCAAAATGACTCAATGAAGTTAAATACTGCCACAAAACAAACTGAATTACAAAACAACAAGAATCAGGTGTTATGTTTTTTTACAGAAGGGGGCATATGATGTACATTCTGATTTTTTTTTATATGGTTAGGCCTAAAATTATAATATTGTATGTCATATCTTATCAGAAACTTGAAAACATCTTGGCATTTATTTCTCCTAATATACAGTAGTAGATACTGCATCTATAGCAGGTCGGACCCATGAAATGTCAGGTAGTAACCACAAGGGGGCGACAACACCTCCCTGAGGAGCAATGTGCTCAGGCAGCATTGTGGCATTTCATGCAGGAGTGTGATAAATTGAAGATGATGTGGAATTAGCCACAGGTGCTTAGCTATCTGGAAGATGTATAAACAGGGAGAGAAAAGAAAGTCCGCTCCATGTGTCAGGGAAAGGAGCTGGAGGTGCAGGTGGAGAAGATGTGAAAAATATACTCTAAAGCAGTGCTGACGGAGGGAGGCACTACTGGAGAAGAAGAAGCAGTTGCCCCCTGTACTAAATTATTATAGGAGGAAGAAGGAAAGCGTCCAGCAGAAGCCAGAGAAAACGCAGTCACTGGTGGAGGACATGTTTGGTCTGCCTTACCTTCCCCCAATTTCCTCCTTTGTCCCCAATGAATGTGGAAGAGCCATTAAACGGGGTGTTGTTAACTCATTTGTCTGCTGCCTTAGGTGCCCTGCATGTTTTGGCCTGTGATTTTTGTTTAAAGGAATATCAGTACAAGTGCTGAATGTTATTTTTGTCTGAATAAGATTCTATTGGTGACATTATATTTTAAAAATAAAACCTTCCTTTGGGGGGAAAAAAATCTCCACTTTATCATAACTGTTGTGATAGTTTGGCATTTTTACACATTTATCATTTCATGCTGCACTATCAGATTGTAAAAGTACCCACATGAGCTATTAGATTATGTCCAGTTGGCTCACTCACAGAGAGTGGCATTAAATTAGTTTTATGAAAAAATGTGTGAGCAATAGCACAGAGGTATTAGTCATGAAATCACTAAAAAGGTAGACAATCAAGTAAGAAAATAGATCAAGGCAACTGCCTACTGTATTAAAGTATGGACTTTAAGTATTCTGATGTCTGATGCATAATAAGTAATGCACAATCTAAACTTGTTTTTAACATGGACACGGTACATACCTTGTCTACCACTTTGGAAAGATAACCTTTAAGTAGATGGCATTAGTAGTTAGAAGTAGTAGTTATTATTAATACCTGAAGAAGGCTCCACAGACGAAACGTTGTGTTCTCTTTCTTCTTTTTTTCAGCATGGAATAAACCTATTACTTGTTATTATTAATAGTCATAAACTACTTACACACATGAAACCCATCACATCTATTTTAGATCCCATTCCCACCACTTTATTTCAGTCCCATTTCTCTTCTCTTTGTCCCATTGTCCTCAATATTATAAATGAGTCCTTGAGCACTGGCGTTGTACTGACGGTCCTCAAAACTGCTGCCATTACCCATGTGCCAAAAAAGCCTAACATGGCTCTGGACAATCTAAACAATTTTGGCCCCATCTCCAACTTATGCTTTCTTGCAAAAATTCTAGAATGTGCTGTCACATTTCAGTTACATAACCACCTCATGACAAACAACATTATTGAACCCCTCTAATCTGGCTTCTGTCAACTTCACAGCCCAGAAACTGCAAAGTCGCTAATGATCTTCTAATAGCTTTTGATTCTGGTTCTCTTTCTATACTCATCCTTCTTGATCTCAGTGCTACTTTTGACACTGTTGACCATGACATCCTACTTTCTCATCTTGAGACTGTGTTTGGAGTTTCTGACACTGCTCTCAAATGGTTCAAGTCTTACCTCACTGACCGCTGTCACTTTCTCTCTTAATGTGTATAGGTCTGAAATTGGTCTTGTTAAGTCTAGTGTTCCTCAGGGCTCAATACTGGGCCCATTGCTTTTCAGCATTTACATGTTTAATGTTACATGATCACATGGCCTCAGCTATCATTTCTATGCTGATGATACTCATATATACATCTATACCAAACTTGACACTGATGTGGCTGTCTCTATTCTATCTAATTGCATCTCTGACGTAAAAACTTGGATGACTCAAAATTTCCTTCATCTTAACTGTTACAAGACTGAAGTCATGCTTATTGGCACCCCCCATCAACTCTGTAAAGCCAGTCCTGTAACCCTATCTGTAGGTGGTTCTGTATTTGAGCTTCAGTCTAAATTGAAAAACCTTGGAGTGATATTCAGTTCTGGCTTAACATTCGACCCACACGTGCTGCATATTGTCAACACCAATTTTTTTCATCTCAGAAATATTGATAGACTACACACAATGTTATCTAACTGTTGCTTAAAAACTGATCATCACATTTGTATTTGTGTTTGACTACTGTAATGCTCTACTCGAAACTGCAGTATGTCCATATTTCGGCAACCAGAATCCTGTCCAGGTCTAGTGCAAGCGATCACATTACTCCTATCCTGGAGGCTTCATGTTAAATTCCGTGTGGACTTTAAAATCCTCACGCTCACCTATAAGGCTCTGCATGGCTTGGCACCTCAGTACCTGTCTGAACTGTTATCGCCCTACTCCCCACCTCGCAACCTTCGCTCTTCTAATTCTGGTCTCCTAACTGTCCCCCAAGCCCGTCTTCATTCTGTGGGTGACAGGGCCTTCTCCTGTTCTGCCCCCAAGCTCTAGAACTCTCTCCCCAAGGATATCAGAGAGTCACCTTCTCTAAACCCCTTAAGAGGAGCCTTTACTTAACTGGTTCCATTCTTTACCCCTCTGCTCCTTCTATACTTGTTACCACTGTCCACGGTCTGCTCTGTGTATTGTTATTGTGTGTATTCTTTTTATTTATTGTTGTTGTCATTCTGTAAAGCGCTTTGAGAAGCCATCTTTAAAGGTGCTATATAAAATAGTTTTTTTTAAAATTATTATTCTACTAATAATACACCTAATAATAAATGCTGTCTCAGAGATATTTTGTGCATTCAGCCAAGTAGGTTCAACGAAGGACGGTAACATGGCCATGATGACAAGGTACAAGGTAGTCCTGTGAAGTGAGTCGAGGGAAAGGTCCAAGGACAGTGACAGAGGTTACAAGGAAAGACTTTATTCTCTTGGAGGAAGTGTGAATATAGTGGCAATAAAATTATGTATTTCGTATCTCTTCTCAGAAACATTGTTTGTAAGATCCATGTAATCTGGTTAAATTGTGTGGATGCCTATCATTGCCAAACATGTTAATGTTGTCAATATTCTTTATTTCCAGGTGCAAAACATATACCAGATCCTGATTTAGTGCTGAAGTTTGGCCCGGTGGACAGCACGCTAGGGTTTCTTCCCTGGCACATCAGACTAACAGAATTTATGTGAGTGGCTGAATTCTATTTTTTCAATTTTTACACTTCAACTGCAGAGAGGTTTTTGTTTTAACTCATGTTTGGGATTCAAATGTTCATCCTTAGTTAAATTTCAGTAGCTTTTGGGTGTGAATGATCATATTACTGGTGCAAAAAGGTTGGTACTGCAGTTTTTGAGAAGAGACTGGGAGGCTTTTCAGGCTTAAAACCTAGAAATATAAAGTATTATGTTGTTCTCGATTCATGTCATTCTGAAAGAACAGTCAACCTCTTCATCTATGTCTTTTGCTTGGCCTTCTTCAAGAAGAGACTGAGGCGAAACAGTGATGAGTTTCCTCTCTTGTAGCTTTCTTTGTGGGTTTGTTAATTCATGGTTTTATATTTTAACCAATGGAGTCCAAAAAACAGACTTTATCAGTGGTATTAAGTGTTTCTCTGCTGCCCTGCAACACTTTTATATCAGATGCTACTGTAGGGGACTGAATAGAGCCCACTTGTGACCAATTTACATAGTCTTCTAAAGAATTTAGCCTCTTGGATAAATGACTGACATCCTACATCTGGATGGATCTGGAATTATGGCAAATATCTAAAAGAAAGTCGTTAATACATTATATATTGGAAAAACGGGAAAGGAGGTGATAAACTAGAAACATCTCCCCCATAAATGCACAAAGCTAGAATATTCTAGGCCAGTTCATTTTGTTTAAATAATGGGGTGGATGAAGGTTAGAAGCAATAAGAGGCCATTTTGTCCATCTAGCCCAATTAGTAGTTAGTATTTCATTAATCCAAGGATCTCATTCAGCTGTTTTGTGAAAAAAGCAGGCTGTCGACTTACCCATCGTGGCTGGTAACTTGTTTTATACTCCCACCACCCTTGGCTTAAAATTGTGCCTCCTGTTCTTGGTTTTAAATCAACTTCCCCATCATTTCTGCAAGTGGTCTCTGGGTTAGGGTTCAATTTAGATTTTGTTCACATTACATTATTACTAGATGTTATACAGTTTATTGTAAAATCACTTCATTTGACTACATGAATGCATTAACCCTTTTTTTGCATTCCAAGAGAATAACATTTTCTTAGTAATGAGTTTTGTTTGATGTTGAATGGAAAGGGAAAAAATGACAAACTGAAAGGAAGATCCGTAGCTGGTTTGAAGTGAGTATTTGTGCTAATACATCCCAAGGAGAAGAAATTTCCAATTTATAATGCAAACTTGTTTTTAAAACTACACATCAAACAAAATCAACAGTAAGTCAGTCACATAGAGTTTACTAATTGGCAGCAGTGTCTGAATGGTAATTGCTTTGTTGTATAAATTGCTGCTGATTTTTCTTTCTTCAGGTGGCATGACAGTGCCCATTTATTGTCCACCCAGCAGTTATGAGCTCTGGTATAATAAGTACTTACATTGAATGTTGAATACTAAGCTGTCCCACAGTCTCTGTTGACTGTTCTGTTGATATTGTAAACACTAGATGGCAGCACTCACAATTGTTAATGTAATATATTAACCTCTACCAGGTTTATCATCTGGGGCATCTATATCTACATTAATATACAGCAGCGCTTCTAGAATGATGAAAGTCCCCAGTAAACAACTTTGCACACTGAAGGTTGAGTAGTCCTTCATGGGTGTCCACTATGAAAGGATAAATTAAATTATGAATCTGTTATTTTACCAGCTATGAATGTGATCCATAACCCAGGCAATAGATAATTATGTAAAGTGAGAAGAGATGTTTAATGTAATTAGTTCCTGAAGTAACATTGTTTCAGTCACAGTTTTCTATTTTTTCCTCTGGACAATTGCTGTTGGGTAAAAAGGATTTAGAGCAAAATATTGTATCTCTAATCTCTAATCTTAATCTCTAAAATGTAGAATCTTCAGAAAAGAAGAAAGGTGTCTCTGTAATATTTGTCAGTGTTCCCTTTGCATAATAAAGTCAGTTATTTTTTCCTAAGGCTGCCTAATTTTCTTTTGCAGTTCTTTACCCTCCCACATAAACATCACATATGAGGACTTTTTCTTGGCGCTGAAGCGATACGCTGCCTGTGAACAGCGTCAGGGGAAGTGACAGCCGTGGCTGCCATGGGAACCAGGATGCGATACACACACAGAAAAAGGGACCTGCCCTCTCTGGATGTTTACAAGCACCCAAGAACAAATTCCAGCCTCGTTCAGCACTTGCATTTTTTATTTGAGTTTCTCAAAGGAAGATTAATAAAATGTCTTATTACCTCTCTGCGGCTAATGGGGTATGTCTGTAGAGGCCTGAAGTTAATTCATGGAAAATGTGACTTGGTTCTAGGGGGAGAGTCAAGCAGTTTGTTTGGTATGGCTTATGTTGTAATGTTCATTGTTAGGCACTGGGTTAGTAGTATGGTGTATCTGCTTTGTTTTTAAGTACGGTTTGGTTCAAATGTTTAAAAAAATCTGTTGCCATTCAAATCTATATGGACCTAAATTATGTTTTCTTTACTTTATGCACTAAAAAAATACCTGGCCAATTTACTTGAGTAGGAGACTTTGGAAAATTCTAAAGTGCTAAATATTTTAATTAGCTTGTATTTTACTGCTGTTGCGTTTTCTTGGGTGAATCAACAGGTGTTCATGAAAGCAATAGTAAGGATAGGTGTGAGTTGCTGAAGAACGCACTGTCTAGTAGTGGAGTTTGATGGAAGATCAGAACAGTGCTTCTATGGAGAAGCGTTTTGTATGCAAAGCACAGTAGATCCCATGGCGTTTTTTTATTCTGTGGAGAGGCCGGTGCAGTGCAGTGCTGTAACCTATTAGCTACGGCTATGTGTGTTTAGCTATGTGGGCGTACAGAAGGATTTTCAGGGGCATAGTTCATATGATTTCAATTACAGATTTTAATATGATTTGAGAAGTGAAGAGACTTGAAAAAAACATCAAAGTGGAAAAGATGCTTGGCATAGAAGTCATCAAATGAGCAATGAATCCTGTAAAAAGCAACTATTATCTATGACGCTGGTTTGCATTTTGTGAGTTATGGATGATTCAATTAAATTATTGTTTTGCGAGACAGTCTGGGTACAGCCAGGATTTATTCTCCATACGCATTTAAAATACAGTTACGTAGCTTCTTCCCTTTCTTCACAAGAACTTGGAAGACACAGTCATTTAAGGATACGTTTCCAAGCAGAGTGCATATCTCAGCTTCCTGTAAAATTGACAGAATACGATTTTATAGTGGGTATTGCTATGAAATGAATTCCCACATGAAACATGCATAAAAATGAAATTAAAAAAATATTTAATATTGTAGCTCGGAGGTTGCTGCAGATTAAATGCACCTCAAAACAGCTAAGGCTTGTATTGCCCTACTCTTCTATTAGCCTTTTTTTGCTCTTACATAAATACTTGAACTTCATATTTATGTAATTCCAGTAGTCTTCATCCCATCCTTTTAGACTGTTGAAGGTTAACACGTTTCTCCTGTTTCATACATCAGGGGAAAAAAAAAGTATTAGATTTTCAATTTAAATGTATTTTTTTATAATCATGATTTACCCCTCTGAAGCTTTTTCATGGGATGTCCTGTAATATATATAGTGCACCTTAACTGAATGAGGCAAACTTAGGCTGTAAAAGAAATCGAGAAACTAGACATTGCTGTCATTTTTTATATTCATTTTTAGGAATTGTTTTGTCTGTCCGTCCATGCCTTTAACAGTGAAAGTAAACATATTTTTCAAGACAATTGCACTAGTGATAGAAAATATTAAAAGCGGTGATCATTGAAATCCAGCATGTTAAAAGGTTTTTATTTCTATGTTTTTGGAAAGGTTTTCTCTTAGGTCCACAAAACCTGAAAGGTTTGGTATCACATTTTCTCTAATACTGTGACCATTTTATTTTGTTTCACGTGAGCACACATTTTCAGAATTCAAATTTGAAATTGAAATGTAGTCCTGTTAAATTGAACTTAATAGCAGTTGACCATTTTTATATGATGTTTTTTTTAATTAACATTTTTCTTTCACAAATGTCAATGACAAACAGTAAAGCCTTTACACCATGCTGCTAATACCACTAATTGATGGATCAAATACAGAAAGAGGTCTTTTTCTACGCTTTATCTGTTCTTGTGGATTTGTGCAGGGAAGCTAGTTTAGAATTGCCCTTCCTCAGTTTTCGTGATCTTCACCAGTATCATTTATCAAGAATGTAAAACCAACTTATTTTTTCCTTTACTACTTTAAAGGTATTTCTTTAAACCATTTCTTTGAGATTGAGGTTTAAAGTTTGAAAGATACTTCCAAATAGGCATCCTGTATAATGTTATTTACTTGTCTTTTGATTCTTTGTAGAACTGTATATTCTCTGATGTCTGATGTCTTTGGAACATGGCACTGCTGGTATGCTTGGCCATGTGACTGATCCAGCATTTTACAGCTCAGCAGTTACAGTATTTCACTTCTTTCTATTTCAATGCCAAACTGACTGGAGGAGCTGAATAACCATTTATGTGGACTATGTTGCTCCCGGTTTCGAAAGTATTCTCTGTTACAGTAAATAGATGGAGCTACTGTATGCAGTAAATTAATCATTTCTTTATGCAACTATAAAGTAAAGGAATGCATGAGAGATTAATGGGAAAAAGAACATTGCACAAATTATAAAAGATAAAACTGCAGGTGTACGTGAACTGCAGTTCAGCTTGCACATCAGGTTCATAAATATTAGAAAAATGGTATATTGTATTGAAAGTGTTTAATTTAATCTAAACACTTGAAACAAATCTGAGCTGCTTATACTTGCAGATAAAAATGCCCTATTTTCTCCCCACACTACAACAACATAAGGAAGGTTACGAAAAAGAGGAAGCCTTTAAATTAATCTAGCTTGATTAATTGTAGTTAAGTGAATTGAGGCAGTTGTTTCTATAGATAATTTCAGATTCTTCAGTGATTAGAATATTTTGCTTTATAGATGTTGATCTTGGATCCCAAGCAGAATTATAATTTCACACCAGATACACTGAAGTGGCAGTACCTTAGTTCTCTGTTCACTTGTGCTCTTTAGATTCCTGTTCTCATACTACTTACTGATAAAACAGTAAGAAGTGATTGTTTAATGGCTGTTATCTTTACAGCGCAAATTGTAAAGGTTCCAGAGGCAGCTAATGTTTAGATGAAATACTACAAAATATCCAGTCCGATTAATCATTTCTTTTGTACAGTCCAATGACATGGTGTGATGTGTTGCTTCTGTCAATGCAAGAATATCACTGTCCATGATGGGGGGGGGGGATGATTTGTAAAAAATCCAGAATAGAAAGGGGATGATTTTAACTGAACCTTTGACATCAGCTAGTGCAGTTAAGAATGTCTTCAAATTCATCGGAAACATGCTCAGGTCACCGTGACATGTTGCTCTGAGGATGGTATGCCCCCGTCTGTTCGTTTTCAGTGTAATCAAATTGTGCCTCTACTCATGTTGTTAATGTTGAAAGATACCTCAGATAATTTTTGTCTCAAAATATTTGCGTAATGTTGTAAGTCTGTTTTAAAAAAAAATACAATATATGGTGTGATGTTGGAGCTGTACATGCAGTCTGTAGTCTATATGGTTTTATTTTTGCATGCACACTGCCTTTTAAAACCTGGGGTGAACCAAAAAATATTGGAATGACTAAATTGCACTAGATCATAGATAAACAGAACATGACCAGGTAATTGAATTGAGTATATAGAGAAACAGCTGTTCTTGTTCCCATTTTATTTTCTTCCTTCACTTTAAAAGTCTTTCCAATTAATGTGATTTAAAGTGAACAAAAAATGAATTGAACACAGCTATGTTCAAAGGCCCTTCTTTGCTCACCTAGTTATAGGTCAGATAATCAAAAGGGGGAGGAATCTTTAATATTTGGTATTGTATTTGAAACTTGATGACTCGCATTATGGTAGATGGTGTAAAGGAAATTAAAACACCGGATGACCTGAAAGTCTATTGACTACTATTGCAAAGACATTTTTAAAAATTGATGAAGGTCTCAGACTTTGGCAGATTAATTAGCAATTCTGCATTTCTTTCCCCAAAAAAACACTGAATTGCTTTTTTCATTCTCTTAAAATATGAAGTGGTATTGTGATTCATAGGTTAAAACCTGTTTCTGTTCTTAAAATTGCAAGATTAAATTTGTGGTATGCACAAATGAAACATTTATTAAAAGGGAACATTACAGGTCTTACATTTTAAAAACATAAATTGCAGTTGATTTTTGCACATTACTTTTTTTCAGCAAACATTTAGTTTTTTCTAGTGATTTTTGAGGAGCCCAAAAACGTTTTTCTTTCACAACCTGAAGTTATTTTGTGACTGCCAGGTACTTTACCAGAGGTATTCAGCAAAATCAACAGTGTTGTTCTAAACAAAGACACTATTAAAAGATTGATACATGCTGAATGGTCAAAAGAATCATCATTTCCAAATCACTTGCTGAAATTGCAAATCTATTGTTCACAGTTCACCTGAACAGCGGCAAGGCTGAGTTCTTCAGGTTTGTTCTACTGTGCACTATGAAATTATTTCATTCTGAAGGTCACCTGTCAGAGGAGGTTTGAAAAATGTTAACATCTTTGGTTTTATTATTTTGGTATGAGGTACATAGAAAGTACTGTATTTCATAACATCCACCCATACATTTTCTACCTTTTTCTTCAAATTCAGGGTCATGGAGCCTATCCAGGCAAGAAACGGGCACAAGGCAGGATACGCTTTGGACAGGACACCAGTCTATCTCGGGGCAGAGACACAGACACGCACACACCCGTAGGGCCTATTTTCCCAAAAGCTGATTAGCCTACCAGCGTATTATAGGATTATGGGAGAACAATGAAACTTCCAGAAAAAACCCATGCAAACACTGGAAGAACATACAAACTCCATACTGATAGCACCCCGGGGCTGGGTGGCAGCAATGCAAAAAACGGTGCTTCTGTGATTCCCTAATTTCATTATCCAATGTGATAGGTGAACATCAAAGCTATAGCTCTTAGCCATGTTTTTCCCAAGATGTTAAGATGATAACTTTGGTATTTTAAAACGTGAATAAATATTAAATTACCCAGTCCTTAGTTCACAGCTTAATGTTTAAAACTGCTGATGGCAGAGCAGTTTCTCTCATTTTAGAACTTTATTTTTAAATCCAATTATTTTCACCAAGTGTCCCAGACTGTACCCATTTGATCTGACAGTTATACAGTACATACATGGAAATGTTATGAAAACTACATTACATAGCATGTCAGGATTATAAAGCAGTCACACTATATAAGTAAATGTCTTTTAGTACTTAGGAGGTTTTTCTGTTTACTATTGAAATATAGAAATATCGCAGGTAAAACCAGACTGTCTCAGTTATTCAAGCAGTGTATACAAGAGATTGCATTGTGCTAAACAGCCATAGGAATGCCCTTATGAATCCATTTTATTTAGGACACTTTGTCGGTATCATTTGGCACCAGTTATACTTGAAGACCTACTGTGAGTTATTTGTTTCTCTGTATTGATTCTCTCAAAGATTAGCACAGAATTTGTGAAAATTACAGAAGAAGGGTTTTTTGTAGTTCTGTTCAAGGTTCCTCAATAAGGAACAGTTAAAAATAGGATGAGAGTATTTAGTTTTTTAAACTGTTACTGATTGATTTGGACAGCAACTTATTTACTTTAGGGGCTCATACTTTTTTGTCTGAAAATTCTTCAGTATTCATTTGTTGGTGTTTTAGTAGCTTGAGTAGTCTGTCCTCTCATATTTTACTGCTTTTTGGATTTGTGGTAGTTCCAAAAATTATTTCAGACAAAAAATGAATATGGCTTAGCTCTCCAAGGACTACATTTAAGACACATTTTAAGTATAAGAGCTGTTTTTGTTTTGCATAAATCAACTGTTATTGTCTGATACATTTGTATTTCTACAGCAATGCTAGTGACTGATGTGAAAATCTCAACATCACCCCCTCACCACTATCCTCATCAAATAAATGTAAATAAGAATAATATAATTCTTTTAAGAACCATGTTCTGTAAGATGTAGCATGCCATTTTGTGTTTTCCTTGCCTAATTAAATGGATGGAGATCAAGTGATAGTGGGATCAAGCCATTAATAACCTTGTTGCAATCCTTGCAAGAGCTTTCAGAATATTAATGACTAGATCAAGAGATCTTATCACCATGGGGAACTCAAATATTCACATTCTTCCAAAGAATTACTTTGGTTATTTTATTAACGTGGCTTTTCAACAGCTGTGCCTTTGCTATATATATTTTTAGTCTGTGTCATCGAGCAAGAGACCAGCATCTGAAATGCAATGAGCAGGAAATTACTTTTTATCTTGACTTGCTTACTAAGATGTTAGGGTTGTGCTGCTGTTATATCTGATAGGCATGCCATTGTATTCTACTGAGGAATCTAACAGCATATCTCTTTAAAAAGGTGTTTGACTGAGGTGTACAGGTATAGAAAATTCACATAATCCTTACTGGTCAAACTCCCATTATTCAAGGTAAAAATTCAGAGATACAAACAAAGCAGAGAATGCCTCAACAACAGCACAATAAAGATTTGTAGGCAGGTTATTAAAGACCAGATCATATGTTGCAAATGGTTTAATAGTTTTTTGTGAGACAGAGGGAGGGGGTGGGAGAAACTTAAAAAACCATTAAGCTATGACCAAGGCACTGGAAAGCCCAGATAAAGCTCTGTGAATATTGTCCTTGTTTGGTGCTGAAGTCTTTGACACAGTGGTGTACAATGTGCAGCCCTGGCAACCCAATGTTTTCTGTGTGCTTGTATTAGTTGTAAATAAAATGTATAGCAGGTTTTTATGAATCAAAAAGGACTCTGAATTTTCTTATAAAATGTCAGAAACAAGTACCTGTGTATGTGGTGAGACAATAATAAAAATGTAATTGTCTTTTAATAATATTTTTGAGCATTTTTTTGTATTTTTTGTACTTTTACAGCCTGTTACAGCCTTTTTCTTTGCTCGCACACCTCATAGCTTTCAGTTTCAGCTGATACTGTGTTACGTAAGTGTGCAGCTCTGGACATCATGTTTCATGTTTTTGATTTCACCTGACCCACAAAGTGAGCAAAGATCTTGCATAACTGTACCAATTCAACACTATCGTCAAGCTCTTTAAGACCTGGTGGAAACAATGACACCTGGTGGACTGCAGTCACCACTCCATTGCAGGGCACACACAGACACAAAGACACTCTCACTAGGGCCAAGTTTACAAAAGCAAATTAACCTGCCAGTATGTGTTTGGACTATGGGAGGACACTGGACAACCTGGAGGAAACCAGGTGAACACGAGGAGATCATACAAACACCACACAGATAGAACCCAAACTCCAGACTTAAAACCAGGGCCCTACCATGCCATCATGCCACTCGGTCATGTGATAGAAAACCCACAGCTTTATTTAACTGAAAAGTGCCTAGTTCAAGGAGAACTAGTTTCTGATGTATGAATACCACAGTGGTGAGAATAAAATGGCTACTGATTATACACACTTAAGTTCCAATCAGAACCTTCATTTTCTTCCATGAGGAAAAGCAAAGTGTTTTAAAGCGAAGTCTGAGAAGAAATATAACCCTGTATGTATGATGTTTCTTGATAGATAATTTATCCATTATCTGTAAGATATGTTCTATGATGAGCTGTTGCGAACCTTGATTGGATAAAGTCTGGTTTCTCATGAACTGTCATATCTATTACTGACGTACCTGTTTCAATGTGGTTATTATTTCAGACCACACAGAAAAAACGTTTGTATAGTCACTCATTTTAAATACTGTCATTTGCAATTGTGTATCAGTTGTTTCTTCCTTCCTTTGCAATTTTTGTTTGACCATTATACACTTGGATATGGTACTTTAAATGATTATGACTAATTTGGAGTCATCTGGGTAGGGGTTAGATTTGAACAACACCTAGACATTTTATTTGCTGTGCTTAAGGGTATATCTGAAATGCAGGAAAAAATGTTATTTTGTTGTTTACCTCAAAAACTATTTTTGGCCCAATATTGCAGTTTTTGCTGAACAAGATTTGTCATCCAAAATGGTCAAAAATTAAAAGTTTGAAAATTTATTTTGTCTACATGCCTACAGTACATGCAAAACACTCTCAGTTTTTGCATTAAAACCAAACAAAATTATAAGATTAACCAACCTTTAGTGAATATTGTAAGCCTGGCCTGTAAACAGCACAAAGCATGCCACTTAACCACACTGTTTCCAAAACAAAGAAATACTGGAAAACTGAAACTATCACAGTAAAAACATTTAAAACATTTAATTCCTACTGTACATCCTAAGTGCTACTTGAAAATTTTCTGACAAGTTTGGAGTCATTTAGTTAAAATTCTTAACACTGGTGTTTAAGGCAATGTTTTTTATATATTGTATGTTCTAGAAGGGTCCAAGCTAGGGTTAGGGTTTGAACAACACATATGTAGAGTGTATTCTAAAACTGACTCGGTTGGATCAACAGTTGTAACCAAGCATTATTGAATCTCATTCACTTGCAAGAGATTGGATCAATTGTCTTGATTTTTTCCCACTCATACTTCTTGGTTGTGGGAACATGTCAAAATCCGATGCCCGGAGAAGTTCAGATATAGATTGCGGAAATGCTCAGATAACACCCCAAGTGTTAGCATTCAGACACTACTTAGACAATTTTTAAGCTCTGCGCTAGATTTTAGGTCCCAATCAGGTTTAGGACTAGTGTTTTTTTGCTCCTTCCTGAAATATTTTTTTCCGGAAACTCTCGGGGGCCTGGATGGCATTGTGGCGGTCAGATCAAAAGATGTAACCAAGCATTATTGAATCTCATTCAAGTGCAAGAGGTTTTAACAGTGGTCTTGATTGTTTCCCACTCATATTTTTTGGTTTGGGGAACATGTCAAAATCCTATGCCTAGAGTAGTTCAGATATATACAGTGGAAATGCTCAGCTGACACCCTAGTAGGGTAAAGGTTAGCATCCATACACTACTTTTTAAGCTCAGTGGTGGATTTTGGGTCCCAAGTCAGGTTTAGGACAAGTGGGTTTTACCTCCTATCTGATTTTCTTTTTCAGAAACTCCCAGGGGCCTGGGTGTCACGGTGTACCGGGTGGCAATTGTATCTGAAAACTGAGTCTGTCGGATCAAAAGTTGTAACCTAACATTATTGAATATCATTCAAATGCAAGTGCTGCTGTCGGTGGTCTTCATTGTTTCCCACTCATTCTTTTTGGTTTGGGGAACAAGTTATAATCCTATACCCAGAGAAGTTCAGATATAGAAAGTGGAAATGCTCAGTTGACACCCCAGGTAGGGTTAGGGTTAGCATTCACAAATGACTTAGAGAATTTCACAACTCAAGGCTGGATTTTGGGTCCTACGTTAGGTGTAGAACAAGTGTTTTTTAACTCCTATCTGTTTTTTTTCTTCAGAAACTTCTAGTTGCCAGATGTGATGGCACACCGAGCGACAATTGTATCCAAAGACGGAGTTGGTCAGGCGAAAAGTTGTAATCGAATATTATTGTATGTCATTCAAATGTAAGTGCTTCGGTCAGTGGTCTTCATTTTTTCCCACTCATTCTTTTTGTTTTGGGGAACATGTTAACATCCTTTTCCCAGAGAACCTCGGCTATAAAAAGAGGAAATGCTCAGTTGACATCCCAGATGGGTTAAGGATGACAATTTTTAAACTCAGGGTTGGATTTTGGGTCCCAAGGGAATATCAGAACAAGTGATAAGTTGATTCTATCTATAACTTTTTTTGGGTTACTTTTGTCTGCCGTTGTTGTATAATGCAGCGGGTCGCACTAGTATTCAAAAAATGAGTCAGATCAAAAGTTGAAAAGAATCCCGTTCTACTGAAGAATATCGGTTCAAAAGAGTTTATTTGATGTGTTTTGATTGTGTTAGACTCACTCTATTTGGTTTGATGGACATCTTGAAATCAGATGTCTGGAGGTGTTCAGAGACAGATTACAGGATTGCTCTCTGAAGGCCCCAGCTAGGGTTAGGGTTACATTTCCACACTCCTTAGACATTTTTACACTAACTGCTGGATTTTGGGTCCCAAGGGAATATCAGAACAAGTGATAATTCGATTCTATCTAAAATTTTTTTTGAGGTTACTTTTGTCTGCCGTTGTTGTATAATGCAGCGCGTCGCATTACTATTCAAAATATGAGTCAGATCAAAAGCTGAAGGGAATCCCGTTCTACAGAACACTATCGGTTCTCAAGAGTTTATTTGATGTGTTTTGATTGTGTTAGACTCACTCTATTTGGTTTGAGGGACATCTTGAATTCAGATGTCTGGAGGTGTTCAGAGACAGATTGCAGGATTGCTCTCTGAAGGCCCCAGCTAGGGTTAGGGTTAGCATTTCCACACTCCTTAGACATTTTTACACTAACTGCTGGATTTTGGGTCCCAAGGGAATATCAGAAGAAGTGATAATTCGATTCTATCTAAAACTTTTTTTGGGGTTACTTTTGTCTGCCGTTGTTGTATAATGCAGCGGGTCGCACTAGTATTCAAAATATGAGTCAGATCAAAAGTTGAAAAGAATCCTGTCTACTGAAGAATATCGGTTCAACAGAGTTTATTTGATGTGTTTTGTTTGTTTTAGACTCACTCTATTTGGTTTGAGGGACATTTTCATATCTGATGTGTGGAGGTGTTCAGAGACAGATTGCAGGATTGCTCTCTGAAGGCCCCAGCTAGGGTTAGGGTCAGCATTTCCACACTGCTTAGACATTTTTACGCTAACTGCTGGATTTTGGGTCCCAAGGGAATATCAGAAGAAGTGATAATTTGATTCTATCTTAAACATTTTTTGGGGGTTACTTTTGTCTGCCGTTGTTGTATAATGCAGCGCGTCGCACTAGTATTCAAAAAATGAGTCAGATCAAAAGTTGAAAAGAATCCCGTTGTACTGAAGAATATTGGTTCAAAAGAGTTTATTTGATGTGTTTTGATTGTGTTAGACTCACTCTATTTGGTTTGAGGGACATCTTGAATTCAGATGTCTGGAGGTGTTCAGAGACAGATTGCAGGATTGCTCTCTGAAGGCCCCAGCTAGGGTTAGGGTTAGCATTTCCACACTCCTTAGAGATTTTTATACTAACTGCTGGATTTTGGGTCCCAAGGGAATATCAGAACAAGTGATAATTTGATTCTATCTAAAACGTTTTTTGGGGTTACTTTTGTCTGCCGTTGTTGTATAAGCAGCGGGTCGCACTAGTATTCAAAATATGAGTCAGATCAAAAGTTGAAAAGAATCCCGTTCTACTGAAGAATATCGGTTCAACAGAGTTTATTTGATGTGTTTTGTTTGTTTAAGACTCACTCTATTTGGTTTGAGGGACATTTTCATATCTGATGTCTGGAGGTGTTCAGAGAGAGATTGCAGGATTGCTCTCTGAAGGCCCCAGCTAGGGTTAGGGTTAGCATTTCCACACTCCTTAGAGATTTTTACACTAACTGCTGGTTTTTGGGTCCCAAGGGAATATCAGAAGAAGTGATAATTCGATTCTATCTAAAACTTTTTTTGGCGTTACTATTGTCCCCTGTTGTTGTATAATGCATCGCGTAGCACTAGTATTCAAAAAAAGAGTCAGTTCAAAAGTTGAAAGAAAATCTGTTTTACTTCAGACTGTCTGTTTCCAAGAGGTTTTGTGATCGGTTTTGATTGTTTTAGACTTACTCTATTTGGTTTGAGGGACATTTTCATATCTGATGTGTGGAGGTGTTCAGAGACAGATTGCAGGATTGCTCTCTGAAGGCCCCAGCTAGGGTTAGGGTTAGCATTTCCACACTGCTTAGACATTTTTACGCTAACTGCTGGATTTTGGGTCCCAAGGGAATATCAGAAGAAGTGATAATTTGATTCTATCTTAAACATTTTTTGGGGGTTACTTTTGTCTGCCGTTGTTGTATAATGCAGCGCGTCGCACTAGTATTCAAAAAATGAGTCAGATCAAAAGTTGAAAAGAATCCCGTTGTACTGAAGAATATTGGTTCAAAAGAGTTTATTTGATGTGTTTTGATTGTGTTAGACTCACTCTATTTGGTTTGAGGGACATCTTGAATTCAGATGTCTGGAGGTGTTCAGAGACAGATTGCAGGATTGCTCTCTGAAGGCCCCAGCTAGGGTTAGGGTTAGCATTTCCACACTCCTTAGAGATTTTTACACTAACTGCTGGATTTTGGGTCCCAAGGGAATATCAGAACAAGTGATAATTTGATTCTATCTAAAACGTTTTTTGGGGTTACTTTTGTCTGCCGTTGTTGTATAAGCAGCGGGTCGCACTAGTATTCAAAATATGAGTCAGATCAAAAGTTGAAAAGAATCCCGTTCTACTGAAGAATATCGGTTCAACAGAGTTTATTTGATGTGTTTTGTTTGTTTAAGACTCACTCTATTTGGTTTGAGGGACATTTTCATATCTGATGTCTGGAGGTGTTCAGAGACAGATTGCAGGATTGCTCTCTGAAGGCCCCAGCTAGGGTTAGGGTTAGCATTTCCACACTGCTTAGACATTTTTACGCTAACTGCTGGATTTTGGGTCCCAAGGGAATATCAGAAGAAGTGATAATTCGATTCTATCTAAAACTTTTTTTGGCGTTACTTTTGTCCCCTGTTGTTGTATAATGCATCGCGTAGCACTAGTATTCAAAAAAAGAGTCAGTTCAAAAGTTGAAAGAAAATCTGTTTTACTTCAGACTGTCTGTTTCCAAGAGGTTTTGTGATCGGTTTTGATTGTTTTAGACTTACTCTATTTGGTTTGAGGGACATTTTCATATCTGATGTCTGGAGGTATTCAGAGACAGATTGCAGGATTGCTCTCTGAAGGCCCCAGCTAGGGTTAGGGTTAGCATTTCCACACTGCTTAGACATTTTTACGCTAACTGCTGGATTTTGGGTCCCAAGGGAATATCAGAAGAAGTGATAATTTGATTCTATCTTAAACATTTTTTGGGGGTTACTTTTGTCTGCCGTTGTTGTATAATGCAGCGCGTCGCACTAGTATTCAAAAAATGAGTCAGATCAAAAGTTGAAAAGAATCTCGTTCTACTGAAGAATATTGGTTCAAAAGAGTTTATTTGATGTGTTTTGATTGTGTTAGACTCACTCTATTTGGTTTTAGGGACATCTTGAATTCAGATGTCTGGAGGTGTTCAGAGACAGATTGCAGGATTGCTCTCTGAAGGCCCCAGCTAGGGTTAGGGTTAGCATTTCCACACTCCTTAGAGATTTTTACACTAACTGCTGGATTTTGGGTCCCAAGGGAATATCAGAACAAGTGATAATTTGATTCTATCTAAAACGTTTTTTGGGGTTACTTTTGTCTGCCGTTGTTGCATAATGCAGCGGTTCGCACTAGTATTCAAAATATGAGTCAGATCAAAAGTTGAAAAGAATCCCGTTCTACTGAAGAATATCGGTTCAACAGAGTTTATTTGATGTGTTTCGTTTGTTTTAGACTCACTCTATTTGGTTTGAGGGACATTTTCATATCTGATGTCTGGAGGTGTTTAGAGGCAGATTGCAGGATTGCTCTCTGAAGGCCCCAGCTAGGGTTAGGGTTACCACTTCTACACTCCTTAGACATTTTTACGCTAACTGCTGGATTTTGGGTCCCAAGGGAATATCAGAACAAGTGATAATTCGATTCTATCTAAAACTTTTTTTGGGGTTACTTTTGTCCCCTGTTGTTGTATAATGCAGCGCGTAGCACTAGTATTCAAAAAAAGAGTCAGTTCAAAAGTTGAAAGAAAATCTGTTTTACTTCAGACTGTCTGTTTCCAAGAGGTTTTGTGATCGGTTTTGTTTGTTTTAGACTCACTCTATTTGGTTTGAGGGACATCTTGGAATCTGATGACTGGAGGTGTTCAGAGACAGATTGCAGGATTGCTCTCTGAAGGCCCCAGCTAGGGTTAGGGTTACCATTTCTACACTCCTTAGACATTTTTACGCTAACTGCTGGATTTTGGGTCCCAAGGGAATATCAGAAGAAGTGATAATTCGATTCTATCTAAAACTTTTTTTGGGGTTACTTTTGTCTGCCGTTGTTGTATAATGCAGCGGGTCGCACTAGTATTCAAAATATGAGTCAGATCAAAAGTTGAAAAGAATCCTGTCTACTGAAGAATATCGGTTCAACAGAGTTTATTTGATGTGTTTTGTTTGTTTTAGACTCACTCTATTTGGTTTGAGGGACATTTTCATATCTGATGTGTGGAGGTGTTCAGAGACAGATTGCAGGATTGCTCTCTGAAGGCCCCAGCTAGGGTTAGGGTCAGCATTTCCACACTGCTTAGACATTTTTACGCTAACTGCTGGATTTTGGGTCCCAAGGGAATATCAGAAGAAGTGATAATTCGATTCTATCTTAAACATTTTTTGGGGGTTACTTTTGTCTGCCGTTGTTGTATAATGCAGCGCGTCGCACTAGTATTCAAAAAATGAGTCAGATCAAAAGTTGAAAAGAATCCCGTTGTACTGAAGAATATTGGTTCAAAAGAGTTTATTTGATGTGTTTTGATTGTGTTAGACTCACTCTATTTGGTTTGAGGGACATCTTGAATTCAGATGTCTGGAGGTGTTCAGAGACAGATTGCAGGATTGCTCTCTGAAGGCCCCAGCTAGGGTTAGGGTTAGCATTTCCACACTCCTTAGAGATTTTTACACTAACTGCTGGATTTTGGGTCCCAAGGGAATATCAGAACAAGTGATAATTTGATTCTATCTAAAACGTTTTTTGGGGTTACTTTTGTCTGCCGTTGTTGTATAATGCAGCGGGTCGCACTAGTATTCAAAATATGAGTCAGATCAAAAGTTGAAAAGAATCCCGTTCTACTGAAGAATATCGGTTCAACAGAGTTTATTTGATGTGTTTCGTTTGTTTTAGACTCACTCTATTTGGTTTGAGGGACATTTTCATATCTGATGTCTGGAGGTGTTCAGAGGCAGATTGCAGGATTGCTCTCTGAAGGCCCCAGCTAGGGTTAGGGTTACCACTTCTACACTCCTCAGACATTTTTACGCTAACTGCTGGATTTTGGGTCCCAAGGGAATATCAGAACAAGTGATAATTCGATTCTATCTAAAACTTTTTTTGGGGTTACTTTTGTCCCCTGTTGTTGTATAATGCAGCGCGTAGCACTAGTATTCAAAAAAAGAGTCAGTTCAAAAGTTGAAAGAAAATCTGTTTTACTTCAGACTGTCTGTTTCCAAGAGGTTTTGTGATCGGTTTTGTTTGTTTTAGACTCACTCTATTTGGTTTGAGGGACATCTTGGAATCTGATGACTGGAGGTGTTCAGAGACAGATTGCAGGATTGCTCTCTGAAGGCCCCAGCTAGGGTTAGGGTTACCATTTCTACACTCCTTAGACATTTTTACGCTAACTGCTGGATTTTGGGTCCCAAGGGAATATCAGAAGAAGTGATAATTCGATTCTATCTAAAACTTTTTTTGGGGTTACTTTTGTCTGCCGTTGTTGTATAATGCAGCGGGTCGCACTAGTATTCAAAATATGAGTCAGATCAAAAGTTGAAAAGAATCCTGTCTACTGAAGAATATCGGTTCAACAGAGTTTATTTGATGTGTTTTGTTTGTTTTAGACTCACTCTATTTGGTTTGAGGGACATTTTCATATCTGATGTGTGGAGGTGTTCAGAGACAGATTGCAGGATTGCTCTCTGAAGGCCCCAGCTAGGGTTAGGGTTAGCATTTCCACACTGCTTAGACATTTTTACGCTAACTGCTGGATTTTGGGTCCCAAGGGAATATCAGAAGAAGTGATAATTTGATTCTATCTTAAACATTTTTTGGGGGTTACTTTTGTCTGCCGTTGTTGTATAATGCAGCGCGTCGCACTAGTATTCAAAAAATGAGTCAGATCAAAAGTTGAAAAGAATCCCGTTGTACTGAAGAATATTGGTTCAAAAGAGTTTATTTGATGTGTTTTGATTGTGTTAGACTCACTCTATTTGGTTTGAGGGACATCTTGAATTCAGATGTCTGGAGGTGTTCAGAGACAGATTGCAGGATTGCTCTCTGAAGGCCCCAGCTAGGGTTAGGGTTACCATTTCTACACTCCTTAGACATTTTTACGCTAACTGCTGGATTTTGGGTCCCAAGGGAATATCAGAAGAAGTGATAATTCGATTCTATCTAAAACTTTTTTTGGGGTTACTTTTGTCTGCTGTTGTTGTATAATGCAGCGGGTCGCACTAGTATTCAAAATATGAGTCAGATCAAAAGTTGAAAAGAATCCTGTCTACTGAAGAATATCGGTTCAACAGAGTTTATTTGATGTGTTTTGTTTGTTTTAGACTCACTCTATTTGGTTTGAGGGACATTTTCATATCTGATGTGTGGAGGTGTTCAGAGACAGATTGCAGGATTGCTCTCTGAAGGCCCCAGCTAGGGTTAGGGTTAGCATTTCCACACTGCTTAGACATTTTTACGCTAACTGCTGGATTTTGGGTCCCAAGGGAATATCAGAAGAAGTGATAATTTGATTCTATCTTAAACATTTTTTGGGGGTTACTTTTGTCTTCCGTTGTTGTATAATGCAGCGCGTCGCACTAGTATTCAAAAAATGAGTCAGATCAAAAGTTGAAAAGAATCCCGTTGTACTGAAGAATATTGGTTCAAAAGAGTTTATTTGATGTGTTTTGATTGTGTTAGACTCACTCTATTTGGTTTGAGGGACATCTTGAATTCAGATGTCTGGAGGTGTTCAGAGACAGATTGCAGGATTGCTCTCTGAAGGCCCCAGCTAGGGTTAGGGTTAGCATTTCCACACTCCTTAGAGATTTTTACACTAACTGCTGGATTTTGGGTCCCAAGGGAATATCAGAACAAGTGATAATTTGATTCTATCTAAAACGTTTTTTGGGGTTACTTTTGTCTGTCGTTGTTGTATAAGCAGCGGGTCGCACTAGTATTCAAAATATGAGTCAGATCAAAAGTTGAAAAGAATCCCGTTCTACTGAAGAATATCGGTTCAACAGAGTTTATTTGATGTGTTTTATTTGTTTTAGACTCACTCTATTTGGTTTGAGGGACATTTTCATATCTGATGTCTACAGGTGTTCAGAGACAGATTGCAGGATTGCTCTCTGAAGGCCCCAGCTAGGGTTAGGGTTAGCATTTCCACACTGCTTAGACATTTTTACGCTAACTGCTGGATTTTGGGTCCCAAGGGAATATCAGAAGAAGTGATAATTCGATTCTATCTAAAACTTTTTTTGGGGTTACTTTTGTCCCCTGTTGTTGTATAATGCATCGCGTAGCACTAGTATTCAAAAAAAGAGTCAGTTCAAAAGTTGAAAGAAAATCTGTTTTACTTCAGACTGTCTGTTTCCAAGAGGTGTTGTGATCGGTTTTGATTGTTTTAGACTTACTCTATTTGGTTTGAGGGACATTTTCATATCTGATGTCTGGAGGTATTCAGAGACAGATTGCAGGATTGGTCTCTGAAGGCCCCAGCTAGGGTTAGGGTTAGCATTTCCACACTGCTTAGACATTTTTACGCTAACTGCTGGATTTTGGGTCCCAAGGGAATATCAGAAGAAGTGATAATTTGATTCTATCTTAAACATTTTTTGGGGGTTACTTTTGTCTGCCGTTGTTGTATAATGCAGCGCGTCGCACTAGTATTCAAAAAATGAGTCAGATCAAAAGTTGAAAAGAATCTCGTTCTACTGAAGAATATTGGTTCAAAAGAGTTTATTTGATGTGTTTTGATTGTGTTAGACTCACTCTATTTGGTTTTAGGGACATCTTGAATTCAGATGTCTGGAGGTGTTCAGAGACAGATTGCAGGATTGCTCTCTGAAGGCCCCAGCTAGGGTTAGGGTTAGCATTTCCACACTCCTTAGAGATTTTTACACTAACTGCTGGATTTTGGGTCCCAAGGGAATATCAGAACAAGTGATAATTTGATTCTATCTAAAACGTTTTTTGGGGTTACTTTTGTCTGCCGTTGTTGTATAATGCAGCGGGTCGCACTAGTATTCAAAATATGAGTCAGATCAAAAGTTGAAAAGAATCCCGTTCTACTGAAGAATATCGGTTCAACAGAGTTTATTTGATGTGTTTCGTTTGTTTTAGACTCACTCTATTTGGTTTGAGGGACATTTTCATATCTGATGTCTGGAGGTGTTCAGAGGCAGATTGCAGGATTGCTCTCTGAAGGCCCCAGCTAGGGTTAGGGTTACCACTTCTACACTCCTTAGACATTTTTACGCTAACTGCTGGATTTTGGGTCCCAAGGGAATATCAGAACAAGTGATAATTCGATTCTATCTAAAACTTTTTTTGGGGTTACTTTTGTCCCCTGTTGTTGTATAATGCAGCGCGTAGCACTAGTATTCAAAAAAAGAGTCAGTTCAAAAGTTGAAAGAAAATCTGTTTTACTTCAGACTGTCTGTTTCCAAGAGGTTTTGTGATCGGTTTTGTTTGTTTTAGACTCACTCTATTTGGTTTGAGGGACATCTTGGAATCTGATGACTGGAGGTGTTCAGAGACAGATTGCAGGATTGCTCTCTGAAGGCCCCAGCTAGGGTTAGGGTTACCATTTCTACACTCCTTAGACATTTTTACGCTAACTGCTGGATTTTGGGTCCCAAGGGAATATTAGAAGAAGTGATAATTCGATTCTATCTAAAACTTTTTTTGGGGTTACTTTTGTCTGCCGTTGTTGTATAATGCAGCGGGTCGCACTAGTATTCAAAATATGAGTCAGATCAAAAGTTGAAAAGAATCCTGTCTACTGAAGAATATCGGTTCAACAGAGTTTATTTGATGTGTTTTGTTTGTTTTAGACTCACTCTATTTGGTTTGAGGGACATTTTCATATCTGATGTGTGGAGGTGTTCAGAGACAGATTGCAGGATTGCTCTCTGAAGGCCCCAGCTAGGGTTAGGGTTAGCATTTCCACACTGCTTAGACATTTTTACGCTAACTGCTGGATTTTGGGTCCCAAGGGAATATCAGAAGAAGTGATAATTTGATTCTATCTTAAACATTTTTTGGGGGTTACTTTTGTCTGCCGTTGTTGTATAATGCAGCGCGTCGCACTAGTATTCAAAAAATGAGTCAGATCAAAAGTTGAAAAGAATCCCGTTGTACTGAAGAATATTGGTTCAAAAGAGTTTATTTGATGTGTTTTGATTGTGTTAGACTCACTCTATTTGGTTTGAGGGACATCTTGAATTCAGATGTCTGGAGGTGTTCAGAGACAGATTGCAGGATTGCTCTCTGAAGGCCCCAGCTAGGGTTAGGGTTACCATTTCTACACTCCTTAGACATTTTTACGCTAACTGCTGGATTTTGGGTCCCAAGGGAATATCAGAAGAAGTGATAATTCGATTCTATCTAAAACTTTTTTTGGGGTTACTTTTGTCTGCTGTTGTTGTATAATGCAGCGGGTCGCACTAGTATTCAAAATATGAGTCAGATCAAAAGTTGAAAAGAATCCTGTCTACTGAAGAATATCGGTTCAACAGAGTTTATTTGATGTGTTTTGTTTGTTTTAGACTCACTCTATTTGGTTTGAGGGACATTTTCATATCTGATGTGTGGAGGTGTTCAGAGACAGATTGCAGGATTGCTCTCTGAAGGCCCCAGCTAGGGTTAGGGTTAGCATTTCCACACTGCTTAGACATTTTTACGCTAACTGCTGGATTTTGGGTCCCAAGGGAATATCAGAAGAAGTGATAATTTGATTCTATCTTAAACATTTTTTGGGGGTTACTTTTGTCTTCCGTTGTTGTATAATGCAGCGCGTCGCACTAGTATTCAAAAAATGAGTCAGATCAAAAGTTGAAAAGAATCCCGTTGTACTGAAGAATATTGGTTCAAAAGAGTTTATTTGATGTGTTTTGATTGTGTTAGACTCACTCTATTTGGTTTGAGGGACATCTTGAATTCAGATGTCTGGAGGTGTTCAGAGACAGATTGCAGGATTGCTCTCTGAAGGCCCCAGCTAGGGTTAGGGTTAGCATTTCCACACTCCTTAGAGATTTTTACACTAACTGCTGGATTTTGGGTCCCAAGGGAATATCAGAACAAGTGATAATTTGATTCTATCTAAAACGTTTTTTGGGGTTACTTTTGTCTGTCGTTGTTGTATAAGCAGCGGGTCGCACTAGTATTCAAAATATGAGTCAGATCAAAAGTTGAAAAGAATCCCGTTCTACTGAAGAATATCGGTTCAACAGAGTTTATTTGATGTGTTTTATTTGTTTTAGACTCACTCTATTTGGTTTGAGGGACATTTTCATATCTGATGTCTACAGGTGTTCAGAGACAGATTGCAGGATTGCTCTCTGAAGGCCCCAGCTAGGGTTAGGGTTAGCATTTCCACACTGCTTAGACATTTTTACGCTAACTGCTGGATTTTGGGTCCCAAGGGAATATCAGAAGAAGTGATAATTCGATTCTATCTAAAACTTTTTTTGGGGTTACTTTTGTCCCCTGTTGTTGTATAATGCATCGCGTAGCACTAGTATTCAAAAAAAGAATCAGTTCAAAAGTTGAAAGAAAATCTGTTTTACTTCAGACTGTCTGTTTCCAAGAGGTGTTGTGATCGGTTTTGATTGTTTTAGACTTACTCTATTTGGTTTGAGGGACATTTTCATATCTGATGTCTGGAGGTATTCAGAGACAGATTGCAGGATTGGTCTCTGAAGGCCCCAGCTAGGGTTAGGGTTAGCATTTCCACACTGCTTAGACATTTTTACGCTAACTGCTGGATTTTGGGTCCCAAGGGAATATCAGAAGAAGTGATAATTTGATTCTATCTTAAACATTTTTTGGGGGTTACTTTTGTCTGCCGTTGTTGTATAATGCAGCGCGTCGCACTAGTATTCAAAAAATGAGTCAGATCAAAAGTTGAAAAGAATCCCGTTGTACTGAAGAATATTGGTTCAAAAGAGTTTATTTGATGTGTTTTGATTGTGTTAGACTCACTCTATTTGGTTTGAGGGACATCTTGAATTCAGATGTGTGGAGGTGTTCAGAGACAGATTGCAGGATTGCTCTCTGAAGGCCCCAGCTAGGGTTAGGGTTAGCATTTCCACACTGCTTAGACATTTTTACGCTAACTGCTGGATTTTGGGTCCCAAGGGAATATCAGAAGAAGTGATAATTCGATTCTATCTAAAACTTTTTTTGGGGTTACTTTTGTCTGCCGTTGTTGTATAATGCAGCGGGTCGCACTAGTATTCAAAATATGAGTCAGATCAAAAGTTGAAAAGAATCCTGTCTACTGAAGAATATCGGTTCAACAGAGTTTATTTGATGTGTTTTGTTTGTTTTAGACTCACTCTATTTGGTTTGAGGGACATTTTCATATCTGATGTGTGGAGGTGTTCAGAGACAGATTGCAGGATTGCTCTCTGAAGGCCCCAGCTAGGGTTAGGGTTAGCATTTCCACACTGCTTAGACATTTTTACGCTAACTGCTGGATTTTGGGTCCCAAGGGAATATCAGAAGAAGTGATAATTTGATTCTATCTTAAACATTTTTTGGGGGTTACTTTTGTCTGCCGTTGTTGTATAATGCAGCGCGTCGCACTAGTATTCAAAAAATGAGTCAGATCAAAAGTTGAAAAGAATCCCGTTGTACTGAAGAATATTGGTTCAAAAGAGTTTATTTGATGTGTTTTGATTGTGTTAGACTCACTCTATTTGGTTTGAGGGACATCTTGAATTCAGATGTCTGGAGGTGTTCAGAGACAGATTGCAGGATTGCTCTCTGAAGGCCCCAGCTAGGGTTAGGGTTAGCATTTCCACACTCCTTAGAGATTTTTACACTAACTGCTGGATTTTGGGTCCCAAGGGAATATCAGAACAAGTGATAATTTGATTCTATCTAAAACGTTTTTTGGGGTTACTTTTGTCTGTCGTTGTTGTATAAGCAGCGGGTCGCACTAGTATTCAAAATATGAGTCAGATCAAAAGTTGAAAAGAATCCCGTTCTACTGAAGAATATCGGTTCAACAGAGTTTATTTGATGTGTTTTATTTGTTTTAGACTCACTCTATTTGGTTTGAGGGACATTTTCATATCTGATGTCTACAGGTGTTCAGAGACAGATTGCAGGATTGCTCTCTGAAGGCCCCAGCTAGGGTTAGGGTTAGCATTTCCACACTGCTTAGACATTTTTACACTAACTGCTGGATTTTGGGTCCCAAGGGAATATCAGAAGAAGTGATAATTCGATTCTATCTAAAACTTTTTTTGGGGTTACTTTTGTCCCCTGTTGTTGTATAATGCATCGCGTAGCACTAGTATTCAAAAAAAGAGTCAGTTCAAAAGTTGAAAGAAAATCTGTTTTACTTCAGACTGTCTGTTTCCAAGAGGTGTTGTGATCGGTTTTGATTGTTTTAGACTTACTCTATTTGGTTTGAGGGACATTTTCATATCTGATGTCTGGAGGTATTCAGAGACAGATTGCAGGATTGGTCTCTGAAGGCCCCAGCTAGGGTTAGGGTTAGCATTTCCACACTGCTTAGACATTTTTACGCTAACTGCTGGATTTTGGGTCCCAAGGGAATATCAGAAGAAGTGATAATTTGATTCTATCTTAAACATTTTTTGGGGGTTACTTTTGTCTGCCGTTGTTGTATAATGCAGCGCGTCGCACTAGTATTCAAAAAATGAGTCAGATCAAAAGTTGAAAAGAATCTCGTTCTACTGAAGAATATTGGTTCAAAAGAGTTTATTTGATGTGTTTTGATTGTGTTAGACTCACTCTATTTGGTTTGAGGGACATCTTGAATTCAGATGTGTGGAGGTGTTCAGAGACAGATTGCAGGATTGCTCTCTGAAGGCCCCAGCTAGGGTTAGGGTTAGCATTTCCACACTCCTTAGAGATTTTTACACTAACTGCTGGATTTTGGGTCCCAAGGGAATATCAGAACAAGTGATAATTTGATTCTATCTAAAACGTTTTTTGGGGTTACTTTTGTCTGTCGTTGTTGTATAAGCAGCGGGTCGCACTAGTATTCAAAATATGAGTCAGATCAAAAGTTGAAAAGAATCCCGTTCTACTGAAGAATATCGGTTCAACAGAGTTTATTTGATGTGTTTTATTTGTTTTAGACTCACTCTATTTGGTTTGAGGGACATTTTCATATCTGATGTCTACAGGTGTTCAGAGACAGATTGCAGGATTGCTCTCTGAAGGCCCCAGCTAGGGTTAGGGTTAGCATTTCCACACTGCTTAGACATTTTTACACTAACTGCTGGATTTTGGGTCCCAAGGGAATATCAGAAGAAGTGATAATTCGATTCTATCTAAAACTTTTTTTGGGGTTACTTTTGTCCCCTGTTGTTGTATAATGCATCGCGTAGCACTAGTATTCAAAAAAAGAGTCAGTTCAAAAGTTGAAAGAAAATCTGTTTTACTTCAGACTGTCTGTTTCCAAGAGGTGTTGTGATCGGTTTTGATTGTTTTAGACTTACTCTATTTGGTTTGAGGGACATTTTCATATCTGATGTCTGGAGGTATTCAGAGACAGATTGCAGGATTGGTCTCTGAAGGCCCCAGCTAGGGTTAGGGTTAGCATTTCCACACTGCTTAGACATTTTTACGCTAACTGCTGGATTTTGGGTCCCAAGGGAATATCAGAAGAAGTGATAATTTGATTCTATCTTAAACATTTTTTGGGGGTTACTTTTGTCTGCCGTTGTTGTATAATGCAGCGCGTCGCACTAGTATTCAAAAAATGAGTCAGATCAAAAGTTGAAAAGAATCTCGTTCTACTGAAGAATATTGGTTCAAAAGAGTTTATTTGATGTGTTTTGATTGTGTTAGACTCACTCTATTTGGTTTGAGGGACATCTTGAATTCAGATGTGTGGAGGTGTTCAGAGACAGATTGCAGGATTGCTCTCTGAAGGCCCCAGCTAGGGTTAGGGTTAGCATTTCCACACTCCTTAGAGATTTTTACACTAACTGCTGGATTTTGGGTCCCAAGGGAATATCAGAACAAGTGATAATTTGATTCTATCTAAAACGTTTTTTGGGGTTACTTTTGTCTGCCGTTGTTGTATAATGCAGCGGGTCGCACTAGTATTCAAAATATGAGTCAGATCAAAAGTTGAAAAGAATCCCGTTCTACTGAAGAATATCGGTTCAACAGAGTTTATTTGATGTGTTTCGTTTGTTTTAGACTCACTCTATTTGGTTTGAGGGACATTTTCATATCTGATGTCTGGAGGTGTTCAGAGGCAGATTGCAGGATTGCTCTCTGAAGGCCCCAGCTAGGGTTAGGGTTACCACTCCTACACTCCTTAGACATTTTTACGCTAACTGCTGGATTTTGGGTCCCAAGGGAATATCAGAACAAGTGATAATTCGATTCTATCTAAAACTTTTTTTGGGGTTACTTTTGTCCCCTGTTGTTGTATAATGCAGCGCGTAGCACTAGTATTCAAAAAAAGAGTCAGTTCAAAAGTTGAAAGAAAATCTGTTTTACTTCAGACTGTCTGTTTCCAAGAGGTTTTGTGATCGGTTTTGTTTGTTTTAGACTCACTCTATTTGGTTTGAGGGACATCTTGGAATCTGATGACTGGAGGTGTTCAGAGACAGATTGCAGGATTGCTCTCTGAAGGCCCCAGCTAGGGTTAGGGTTACCATTTCTACACTCCTTAGACATTTTTACGCTAACTGCTGGATTTTGGGTCCCAAGGGAATATCAGAAGAAGTGATAATTCGATTCTATCTAAAACTTTTTTTGGGGTTACTTTTGTCTGCCGTTGTTGTATAATGCAGCGGGTCGCACTAGTATTCAAAATATGAGTCAGATCAAAAGTTGAAAAGAATCCTGTCTACTGAAGAATATCGGTTCAACAGAGTTTATTTGATGTGTTTTGTTTGTTTTAGACTCACTCTATTTGGTTTGAGGGACATTTTCATATCTGATGTGTGGAGGTGTTCAGAGACAGATTGCAGGATTGCTCTCTGAAGGCCCCAGCTAGGGTTAGGGTTAGCATTTCCACACTGCTTAGACATTTTTACGCTAACTGCTGGATTTTGGGTCCCAAGGGAATATCAGAAGAAGTAATAATTTGATTCTATCTTAAACATTTTTTGGGGGTTACTTTTGTCTGCCGTTGTTGTATAATGCAGCGCGTCGCACTAGTATTCAAAAAATGAGTCAGATCAAAAGTTGAAAAGAATCCCGTTGTACTGAAGAATATTGGTTCAAAAGAGTTTATTTGATGTGTTTTGATTGTGTTAGACTCACTCTATTTGGTTTGAGGGACATCTTGAATTCAGATGTCTGGAGGTGTTCAGAGACAGATTGCAGGATTGCTCTCTGAAGGCCCCAGCTAGGGTTAGGGTTAGCATTTCCACACTCCTTAGAGATTTTTACACTAACTGCTGGATTTTGGGTCCCAAGGGAATATCAGAACAAGTGATAATTTGATTCTATCTAAAACTTTTTTTGGGGTTACTTTTGTCTGCCGTTGTTGTATAATGCAGCGGGTCGCACTAGTATTCAAAATATGAGTCAGATCAAAAGTTGAAAAGAATCCCGTTCTACTGAAGAATATCGGTTCAACAGAGTTTATTTGATGTGTTTTATTTGTTTTAGACTCACTCTATTTGGTTTGAGGGACATTTTCATATCTGATGTCTAGAGGTGTTCAGAGACAGATTGCAGGATTGCTCTCTGAAGGCCCCAGCTAGGGATAGGGTTAGCATTTCCACACTGCTTAGACATTTTTACGCTAACTGCTGGATTTTGGGTCCCAAGGGAATATCAGAAGAAGTGATAATTCGATTCTATCTAAAACTTTTTTGGGGGTTACTTTTGTCCCCTGTTGTTGTATAATGCAGCGCGTAGCACTAGTATTCAAAAAAAGAGTCAGTTCAAAAGTTGAAAGAAAATCTGTTTTACCTCAGACTGTCTGTTTCCAAGAGGTTTTGTGATCGGTTTTGATTGTTTTAGACTTACTCTATTTGGTTTGAGGGACATTTTCATATCTGATGTCTGGAGGTATTCAGAGACAGATTGCAGGATTGCTCTCTGAAGGCCCCAGCTAGGGTTAGGGTTAGCATTTCCACACTGCTTAGACATTTTTACGCTAACTGCTGGATTTTGGGTCCCAAGGGAATATCAGAAGAAGTGATAATTTGATTCTATCTTAAACATTTTTTGGGGGTTACTTTTGTCTGCCGTTGTTGTATAATGCAGCGCGTCGCACTAGTATTCAAAAAATGAGTCAGATCAAAAGTTGAAAAGAATCCCGTTGTACTGAAGAATATTGGTTCAAAAGAGTTTATTTGATGTGTTTTGATTGTGTTAGACTCACTCTATTTGGTTTTAGGGACATCTTGAATTCAGATGTGTGGAGGTGTTCAGAGACAGATTGCAGGATTGCTCTCTGAAGGCCCCAGCTAGGGTTAGGGTTAGCATTTCCACACTGCTTAGACATTTTTACGCTAACTGCTGGATTTTGGGTCCCAAGGGAATATCAGAACAAGTGATAATTCGATTCTATCTAAAACTTTTTTTGGGGTTACTTTTGTCCCCTGTTGTTGTATAATGCAGCGCGTAGCACTAGTATTCAAAAAAAGAGTCAGTTCAAAAGTTGAAAGAAAATCTGTTTTACTTCAGACTGTCTGTTTCCAAGAGGTTTTGTGATCGGTTTTGTTTGTTTTAGACTCACTCTATTTGGTTTGAGGGACATCTTGGAATCTGATGTCTGGAGGTGTTCAGAGACAGATTGCAGGATTGCTCTCTGAAGGCCCCAGCTAGGGTTAGGGTTACCATTTCTCCACTCCTTAGACATTTTTACGCTAACTGCTGGATTTTGGGTCCCAAGGGAATATCAGAAGAAGTGATAATTTGATTCTATCTAAAACTTTTTTTGGGGTTACTTTTGTCTGCCGTTGTTGTATAATGCAGCGGGTCGCACTAGTATTCAAAATATGAGTCAGATCAAAAGTTGAAAAGAATCCCGTTCTACTGAAGAATATCGGTTCAACAGAGTTTATTTGATGTGTTTTATTTGTTTTAGACTCACTCTATTTGGTTTGAGGGACATTTTCATATCTGATGTCTAGAGGTGTTCAGAGACAGATTGCAGGATTGCTCTCTGAAGGCCCCAGCTAGGGTTAGGGTTAGCATTTCCACACTGCTTAGACATTTTTACGCTAACTGCTGGATTTTGGGTCCCAAGGGAATATCAGAAGAAGTGATAATTCGATTCTATCTAAAACTTTTTTGGGGGTTACTTTTGTCCCCTGTTGTTGTATAATGCAGCGCGTAGCACTAGTATTCAAAAAAAGAGTCAGTTCAAAAGTTGAAAGAAAATCTGTTTTACTTCAGACTGTCTGTTTCCAAGAGGTTTTGTGATCGGTTTTGATTGTTTTAGACTTACTCTATTTGGTTTGAGGGACATTTTCATATCTGATGTCTGGAGGTATTCAGAGACAGATTGCAGGATTGCTCTCTGAAGGCCCCAGCTAGGGTTAGGGTTAGCATTTCCACACTGCTTAGACATTTTTACGCTAACTGCTGGATTTTGGGTCCCAAGGGAATATCAGAAGAAGTGATAATTTCATTCTATCTTCAACATTTTTGGGGGGTTACTTTTGTCTGCCGTTGTTGTATAATGCAGCGCGTCGCAGTAGTATTCAAAAAATGAGTCAGATCAAAAGTTGAAAAGAATCCCGTTGTACTGAAGAATATTGGTTCAAAAGAGTTTATTTGATGTGTTTTGATTGTGTTAGACTCACTCTATTTGGTTTGAGGGACATCTTGAATTCAGATGTCTGGAGGTGTTCAGAGACAGATTGCAGGATTGCTCTCTGAAGGCCCCAGCTAGGGTTAGGGTTAGCATTTCCACACTCCTTAGAGATTTTTACACTAACTGCTGGATTTTGGGTCCCAAGGGAATATCAGAACAAGTGATAATTTGATTCTATCTAAAACTTTTTTTGGGTTACTTTTGTCTGCCGTTGTTGTATAATGCAGCGGGTCGCACTAGTATTCAAAATATGAGTCAGATCAAAAGTTGAAAAGAATCCTGTCTACTGAAGAATATCGGTTCAACAGAGTTTATTTGATGTGTTTTGTTTGTTTTAGACTCACTCTATTTGGTTTGAGGGACATTTTCATATCTGATGTGTGGAGGTGTTCAGAGACAGATTGCAGGATTGCTCTCTGAAGGCCCCAGCTAGGGTTAGGGTTAGCATTTCCACACTGCTTAGACATTTTTACGCTAATTGCTGGATTTTGGGTCCCAAGGGAATATCAGAAGAAGTGATAATTTGATTCTATCTTAAACATTTTTTGGGGGTTACTTTTGTCTGCCGTTGTTGTATAATGCAGCGCGTCGCACTAGTATTCAAAAAATGAGTCAGATCAAAAGTTGAAAGAAAATCTGTTTTACTTCAGACTGTCTGTTTCCAAGAGGTTTTGTGATCGGTTTTGTTTGTTTTAGACTCACTCTATTTGGTTTGAGGGACATCTTGGAATCTGATGTCTGGAGGTGTTCAGAGACAGATTGCAGGATTGCTCTCTGAAGGCCCCAGCTAGGGTTAGGGTTAGCATTTCCACACTGCTTAGACATTTTTACGCTAATTGCTGGATTTTGGGTCCCAAGGGAATATCAGAAGAAGTGATAATTTGATTCTATCTTAAACATTTTTTGGGGGTTACTTTTGTCTGCCGTTGTTGTATAATGCAGCGCGTCGCACTAGTATTCAAAAAATGAGTCAGATCAAAAGTTGAAAGAAAATCTGTTTTACTTCAGACTGTCTGTTTCCAAGAGGTTTTGTGATCGGTTTTGATTGTTTTAGACTTACTCTATTTGGTTTGAGGGACATTTTCATATCTGATGTGTGGAGGTGTTCAGAGACAGATTGCAGGATTGCTCTCTGAAGGCCCCAGCTAGGGTTAGGGTTAGCATTTCCACACTCCTTAGAGATTTTTACACTAACTGCTGGATTTTGGGTCCCAAGGGAATATCAGAACAAGTGATAATTTGATTCTATCTAAAACGTTTTTTGGGGTTACTTTTGTCTGCCGTTGTTGTATAATGCAGCGGGTCGCACTAGTATTCAAAATATGAGTCAGATCAAAAGTTGAAAAGAATCCCGTTCTACTGAAGAATATCGGTTCAACAGAGTTTATTTGATGTGTTTTATTTGTTTTAGACTCACTCTATTTGGTTTGAGGGACATTTTCATATCTGATGTCTACAGGTGTTCAGAGACAGATTGCAGGATTGCTCTCTGAAGGCCCCAGCTAGGGTTAGGGTTAGCATTTCCACACTGCTTAGACATTTTTACGCTAACTGCTGGATTTTGGGTCCCAAGGGAATATCAGAAGAAGTGATAATTCGATTCTATCTAAAACTTTTTTTGGGGTTACTTTTGTCCCCTGTTGTTGTATAATGTAGCGCGTAGCACTAGTATTCAAAAAAAGAGTCAGTTCAAAAGTTGAAAGAAAATCTGTTTTACTTCAGACTGTCTGTTTCCAAGAGGTTTTGTGATCGGTTTTGATTGTTTTAGACTTACTCTATTTGGTTTGAGGGACATTTTCATATCTGATGTCTGGAGGTATTCAGAGACAGATTGCAGGATTGGTCTCTGAAGGCCCCAGCTAGGGTTAGGGTTAGCATTTCCACACTGCTTAGACATTTTTACGCTAACTGCTGGATTTTGGGTCCCAAGGGAATATCAGAAGAAGTGATAATTTGATTCTATCTTAAACATTTTTTGGGGGTTACTTTTGTCTGCCGTTGTTGTATAATGCAGCGCGTCGCACTAGTATTCAAAAAATGAGTCAGATCAAAAGTTGAAAGAAAATCTGTTTTACTTCAGACTGTCTGTTTCCAAGAGGTTTTGTGATCGGTTTTGATTGTTTTAGACTTACTCTATTTGGTTTGAGGGACATTTTCATATCTGATGTCTGGAGGTGTTCAGAGACAGATTGCAGGATTGCTCTCTGAAGGCCCCAGCTAGGGTTAGGGTTAGCATTTCCACACTCCTTAGAGATTTTTACACTAACTGCTGGATTTTGGGTCCCAAGGGAATATCAGAACAAGTGATAATTTGATTCTATCTAAAACGTTTTTTGGGGTTACTTTTTTCTGATTGTTGTTGTATAATGCAGCTGGTCGCACTAGTATTCAAAATATGAGTCAGATCAAAAGTTGAAAAGAATCCCGTTCTACTGAAGAATATCGGTTCAACAGAGTTTATTTGATGTGTTTTATTTGTTTTAGACTCACTCTATTTGGTTTGAGGGACATTTTCATATCTGATGTCTACAGGTGTTCAGAGACAGATTGCAGGATTGCTCTCTGAAGGCCCCAGCTAGGGTTAGGGTTAGCATTTCCACACTGCTTAGACATTTTTACGCTAACTGCTGGATTTTGGGTCCCAAGGGAATATCAGAAGAAGTGATAATTCGATTCTATGTAAAACTTTTTTTGGGGTTACTTTTGTCCCCTGTTGTTGTATAATACAGCGCGTAGCACTAGTATTCAAAAAAAGAGTCAGTTCAAAAGTTGAAAGAAAATCTGTTTTACTTCAGACTGTCTGTTTCCAAGAGGTTTTGTGATCGGTTTTGATTGTTTTAGACTTACTCTATTTGGTTTGAGGGACATTTTCATATCTGATGTCTGGAGGTGTTCAGAGACAGATTGCAGGATTGCTCTCTGAAAGCCACAGCTAGGGTTAGGGTTAGCATTTCCACACTCCTTAGAGATTTTTACACTAACTGCTGGATTTTGGGTCCCAAGGGAATATCAGAACAAGTGATAATTTGATTCTATCTAAAACGTTTTTTGGGGTTACTTTTGTCTGATTGTTGTTGTATAATGCAGCGGGTCGCACTAGTATTCAAAATATGAGTCAGATCAAAAGTTGAAAAGAATCCCGTTCTACTGAAGAATATCGGTTCAACAGAGTTTATTTGATGTGTTTTATTTGTTTTAGACTCACTCTATTTGGTTTGAGGGACATTTTCATATCTGATGTCTACAGGTGTTCAGAGACAGATTGCAGGATTGCTCTCTGAAGGCCCCAGCTAGGGTTAGGGTTAGCATTTCCACACTGCTTAGACATTTTTACGCTAACTGCTGGATTTTGGGTCCCAAGGGAATATCAGAAGAAGTGATAATTCGATTCTATGTAAAACTTTTTTTGGGGTTACTTTTGTCCCCTGTTGTTGTATAATACAGCGCGTAGCACTAGTATTCAAAAAAAGAGTCAGTTCAAAAGTTGAAAGAAAATCTGTTTTACTTCAGACTGTCTGTTTCCAAGAGGTTTTGTGATCGGTTTTGATTGTTTTAGACTTACTCTATTTGGTTTGAGGGACATTTTCATATCTGATGTCTGGAGGTGTTCAGAGACAGATTGCAGGATTGCTCTCTGAAGGCCACAGCTAGGGTTAGGGTTAGCATTTCCACACTGCTTAGACATTTTTACGCTAACTGCTGGATTTTGGGTCCCAAGGGAATATCAGAAGAAGTGATAATTCGATTCTATCTAAAACTTTTTTTGGGGTTACTTTTGTACCCTGTTGTTGTATAATGCAGCACGTAGCACTAGTATTCAAAAAAAGAGTCCGATCAAAAGTTGAAAAGAATCCCGTTGTACTGAAGAATATTGGTTCAAAAGAGTTTATTTGATGTGTTTTGATTGTGTTAGACTCACTCTATTTGGTTTGAGGGACATCTTGAATTCAGATGTCTGGAGGTGTTCAGAGACAGTTTGCAGGATTGCTCTCTGAAGGCCCCAGCTAGGGTTAGGGTTAGCATTTCCACACTCCTTAGAGATTTTTACACTAACTGCTGGATTTTGGGTCCCAAGGGAATATCAGAACAAGTGATAATTTGATTCTATCTAAAACGTTTTTTGGGGTTACTTTTGTCTGCCGTTGTTGTATAATGCAGCGGGTCGCACTAGTATTCAAAATATGAGTCAGATCAAAAGTTGAAAAGAATCCCGTTCTACTGAAGAATATCGGTTCAACAGAGTTTATTTGATGTGTTTCGTTTGTTTAAGACTCACTCTATTTGGTTTGAGGGACATTTTCATATCTGATGTGTGGAGGTGTTCAGAGACAGATTGCAGGATTGCTCTCTGAAGGCCCCAGCTAGGGTTAGGGTTAGCATTTCCACACTCCTTAGAGATTTTTACACTAACTGCTGGTTTTTGGGTCCCAAGGGAATATCAGAAGAAGTGATAATTCGATTCTATCTAAAACTTTTTTTGGGGTTACTTTTGTCCCCTGTTGTTGTATAATGCATCGCGTAGCACTAGTATTCAAAAAAAGAGTCAGTTCAAAAGTTGAAAGAAAATCTGTTTTACTTCAGACTGTCTGTTTCCAAGAGGTTTTGTGATCGGTTTTGTTTGTTTTAGACTCACTCTATTTGGTTTGAGGGACATCTTGGAATCTGATGTCTGGAGGTGTTCAGAGACAGATTGCAGGATTGCTCTCTGAAGGCCCCAGCTAGGGTTAGGGTTAGCATTTCCACACTCCTTAGAGATTTTTACACTAACTGCTGGATTTTGGGTCCCAAGGGAATATCAGAACAGGTGATAATTTGATTCTATCTAAAACTTTTTTTGGGTTACTTTTGTCTGCCGTTGTTGTATAATGCAGCGGGTCGCACTAGTATTCAAAATATGAGTCAGATCAAAAGTTGAAAAGAATCCTGTCTACTGAAGAATATCGGTTCAACAGAGTTTATTTGATGTGTTTTGTTTGTTTTAGACTCACTCTATTTGGTTTGAGGGACATTTTCATATCTGATGTGTGGAGGTGTTCAGAGACAGATTGCAGGATTGCTCTCTGAAGGCCCCAGCTAGGGTTAGGGTTAGCATTTCCACACTGCTTAGACATTTTTACGCTAATTGCTGGATTTTGGGTCCCAAGGGAATATCAGAAGAAGTGATAATTTGATTCTATCTTAAACATTTTTTGGGGGTTACTTTTGTCTGCCGTTGTTGTATAATGCAGCGCGTCGCACTAGTATTCAAAAAATGAGTCAGATCAAAAGTTGAAAGAAAATCTGTTTTACTTCAGACTGTCTGTTTCCAAGAGGTTTTGTGATCGGTTTTGTTTGTTTTAGACTCACTCTATTTGGTTTGAGGGACATCTTGGAATCTGATGTCTGGAGGTGTTCAGAGACAGATTGCAGGATTGCTCTCTGAAGGCCCCAGCTAGGGTTAGGGTTAGCATTTCCACACTGCTTAGACATTTTTACGCTAACTGCTGGATTTTGGGTCCCAAGGGAATATCAGAAGAAGTGATAATTCGATTCTATCTAAAACTTTTTTTGGGGTTACTTTTGTCCCCTGTTGTTGTATAATGTAGCGCGTAGCACTAGTATTCAAAAAAAGAGTCAGTTCAAAAGTTGAAAGAAAATCTGTTTTACTTCAGACTGTCTGTTTCCAAGAGGTTTTGTGATCGGTTTTGATTGTTTTAGACTTACTCTATTTGGTTTGAGGGACATTTTCATATCTGATGTCTGGAGGTATTCAGAGACAGATTGCAGGATTGGTCTCTGAAGGCCCCAGCTAGGGTTAGGGTTAGCATTTCCACACTGCTTAGACATTTTTACGCTAACTGCTGGATTTTGGGTCCCAAGGGAATATCAGAAGAAGTGATAATTTGATTCTATCTTAAACATTTTTTGGGGGTTACTTTTGTCTGCCGTTGTTGTATAATGCAGCGCGTCGCACTAGTATTCAAAAAATGAGTCAGATCAAAAGTTGAAAGAAAATCTGTTTTACTTCAGACTGTCTGTTTCCAAGAGGTTTTGTGATCGGTTTTGATTGTTTTAGACTTACTCTATTTGGTTTGAGGGACATTTTCATATCTGATGTCTGGAGGTGTTCAGAGACAGATTGCAGGATTGCTCTCTGAAGGCCCCAGCTAGGGTTAGGGTTAGCATTTCCACACTCCTTAGAGATTTTTACACTAACTGCTGGATTTTGGGTCCCAAGGGAATATCAGAACAAGTGATAATTTGATTCTATCTAAAACGTTTTTTGGGGTTACTTTTGTCTGATTGTTGTTGTATAATGCAGCGGGTCGCACTAGTATTCAAAATATGAGTCAGATCAAAAGTTGAAAAGAATCCCGTTCTACTGAAGAATATCGGTTCAACAGAGTTTATTTGATGTGTTTTATTTGTTTTAGACTCACTCTATTTGGTTTGAGGGACATTTTCATATCTGATGTCTACAGGTGTTCAGAGACAGATTGCAGGATTGCTCTCTGAAGGCCCCAGCTAGGGTTAGGGTTAGCATTTCCACACTGCTTAGACATTTTTACGCTAATTGCTGGATTTTGGGTCCCAAGGGAATATCAGAAGAAGTGATAATTTGATTCTATCTTAAACATTTTTTGGGGGTTACTTTTGTCTGCCGTTGTTGTATAATGCAGCGCGTCGCACTAGTATTCAAAAAATGAGTCAGATCAAAAGTTGAAAGAAAATCTGTTTTACTTCAGACTGTCTGTTTCCAAGAGGTTTTGTGATCGGTTTTGTTTGTTTTAGACTCACTCTATTTGGTTTGAGGGACATCTTGGAATCTGATGTCTGGAGGTGTTCAGAGACAGATTGCAGGATTGCTCTCTGAAGGCCCCAGCTAGGGTTAGGGTTAGCATTTCCACACTGCTTAGACATTTTTACGCTAATTGCTGGATTTTGGGTCCCAAGGGAATATCAGAAGAAGTGATAATTTGATTCTATCTTAAACATTTTTTGGGGGTTACTTTTGTCTGCCGTTGTTGTATAATGCAGCGCGTCGCACTAGTATTCAAAAAATGAGTCAGATCAAAAGTTGAAAGAAAATCTGTTTTACTTCAGACTGTCTGTTTCCAAGAGGTTTTGTGATCGGTTTTGATTGTTTTAGACTTACTCTATTTGGTTTGAGGGACATTTTCATATCTGATGTGTGGAGGTGTTCAGAGACAGATTGCAGGATTGCTCTCTGAAGGCCCCAGCTAGGGTTAGGGTTAGCATTTCCACACTCCTTAGAGATTTTTACACTAACTGCTGGATTTTGGGTCCCAAGGGAATATCAGAACAAGTGATAATTTGATTCTATCTAAAACGTTTTTTGGGGTTACTTTTGTCTGCCGTTGTTGTATAATGCAGCGGGTCGCACTAGTATTCAAAATATGAGTCAGATCAAAAGTTGAAAAGAATCCCGTTCTACTGAAGAATATCGGTTCAACAGAGTTTATTTGATGTGTTTTATTTGTTTTAGACTCACTCTATTTGGTTTGAGGGACATTTTCATATCTGATGTCTACAGGTGTTCAGAGACAGATTGCAGGATTGCTCTCTGAAGGCCCCAGCTAGGGTTAGGGTTAGCATTTCCACACTGCTTAGACATTTTTACGCTAACTGCTGGATTTTGGGTCCCAAGGGAATATCAGAAGAAGTGATAATTCGATTCTATCTAAAACTTTTTTTGGGGTTACTTTTGTCCCCTGTTGTTGTATAATGTAGCGCGTAGCACTAGTATTCAAAAAAAGAGTCAGTTCAAAAGTTGAAAGAAAATCTGTTTTACTTCAGACTGTCTGTTTCCAAGAGGTTTTGTGATCGGTTTTGATTGTTTTAGACTTACTCTATTTGGTTTGAGGGACATTTTCATATCTGATGTCTGGAGGTATTCAGAGACAGATTGCAGGATTGGTCTCTGAAGGCCCCAGCTAGGGTTAGGGTTAGCATTTCCACACTGCTTAGACATTTTTACGCTAACTGCTGGATTTTGGGTCCCAAGGGAATATCAGAAGAAGTGATAATTTGATTCTATCTTAAACATTTTTTGGGGGTTACTTTTGTCTGCCGTTGTTGTATAATGCAGCGCGTCGCACTAGTATTCAAAAAATGAGTCAGATCAAAAGTTGAAAGAAAATCTGTTTTACTTCAGACTGTCTGTTTCCAAGAGGTTTTGTGATCGGTTTTGATTGTTTTAGACTTACTCTATTTGGTTTGAGGGACATTTTCATATCTGATGTCTGGAGGTGTTCAGAGACAGATTGCAGGATTGCTCTCTGAAGGCCCCAGCTAGGGTTAGGGTTAGCATTTCCACACTCCTTAGAGATTTTTACACTAACTGCTGGATTTTGGGTCCCAAGGGAATATCAGAACAAGTGATAATTTGATTCTATCTAAAACGTTTTTTGGGGTTACTTTTTTCTGATTGTTGTTGTATAATGCAGCGGGTCGCACTAGTATTCAAAATATGAGTCAGATCAAAAGTTGAAAAGAATCCCGTTCTACTGAAGAATATCGGTTCAACAGAGTTTATTTGATGTGTTTTATTTGTTTTAGACTCACTCTATTTGGTTTGAGGGACATTTTCATATCTGATGTCTACAGGTGTTCAGAGACAGATTGCAGGATTGCTCTCTGAAGGCCCCAGCTAGGGTTAGGGTTAGCATTTCCACACTGCTTAGACATTTTTACGCTAACTGCTGGATTTTGGGTCCCAAGGGAATATCAGAAGAAGTGATAATTCGATTCTATGTAAAACTTTTTTTGGGGTTACTTTTGTCCCCTGTTGTTGTATAATACAGCGCGTAGCACTAGTATTCAAAAAAAGAGTCAGTTCAAAAGTTGAAAGAAAATCTGTTTTACTTCAGACTGTCTGTTTCCAAGAGGTTTTGTGATCGGTTTTGATTGTTTTAGACTTACTCTATTTGGTTTGAGGGACATTTTCATATCTGATGTCTGGAGGTGTTCAGAGACAGATTGCAGGATTGCTCTCTGAAAGCCACAGCTAGGGTTAGGGTTAGCATTTCCACACTCCTTAGAGATTTTTACACTAACTGCTGGATTTTGGGTCCCAAGGGAATATCAGAACAAGTGATAATTTGATTCTATCTAAAACGTTTTTTGGGGTTACTTTTGTCTGATTGTTGTTGTATAATGCAGCGGGTCGCACTAGTATTCAAAATATGAGTCAGATCAAAAGTTGAAAAGAATCCCGTTCTACTGAAGAATATCGGTTCAACAGAGTTTATTTGATGTGTTTTATTTGTTTTAGACTCACTCTATTTGGTTTGAGGGACATTTTCATATCTGATGTCTACAGGTGTTCAGAGACAGATTGCAGGATTGCTCTCTGAAGGCCCCAGCTAGGGTTAGGGTTAGCATTTCCACACTGCTTAGACATTTTTACGCTAACTGCTGGATTTTGGGTCCCAAGGGAATATCAGAAGAAGTGATAATTCGATTCTATGTAAAACTTTTTTTGGGGTTACTTTTGTCCCCTGTTGTTGTATAATACAGCGCGTAGCACTAGTATTCAAAAAAAGAGTCAGTTCAAAAGTTGAAAGAAAATCTGTTTTACTTCAGACTGTCTGTTTCCAAGAGGTTTTGTGATCGGTTTTGATTGTTTTAGACTTACTCTATTTGGTTTGAGGGACATTTTCATATCTGATGTCTGGAGGTGTTCAGAGACAGATTGCAGGATTGCTCTCTGAAGGCCACAGCTAGGGTTAGGGTTAGCATTTCCACACTGCTTAGACATTTTTACGCTAACTGCTGGATTTTGGGTCCCAAGGGAATATCAGAAGAAGTGATAATTCGATTCTATCTAAAACTTTTTTTGGGGTTACTTTTGTACCCTGTTGTTGTATAATGCAGCACGTAGCACTAGTATTCAAAAAAAGAGTCCGATCAAAAGTTGAAAAGAATCCCGTTGTACTGAAGAATATTGGTTCAAAAGAGTTTATTTGATGTGTTTTGATTGTGTTAGACTCACTCTATTTGGTTTGAGGGACATCTTGAATTCAGATGTCTGGAGGTGTTCAGAGACAGTTTGCAGGATTGCTCTCTGAAGGCCCCAGCTAGGGTTAGGGTTAGCATTTCCACACTCCTTAGAGATTTTTACACTAACTGCTGGATTTTGGGTCCCAAGGGAATATCAGAACAAGTGATAATTTGATTCTATCTAAAACGTTTTTTGGGGTTACTTTTGTCTGCCGTTGTTGTATAATGCAGCGGGTCGCACTAGTATTCAAAATATGAGTCAGATCAAAAGTTGAAAAGAATCCCGTTCTACTGAAGAATATCGGTTCAACAGAGTTTATTTGATGTGTTTCGTTTGTTTAAGACTCACTCTATTTGGTTTGAGGGACATTTTCATATCTGATGTGTGGAGGTGTTCAGAGACAGATTGCAGGATTGCTCTCTGAAGGCCCCAGCTAGGGTTAGGGTTAGCATTTCCACACTCCTTAGAGATTTTTACACTAACTGCTGGTTTTTGGGTCCCAAGGGAATATCAGAAGAAGTGATAATTCGATTCTATCTAAAACTTTTTTTGGGGTTACTTTTGTCCCCTGTTGTTGTATAATGCATCGCGTAGCACTAGTATTCAAAAAAAGAGTCAGTTCAAAAGTTGAAAGAAAATCTGTTTTACTTCAGACTGTCTGTTTCCAAGAGGTTTTGTGATCGGTTTTGTTTGTTTTAGACTCACTCTATTTGGTTTGAGGGACATCTTGGAATCTGATGTCTGGAGGTGTTCAGAGACAGATTGCAGGATTGCTCTCTGAAGGCCCCAGCTAGGGTTAGGGTTAGCATTTCCACACTCCTTAGAGATTTTTACACTAACTGCTGGATTTTGGGTCCCAAGGGAATATCAGAACAGGTGATAATTTGATTCTATCTAAAACTTTTTTTGGGTTACTTTTGTCTGCCGTTGTTGTATAATGCAGCGGGTCGCACTAGTATTCAAAATATGAGTCAGATCAAAAGTTGAAAAGAATCCTGTCTACTGAAGAATATCGGTTCAACAGAGTTTATTTGATGTGTTTTGTTTGTTTTAGACTCACTCTATTTGGTTTGAGGGACATTTTCATATCTGATGTGTGGAGGTGTTCAGAGACAGATTGCAGGATTGCTCTCTGAAGGCCCCAGCTAGGGTTAGGGTTAGCATTTCCACACTGCTTAGACATTTTTACGCTAATTGCTGGATTTTGGGTCCCAAGGGAATATCAGAAGAAGTGATAATTTGATTCTATCTTAAACATTTTTTGGGGGTTACTTTTGTCTGCCGTTGTTGTATAATGCAGCGCGTCGCACTAGTATTCAAAAAATGAGTCAGATCAAAAGTTGAAAGAAAATCTGTTTTACTTCAGACTGTCTGTTTCCAAGAGGTTTTGTGATCGGTTTTGTTTGTTTTAGACTCACTCTATTTGGTTTGAGGGACATCTTGGAATCTGATGTCTGGAGGTGTTCAGAGACAGATTGCAGGATTGCTCTCTGAAGGCCCCAGCTAGGGTTAGGGTTAGCATTTCCACACTGCTTAGACATTTTTACGCTAACTGCTGGATTTTGGGTCCCAAGGGAATATCAGAAGAAGTGATAATTCGATTCTATCTAAAACTTTTTTTGGGGTTACTTTTGTCCCCTGTTGTTGTATAATGTAGCGCGTAGCACTAGTATTCAAAAAAAGAGTCAGTTCAAAAGTTGAAAGAAAATCTGTTTTACTTCAGACTGTCTGTTTCCAAGAGGTTTTGTGATCGGTTTTGATTGTTTTAGACTTACTCTATTTGGTTTGAGGGACATTTTCATATCTGATGTCTGGAGGTATTCAGAGACAGATTGCAGGATTGGTCTCTGAAGGCCCCAGCTAGGGTTAGGGTTAGCATTTCCACACTGCTTAGACATTTTTACGCTAACTGCTGGATTTTGGGTCCCAAGGGAATATCAGAAGAAGTGATAATTTGATTCTATCTTAAACATTTTTTGGGGGTTACTTTTGTCTGCCGTTGTTGTATAATGCAGCGCGTCGCACTAGTATTCAAAAAATGAGTCAGATCAAAAGTTGAAAGAAAATCTGTTTTACTTCAGACTGTCTGTTTCCAAGAGGTTTTGTGATCGGTTTTGATTGTTTTAGACTTACTCTATTTGGTTTGAGGGACATTTTCATATCTGATGTCTGGAGGTGTTCAGAGACAGATTGCAGGATTGCTCTCTGAAGGCCCCAGCTAGGGTTAGGGTTAGCATTTCCACACTCCTTAGAGATTTTTACACTAACTGCTGGATTTTGGGTCCCAAGGGAATATCAGAACAAGTGATAATTTGATTCTATCTAAAACGTTTTTTGGGGTTACTTTTGTCTGATTGTTGTTGTATAATGCAGCGGGTCGCACTAGTATTCAAAATATGAGTCAGATCAAAAGTTGAAAAGAATCCCGTTCTACTGAAGAATATCGGTTCAACAGAGTTTATTTGATGTGTTTTATTTGTTTTAGACTCACTCTATTTGGTTTGAGGGACATTTTCATATCTGATGTCTACAGGTGTTCAGAGACAGATTGCAGGATTGCTCTCTGAAGGCCCCAGCTAGGGTTAGGGTTAGCATTTCCACACTGCTTAGACATTTTTACGCTAACTGCTGGATTTTGGGTCCCAAGGGAATATCAGAAGAAGTGATAATTCGATTCTATGTAAAACTTTTTTTGGGGTTACTTTTGTACCCTGTTGTTGTATAATGCAGCACGTAGCACTAGTATTCAAAAAAAGAGTCCGATTAAAAGTTGAAAAGAATCCCGTTGTACTGAAGAATATTGGTTCAAAAGAGTTTATTTGATGTGTTTTGATTGTGTTAGACTCACTCTATTTGGTTTGAGGGACATCTTGAATTCAGATGTCTGGAGGTGTTCAGAGACAGTTTGCAGGATTGCTCTCTGAAGGCCCCAGCTAGGGTTAGGGTTAGCATTTCCACACTCCTTAGAGATTTTTACACTAACTGCTGGATTTTGGGTCCCAAGGGAATATCAGAACAAGTGATAATTTGATTCTATCTAAAACGTTTTTTGGGGTTACTTTTGTCTGCCGTTGTTGTATAATGCAGCGGGTCGCACTAGTATTCAAAATATGAGTCAGATCAAAAGTTGAAAAGAATCCCGTTCTACTGAAGAATATCGGTTCAACAGAGTTTATTTGATGTGTTTCGTTTGTTTAAGACTCACTCTATTTGGTTTGAGGGACATTTTCATATCTGATGTGTGGAGGTGTTCAGAGACAGATTGCAGGATTGCTCTCTGAAGGCCCCAGCTAGGGTTAGGGTTAGCATTTCCACACTCCTTAGAGATTTTTACACTAACTGCTGGTTTTTGGGTCCCAAGGGAATATCAGAAGAAGTGATAATTCGATTCTATCTAAAACTTTTTTTGGGGTTACTTTTGTCCCCTGTTGTTGTATAATGCATCGCGTAGCACTAGTATTCAAAAAAAGAGTCAGTTCAAAAGTTGAAAGAAAATCTGTTTTACTTCAGACTGTCTGTTTCCAAGAGGTTTTGTGATCGGTTTTGTTTGTTTTAGACTCACTCTATTTGGTTTGAGGGACATCTTGGAATCTGATGTCTGGAGGTGTTCAGAGACAGATTGCAGGATTGCTCTCTGAAGGCCCCAGCTAGGGTTAGGGTTAGCATTTCCACACTCCTTAGAGATTTTTACACTAACTGCTGGATTTTGGGTCCCAAGGGAATATCAGAACAAGTGATAATTTGATTCTATCTAAAACTTTTTTTGGGTTACTTTTGTCTGCCGTTGTTGTATAATGCAGCGGGTCGCACTAGTATTCAAAATATGAGTCAGATCAAAAGTTGAAAAGAATCCTGTCTACTGAAGAATATCGGTTCAACAGAGTTTATTTGATGTGTTTTGTTTGTTTTAGACTCACTCCATTTGGTTTGAGGGACATTTTCATATCTGATGTGTGGAGGTGTTCAGAGACAGATTGCAGGATTGCTCTCTGAAGGCCCCAGCTAGGGTTAGGGTTAGCATTTCCACACTGCTTAGACATTTTTACGCTAACTGCTGGATTTTGGGTCCCAAGGGAATATCAGAAGAAGTGATAATTTGATTCTATCTTAAACATTTTTTGGGGGTTACTTTTGTCTGCCGTTGTTGTATAATGCAGCGCGTCGCACTAGTATTCAAAAAATGAGTCAGATCAAAAGTTGAAAGAAAATCTGTTTTACTTCAGACTGTCTGTTTCCAAGAGGTTTTGTGATCGGTTTTGATTGTTTTAGACTTACTCTATTTGGTTTGAGGGACATTTTCATATCTGATGTCTGGAGGTGTTCAGAGACAGATTGCAGGATTGCTCTCTGAAGGCCCCAGCTAGGGTTAGGGTTAGCATTTCCACACTCCTTAGAGATTTTTACACTAACTGCTGGATTTTGGGTCCCAAGGGAATATCAGAACAAGTGATAATTTGATTCTATCTAAAACGTTTTTTGGGGTTACTTTTGTCTGCCGTTGTTGTATAATGCAGCGGGTCGCACTAGTATTCAAAATATGAGTCAGATCAAAAGTTGAAAAGAATCCCGTTCTACTGAAGAATATCGGTTCAACAGAGTTTATTTGATGTGTTTTATTTGTTTTAGACTCACTCTATTTGGTTTGAGGGACATTTTCATAGCTGATGTCTGGAGGTGTTCAGAGACAGATTGCAGGATTGCTCTCTGAAGGCCCCAGCTAGGGTTAGGGTTAGCATTTCCACACTCCTTAGAGATTTTTACACTAACTGCTGGATTTTGGGTCCCAAGGGAATATCAGAACAGGTGATAATTTGATTCTATCTAAAACGTTTTTTGGGGTTACTTTTGTCTGCCGTTGTTGTATAATGCAGCGGGTCGCACTAGTATTCAAAATATGAGTCAGATCAAAAGTTGAAAAGAATCCCGTTCTACTGAAGAATATCGGTTCAACAGAGTTTATTTGATGTGTTTTATTTGTTTTAGACTCACTCTATTTGGTTTGAGGGACATTTTCATATCTGATGTCTACAGGTGTTCAGAGACAGATTGCAGGATTGCTCTCTGAAGGCCCCAGCTAGGGTTAGGGTTAGCATTTCCACACTGCTTAGACATTTTTACGCTAACTGCTGGATTTTGGGTCCCAAGGGAATATCAGAAGAAGTGATAATTCGATTCTATCTAAAACTTTTTTTGGGGTTACTTTTGTCTGCTGTTGTTGTATAATGCAGCGGGTCGCACTAGTATTCAAAAAAAGAGTCAGTTCAAAAGTTGAAAGAAAATCTGTTTTACTTCAGACTGTCTGTTTCCAAGAGGTTTTGTGATCGGTTTTGATTGTTTTAGACTTACTCTATTTGGTTTGAGGGACATTTTCATATCTGATGTCTGGAGGTGTTCAGAGACAGATTGCAGGATTGCTCTCTGAAGGCCACAGCTAGGGTTAGGGTTAGCATTTCCACACTGCTTAGACATTTTTACGCTAACTGCTGGATTTTGGGTCCCAAGGGAATATCAGAAGAAGTGATAATTCGATTCTATCTAAAACTTTTTTTGGGGTTACTTTTGTCCCCTGTTGTTGTATAATGCATCGCGTAGCACTAGTATTCAAAAAAAGAGTCAGTTCAAAAGTTGAAAGAAAATCTCTTTTACTTCAGACTGTCTGTTTCCAAGAGGTTTTGTGATCGGTTTTGTTTGTTTTAGACTCACTCTATTTGGTTTGAGGGACATCTTGGAATCTGATGTCTGGAGGTGTTCAGAGACAGATTGCAGGATTGCTCTCTGAAGGCCCCAGCTAGGGTTAGGGTTAGCATTTCCACACTCCTTAGAGATTTTTACACTAACTGCTGGATTTTGGGTCCCAAGGGAATATCAGAACAAGTGATAATTTGATTCTATCTAAAACTTTTTTTGGGTTACTTTTGTCTGCCGTTGTTGTATAATGCAGCGGGTCGCACTAGTATTCAAAATATGAGTCAGATCAAAAGTTGAAAAGAATCCTGTCTACTGAAGAATATCGGTTCAACAGAGTTTATTTGATGTGTTTTGTTTGTTTTAGACTCACTCTATTTGGTTTGAGGGACATTTTCATATCTGATGTGTGGAGGTGTTCAGAGACAGATTGCAGGATTGCTCTCTGAAGGCCCCAGCTAGGGTTAGGGTTAGCATTTCCACACTGCTTAGACATTTTTACGCTAACTGCTGGATTTTGGGTCCCAAGGGAATATCAGAAGAAGTGATAATTTGATTCTATCTTAAACATTTTTTGGGGGTTACTTTTGTCTGCCGTTGTTGTATAATGCAGCGCGTCGCACTAGTATTCAAAAAATGAGTCAGATCAAAAGTTGAAAGAAAATCTGTTTTACTTCAGACTGTCTGTTTCCAAGAGGTTTTGTGATCGGTTTTGATTGTTTTAGACTTACTCTATTTGGTTTGAGGGACATTTTCATATCTGATGTCTGGAGGTGTTCAGAGACAGATTGCAGGATTGCTCTCTGAAGGCCCCAGCTAGGGTTAGGGTTAGCATTTCCACACTCCTTAGAGATTTTTACACTAACTGCTGGATTTTGGGTCCCAAGGGAATATCAGAACAAGTGATAATTTGATTCTATCTAAAACGTTTTTTGGGGTTACTTTTGTCTGCCGTTGTTGTATAATGCAGCGGGTCGCACTAGTATTCAAAATATGAGTCAGATCAAAAGTTGAAAAGAATCCCGTTCTACTGAAGAATATCGGTTCAACAGAGTTTATTTGATGTGTTTTATTTGTTTTAGACTCACTCTATTTGGTTTGAGGGACATTTTCATAGCTGATGTCTGGAGGTGTTCAGAGACAGATTGCAGGATTGCTCTCTGAAGGCCCCAGCTAGGGTTAGGGTTAGCATTTCCACACTCCTTAGAGATTTTTACACTAACTGCTGGATTTTGGGTCCCAAGGGAATATCAGAAGAAGTGATAATTCGATTCTATCTAAAACTTTTTTTGGGGTTACTTTTGTCCCCTGTTGTTGTATAATGCATCGCGTAGCACTAGTATTCAAAAAAAGAGTCAGTTCAAAAGTTGAAAGAAAATCTGTTTTACTTCAGACTGTCTGTTTCCAAGAGGTTTTGTGATCGGTTTTGTTTGTTTTAGACTCACTCTATTTGGTTTGAGGGACATCTTGGAATCTGATGTCTGGAGGTGTTCAGAGACAGATTGCAGGATTGCTCTCTGAAGGCCCCAGCTAGGGTTAGGGTTAGCATTTCCACACTCCTTAGAGATTTTTACACTAACTGCTGGATTTTGGGTCCCAAGGGAATATCAGAACAGGTGATAATTTGATTCTATCTAAAACTTTTTTTGGGTTACTTTTGTCTGCCGTTGTTGTATAATGCAGCGGGTCGCACTAGTATTCAAAATATGAGTCAGATCAAAAGTTGAAAAGAATCCTGTCTACTGAAGAATATCGGTTCAACAGAGTTTATTTGATGTGTTTTGTTTGTTTTAGACTCACTCTATTTGGTTTGAGGGACATTTTCATATCTGATGTGTGGAGGTGTTCAGAGACAGATTGCAGGATTGCTCTCTGAAGGCCCCAGCTAGGGTTAGGGTTAGCATTTCCACACTGCTTAGACATTTTTACGCTAATTGCTGGATTTTGGGTCCCAAGGGAATATCAGAAGAAGTGATAATTTGATTCTATCTTAAACATTTTTTGGGGGTTACTTTTGTCTGCCGTTGTTGTATAATGCAGCGCGTCGCACTAGTATTCAAAAAATGAGTCAGATCAAAAGTTGAAAGAAAATCTGTTTTACTTCAGACTGTCTGTTTCCAAGAGGTTTTGTGATCGGTTTTGTTTGTTTTAGACTCACTCTATTTGGTTTGAGGGACATCTTGGAATCTGATGTCTGGAGGTGTTCAGAGACAGATTGCAGGATTGCTCTCTGAAGGCCCCAGCTAGGGTTAGGGTTAGCATTTCCACACTGCTTAGACATTTTTACGCTAACTGCTGGATTTTGGGTCCCAAGGGAATATCAGAAGAAGTGATAATTCGATTCTATCTAAAACTTTTTTTGGGGTTACTTTTGTCCCCTGTTGTTGTATAATGTAGCGCGTAGCACTAGTATTCAAAAAAAGAGTCAGTTCAAAAGTTGAAAGAAAATCTGTTTTACTTCAGACTGTCTGTTTCCAAGAGGTTTTGTGATCGGTTTTGATTGTTTTAGACTTACTCTATTTGGTTTGAGGGACATTTTCATATCTGATGTCTGGAGGTATTCAGAGACAGATTGCAGGATTGGTCTCTGAAGGCCCCAGCTAGGGTTAGGGTTAGCATTTCCACACTGCTTAGACATTTTTACGCTAACTGCTGGATTTTGGGTCCCAAGGGAATATCAGAAGAAGTGATAATTTGATTCTATCTTAAACATTTTTTGGGGGTTACTTTTGTCTGCCGTTGTTGTATAATGCAGCGCGTCGCACTAGTATTCAAAAAATGAGTCAGATCAAAAGTTGAAAGAAAATCTGTTTTACTTCAGACTGTCTGTTTCCAAGAGGTTTTGTGATCGGTTTTGATTGTTTTAGACTTACTCTATTTGGTTTGAGGGACATTTTCATATCTGATGTCTGGAGGTGTTCAGAGACAGATTGCAGGATTGCTCTCTGAAGGCCCCAGCTAGGGTTAGGGTTAGCATTTCCACACTCCTTAGAGATTTTTACACTAACTGCTGGATTTTGGGTCCCAAGGGAATATCAGAACAAGTGATAATTTGATTCTATCTAAAACGTTTTTTGGGGTTACTTTTGTCTGATTGTTGTTGTATAATGCAGCGGGTCGCACTAGTATTCAAAATATGAGTCAGATCAAAAGTTGAAAAGAATCCCGTTCTACTGAAGAATATCGGTTCAACAGAGTTTATTTGATGTGTTTTATTTGTTTTAGACTCACTCTATTTGGTTTGAGGGACATTTTCATATCTGATGTCTACAGGTGTTCAGAGACAGATTGCAGGATTGCTCTCTGAAGGCCCCAGCTAGGGTTAGGGTTAGCATTTCCACACTGCTTAGACATTTTTACGCTAACTGCTGGATTTTGGGTCCCAAGGGAATATCAGAAGAAGTGATAATTCGATTCTATGTAAAACTTTTTTTGGGGTTACTTTTGTACCCTGTTGTTGTATAATGCAGCACGTAGCACTAGTATTCAAAAAAAGAGTCCGATTAAAAGTTGAAAAGAATCCCGTTGTACTGAAGAATATTGGTTCAAAAGAGTTTATTTGATGTGTTTTGATTGTGTTAGACTCACTCTATTTGGTTTGAGGGACATCTTGAATTCAGATGTCTGGAGGTGTTCAGAGACAGTTTGCAGGATTGCTCTCTGAAGGCCCCAGCTAGGGTTAGGGTTAGCATTTCCACACTCCTTAGAGATTTTTACACTAACTGCTGGATTTTGGGTCCCAAGGGAATATCAGAACAAGTGATAATTTGATTCTATCTAAAACGTTTTTTGGGGTTACTTTTGTCTGCCGTTGTTGTATAATGCAGCGGGTCGCACTAGTATTCAAAATATGAGTCAGATCAAAAGTTGAAAAGAATCCCGTTCTACTGAAGAATATCGGTTCAACAGAGTTTATTTGATGTGTTTCGTTTGTTTAAGACTCACTCTATTTGGTTTGAGGGACATTTTCATATCTGATGTGTGGAGGTGTTCAGAGACAGATTGCAGGATTGCTCTCTGAAGGCCCCAGCTAGGGTTAGGGTTAGCATTTCCACACTCCTTAGAGATTTTTACACTAACTGCTGGTTTTTGGGTCCCAAGGGAATATCAGAAGAAGTGATAATTCGATTCTATCTAAAACTTTTTTTGGGGTTACTTTTGTCCCCTGTTGTTGTATAATGCATCGCGTAGCACTAGTATTCAAAAAAAGAGTCAGTTCAAAAGTTGAAAGAAAATCTGTTTTACTTCAGACTGTCTGTTTCCAAGAGGTTTTGTGATCGGTTTTGTTTGTTTTAGACTCACTCTATTTGGTTTGAGGGACATCTTGGAATCTGATGTCTGGAGGTGTTCAGAGACAGATTGCAGGATTGCTCTCTGAAGGCCCCAGCTAGGGTTAGGGTTAGCATTTCCACACTCCTTAGAGATTTTTACACTAACTGCTGGATTTTGGGTCCCAAGGGAATATCAGAACAAGTGATAATTTGATTCTATCTAAAACTTTTTTTGGGTTACTTTTGTCTGCCGTTGTTGTATAATGCAGCGGGTCGCACTAGTATTCAAAATATGAGTCAGATCAAAAGTTGAAAAGAATCCTGTCTACTGAAGAATATCGGTTCAACAGAGTTTATTTGATGTGTTTTGTTTGTTTTAGACTCACTCTATTTGGTTTGAGGGACATTTTCATATCTGATGTGTGGAGGTGTTCAGAGACAGATTGCAGGATTGCTCTCTGAAGGCCCCAGCTAGGGTTAGGGTTAGCATTTCCACACTGCTTAGACATTTTTACGCTAACTGCTGGATTTTGGGTCCCAAGGGAATATCAGAAGAAGTGATAATTTGATTCTATCTTAAACATTTTTTGGGGGTTACTTTTGTCTGCCGTTGTTGTATAATGCAGCGCGTCGCACTAGTATTCAAAAAATGAGTCAGATCAAAAGTTGAAAGAAAATCTGTTTTACTTCAGACTGTCTGTTTCCAAGAGGTTTTGTGATCGGTTTTGATTGTTTTAGACTTACTCTATTTGGTTTGAGGGACATTTTCATATCTGATGTCTGGAGGTGTTCAGAGACAGATTGCAGGATTGCTCTCTGAAGGCCCCAGCTAGGGTTAGGGTTAGCATTTCCACACTCCTTAGAGATTTTTACACTAACTGCTGGATTTTGGGTCCCAAGGGAATATCAGAACAAGTGATAATTTGATTCTATCTAAAACGTTTTTTGGGGTTACTTTTGTCTGCCGTTGTTGTATAATGCAGCGGGTCGCACTAGTATTCAAAATATGAGTCAGATCAAAAGTTGAAAAGAATCCCGTTCTACTGAAGAATATCGGTTCAACAGAGTTTATTTGATGTGTTTTATTTGTTTTAGACTCACTCTATTTGGTTTGAGGGACATTTTCATAGCTGATGTCTGGAGGTGTTCAGAGACAGATTGCAGGATTGCTCTCTGAAGGCCCCAGCTAGGGTTAGGGTTAGCATTTCCACACTCCTTAGAGATTTTTACACTAACTGCTGGATTTTGGGTCCCAAGGGAATATCAGAACAGGTGATAATTTGATTCTATCTAAAACGTTTTTTGGGGTTACTTTTGTCTGCCGTTGTTGTATAATGCAGCGGGTCGCACTAGTATTCAAAATATGAGTCAGATCAAAAGTTGAAAAGAATCCCGTTCTACTGAAGAATATCGGTTCAACAGAGTTTATTTGATGTGTTTTATTTGTTTTAGACTCACTCTATTTGGTTTGAGGGACATTTTCATATCTGATGTCTACAGGTGTTCAGAGACAGATTGCAGGATTGCTCTCTGAAGGCCCCAGCTAGGGTTAGGGTTAGCATTTCCACACTGCTTAGACATTTTTACGCTAACTGCTGGATTTTGGGTCCCAAGGGAATATCAGAAGAAGTGATAATTCGATTCTATCTAAAACTTTTTTTGGGGTTACTTTTGTCTGCTGTTGTTGTATAATGCAGCGGGTCGCACTAGTATTCAAAAAAAGAGTCAGTTCAAAAGTTGAAAGAAAATCTGTTTTACTTCAGACTGTCTGTTTCCAAGAGGTTTTGTGATCGGTTTTGATTGTTTTAGACTTACTCTATTTGGTTTGAGGGACATTTTCAGATCTGATGTCTGGAGGTGTTCAGAGACAGATTGCAGGATTGCTCTCTGAAGGCCACAGCTAGGGTTAGGGTTAGCATTTCCACACTGCTTAGACATTTTTACGCTAACTGCTGGATTTTGGGTCCCAAGGGAATATCAGAAGAAGTGATAATTCGATTCTATCTAAAACTTTTTTTGGGGTTACTTTTGTCCCCTGTTGTTGTATAATGCATCGCGTAGCACTAGTATTCAAAAAAAGAGTCAGTTCAAAAGTTGAAAGAAAATCTGTTTTACTTCAGACTGTCTGTTTCCAAGAGGTTTTGTGATCGGTTTTGTTTGTTTTAGACTCACTCTATTTGGTTTGAGGGACATCTTGGAATCTGATGTCTGGAGGTGTTCAGAGACAGATTGCAGGATTGCTCTCTGAAGGCCCCAGCTAGGGTTAGGGTTAGCATTTCCACACTCCTTAGAGATTTTTACACTAACTGCTGGATTTTGGGTCCCAAGGGAATATCAGAACAAGTGATAATTTGATTCTATCTAAAACTTTTTTTGGGTTACTTTTGTCTGCCGTTGTTGTATAATGCAGCGGGTCGCACTAGTATTCAAAATATGAGTCAGATCAAAAGTTGAAAAGAATCCTGTCTACTGAAGAATATCGGTTCAACAGAGTTTATTTGATGTGTTTTGTTTGTTTTAGACTCACTCTATTTGGTTTGAGGGACATTTTCATATCTGATGTGTGGAGGTGTTCAGAGACAGATTGCAGGATTGCTCTCTGAAGGCCCCAGCTAGGGTTAGGGTTAGCATTTCCACACTGCTTAGACATTTTTACGCTAACTGCTGGATTTTGGGTCCCAAGGGAATATCAGAAGAAGTGATAATTTGATTCTATCTTAAACATTTTTTGGGGGTTACTTTTGTCTGCCGTTGTTGTATAATGCAGCGCGTCGCACTAGTATTCAAAAAATGAGTCAGATCAAAAGTTGAAAGAAAATCTGTTTTACTTCAGACTGTCTGTTTCCAAGAGGTTTTGTGATCGGTTTTGATTGTTTTAGACTTACTCTATTTGGTTTGAGGGACATTTTCATATCTGATGTCTGGAGGTGTTCAGAGACAGATTGCAGGATTGCTCTCTGAAGGCCCCAGCTAGGGTTAGGGTTAGCATTTCCACACTCCTTAGAGATTTTTACACTAACTGCTGGATTTTGGGTCCCAAGGGAATATCAGAACAAGTGATAATTTGATTCTATCTAAAACGTTTTTTGGGGTTACTTTTGTCTGCCGTTGTTGTATAATGCAGCGGGTCGCACTAGTATTCAAAATATGAGTCAGATCAAAAGTTGAAAAGAATCCCGTTCTACTGAAGAATATCGGTTCAACAGAGTTTATTTGATGTGTTTTATTTGTTTTAGACTCACTCTATTTGGTTTGAGGGACATTTTCATAGCTGATGTCTGGAGGTGTTCAGAGACAGATTGCAGGATTGCTCTCTGAAGGCCCCAGCTAGGGTTAGGGTTAGCATTTCCACACTCCTTAGAGATTTTTACACTAACTGCTGGATTTTGGGTCCCAAGGGAATATCAGAACAAGTGATAATTTGATTCTATCTAAAACGTTTTTTGGGGTTACTTTTGTCTGCCGTTGTTGTATAATGCAGCGGGTCGCACTAGTATTCAAAATATGAGTCAGATCAAAAGTTGAAAAGAATCCCGTTCTACTGAAGAATATCGGTTCAACAGAGTTTATTTGATGTGTTTTATTTGTTTTAGACTCACTCTATTTGGTTTGAGGGACATTTTCATATCTGATGTCTACAGGTGTTCAGAGACAGATTGCAGGATTGCTCTCTGAAGGCCCCAGCTAGGGTTAGGGTTAGCATTTCCACACTGCTTAGACATTTTTACGCTAACTGCTGGATTTTGGGTCCCAAGGGAATATCAGAAGAAGTGATAATTCGATTCTATCTAAAACTTTTTTTGGGGTTACTTTTGTCTGCTGTTGTTGTATAATGCAGCGGGTCGCACTAGTATTCAAAAAAAGAGTCAGTTCAAAAGTTGAAAGAAAATCTGTTTTACTTCAGACTGTCTGTTTCCAAGAGGTTTTGTGATCGGTTTTGATTGTTTTAGACTTACTCTATTTGGTTTGAGGGACATTTTCATATCTGATGTCTGGAGGTGTTCAGAGACAGATTGCAGGATTGCTCTCTGAAGGCCACAGCTAGGGTTAGGGTTAGCATTTCCACACTGCTTAGACATTTTTACGCTAACTGCTGGATTTTGGGTCCCAAGGGAATATCAGAAGAAGTGATAATTCGATTCTATCTAAAACTTTTTTTGGGTTACTTTTGTACCCTGTTGTTGTATAATGCAGCACGTAGCACTAGTATTCAAAAAAAGAGTCCGATCAAAAGTTGAAAAGAATCCCGTTGTACTGAAGAATATTGGTTCAAAAGAGTTTATTTGATGTGTTTTGATTGTGTTAGACTCACTCTATTTGGTTTGAGGGACATCTTGAATTCAGATGTCTGGAGGTGTTCAGAGACAGTTTGCAGGATTGCTCTCTGAAGGCCCCAGCTAGGGTTAGGGTTAGCATTTCCACACTCCTTAGAGATTTTTACACTAACTGCTGGATTTTGGGTCCCAAGGGAATATCAGAACAAGTGATAATTTGATTCTATCTAAAACGTTTTTTGGGGTTACTTTTGTCTGCCGTTGTTGTATAATGCAGCGGGTCGCACTAGTATTCAAAATATGAGTCAGATCAAAAGTTGAAAAGAATCCCGTTCTACTGAAGAATATCGGTTCAACAGAGTTTATTTGATGTGTTTCGTTTGTTTAAGACTCACTCTATTTGGTTTGAGGGACATTTTCATATCTGATGTGTGGAGGTGTTCAGAGACAGATTGCAGGATTGCTCTCTGAAGGCCCCAGCTAGGGTTAGGGTTAGCATTTCCACACTCCTTAGAGATTTTTACACTAACTGCTGGTTTTTGGGTCCCAAGGGAATATCAGAAGAAGTGATAATTCGATTCTATCTAAAACTTTTTTTGGGGTTACTTTTGTCCCCTGTTGTTGTATAATGCATCGCGTAGCACTAGTATTCAAAAAAAGAGTCAGTTCAAAAGTTGAAAGAAAATCTGTTTTACTTCAGACTGTCTGTTTCCAAGAGGTTTTGTGATCGGTTTTGTTTGTTTTAGACTCACTCTATTTGGTTTGAGGGACATCTTGGAATCTGATGTCTGGAGGTGTTCAGAGACAGATTGCAGGATTGCTCTCTGAAGGCCCCAGCTAGGGTTAGGGTTAGCATTTCCACACTCCTTAGAGATTTTTACACTAACTGCTGGATTTTGGGTCCCAAGGGAATATCAGAACAGGTGATAATTTGATTCTATCTAAAACTTTTTTTGGGTTACTTTTGTCTGCCGTTGTTGTATAATGCAGCGGGTCGCACTAGTATTCAAAATATGAGTCAGATCAAAAGTTGAAAAGAATCCTGTCTACTGAAGAATATCGGTTCAACAGAGTTTATTTGATGTGTTTTGTTTGTTTTAGACTCACTCTATTTGGTTTGAGGGACATTTTCATATCTGATGTGTGGAGGTGTTCAGAGACAGATTGCAGGATTGCTCTCTGAAGGCCCCAGCTAGGGTTAGGGTTAGCATTTCCACACTGCTTAGACATTTTTACGCTAATTGCTGGATTTTGGGTCCCAAGGGAATATCAGAAGAAGTGATAATTTGATTCTATCTTAAACATTTTTTGTGGGTTACTTTTGTCTGCCGTTGTTGTATAATGCAGCGCGTCGCACTAGTATTCAAAAAATGAGTCAGATCAAAAGTTGAAAGAAAATCTGTTTTACTTCAGACTGTCTGTTTCCAAGAGGTTTTGTGATCGGTTTTGTTTGTTTTAGACTCACTCTATTTGGTTTGAGGGACATCTTGGAATCTGATGTCTGGAGGTGTTCAGAGACAGATTGCAGGATTGCTCTCTGAAGGCCCCAGCTAGGGTTAGGGTTAGCATTTCCACACTGCTTAGACATTTTTACGCTAATTGCTGGATTTTGGGTCCCAAGGGAATATCAGAAGAAGTGATAATTTGATTCTATCTTAAACATTTTTTGGGGGTTACTTTTGTCTGCCGTTGTTGTATAATGCAGCGCGTCGCACTAGTATTCAAAAAATGAGTCAGATCAAAAGTTGAAAGAAAATCTGTTTTACTTCAGACTGTCTGTTTCCAAGAGGTTTTGTGATCGGTTTTGATTGTTTTAGACTTACTCTATTTGGTTTGAGGGACATTTTCATATCTGATGTCTGGAGGTGTTCAGAGACAGATTGCAGGATTGCTCTCTGAAGGCCCCAGCTAGGGTTAGGGTTAGCATTTCCACACTCCTTAGAGATTTTTACACTAACTGCTGGATTTTGGGTCCCAAGGGAATATCAGAACAAGTGATAATTTGATTCTATCTAAAACGTTTTTTGGGGTTACTTTTGTCTGCCGTTGTTGTATAATGCAGCGGGTCGCACTAGTATTCAAAATATGAGTCAGATCAAAAGTTGAAAAGAATCCCGTTCTACTGAAGAATATCGGTTCAACAGAGTTTATTTGATGTGTTTTATTTGTTTTAGACTCACTCTATTTGGTTTGAGGGACATTTTCATATCTGATGTCTACAGGTGTTCAGAGACAGATTGCAGGATTGCTCTCTGAAGGCCCCAGCTAGGGTTAGGGTTAGCATTTCCACACTGCTTAGACATTTTTACGCTAACTGCTGGATTTTGGGTCCCAAGGGAATATCAGAAGAAGTGATAATTCGATTCTATCTAAAACTTTTTTGGGGGTTACTTTTGTCCCCTGTTGTTGTATAATGTAGCGCGTAGCACTAGTATTCAAAAAAAGAGTCAGTTCAAAAGTTGAAAGAAAATCTGTTTTACTTCAGACTGTCTGTTTCCAAGAGGTTTTGTGATCGGTTTTGATTGTTTTAGACTTACTCTATTTGGTTTGAGGGACATTTTCATATCTGATGTCTGGAGGTATTCAGAGACAGATTGCAGGATTGGTCTCTGAAGGCCCCAGCTAGGGTTAGGGTTAGCATTTCCACACTGCTTAGACATTTTTACGCTAACTGCTGGATTTTGGGTCCCAAGGGAATATCAGAAGAAGTGATAATTTGATTCTATCTTAAACATTTTTTGGGGGTTACTTTTGTCTGCCGTTGTTGTATAATGCAGCGCGTCGCACTAGTATTCAAAAAATGAGTCAGATCAAAAGTTGAAAAGAATCCCGTTGTACTGAAGAATATTGGTTCAAAAGAGTTTATTTGATGTGTTTTGATTGTGTTAGACTCACTCTATTTGGTTTGAGGGACATCTTGAATTCAGATGTCTGGAGGTGTTCAGAGACAGATTGCAGGATTGCTCTCTGAAGGCCCCAGCTAGGGTTAGGGTTAGCATTTCCACACTCCTTAGAGATTTTTACACTAACTGCTGGATTTTGGGTCCCAAGGGAATATCAGAACAAGTGATAATTTGATTCTATCTAAAACGTTTTTTGGGGTTACTTTTGTCTGCCGTTGTTGTATAATGCAGCGGGTCGCACTAGTATTCAAAATATGAGTCAGATCAAAAGTTGAAAAGAATCCCGTTGTACTGAAGAATATCGGTTCAACAGAGTTTATTTGATGTGTTTTATTTGTTTTAGACTCACTCTATTTGGTTTGAGGGACATTTTCATATCTGGTGCTAGAGGTGTTCAGAGACAGATTGCAGGATTGCTCTCTGAAGGCCCCAGCTAGGGTTAGGGTTAGCATTTCCACACTGCTTAGACATTTTTACGCTAACTGCTGGATTTTGGGTCCCAAGGGAATATCAGAAGAAGTGATAATTCGATTCTATCTAAAACTTTTTTTGGGGTTACTTTTGTCCCCTGTTGTTGTATAATACAGCGCGTAGCACTAGTATTCAAAAAAAGAGTCAGTTCAAAAGTTGAAAGAAAATCTGTTTTACTTCAGACTGTCTGTTTCCAAGAGGTTTTGTGATCGGTTTTGATTGTTTTAGACTTACTCTATTTGGTTTGAGGGACATTTTCATATCTGATGTCTGGAGGTGTTCAGAGACAGATTGCAGGATTGCTCTCTGAAGGCCACAGCTAGGGTTAGGGTTAGCATTTCCACACTGCTTAGACATTTTTACGCTAACTGCTGGATTTTGGGTCCCAAGGGAATATCAGAAGAAGTGATAATTCGATTCTATCTAAAACTTTTTTTGGGGTTACTTTTGTACCCTGTTGTTGTATAATGCAGCGCGTAGCACTAGTATTCAAAAAAAGAGTCCGATCAAAAGTTGAAAAGAATCCCGTTGTACTGAAGAATATTGGTTCAAAAGAGTTTATTTGATGTGTTTTGATTGTGTTAGACTCACTCTATTTGGTTTGAGGGACATCTTGAATTCAGATGTCTGGAGGTGTTCAGAGACAGACAGCAGGATTGCTCTCTGAAGGCCCCAGCTAGGGTTAGGGTTAGCATTTCCACACTCCTTAGAGATTTTTACACTAACTGCTGGATTTTGGGTCCCAAGGGAATATCAGAACAAGTGATAATTTGATTCTATCTAAAACGTTTTTTGGGGTTACTTTTGTCTGCCGTTGTTGTATAATGCAGCGGGTCGCACTAGTATTCAAAATATGAGTCAGATCAAAAGTTGAAAAGAATCCCGTTCTACTGAAGAATATCGGTTCAACAGAGTTTATTTGATGTGTTTCGTTTGTTTAAGACTCACTCTATTTGGTTTGAGGGACATTTTCATATCTGATGTGTGGAGGTGTTCAGAGACAGATTGCAGGATTGCTCTCTGAAGGCCCCAGCTAGGGTTAGGGTTAGCATTTCCACACTCCTTAGAGATTTTTACACTAACTGCTGGTTTTTGGGTCCCAAGGGAATATCAGAAGAAGTGATAATTCGATTCTATCTAAAACTTTTTTTGGGGTTACTTTTGTCCCCTGTTGTTGTATAATGCATCGCGTAGCACTAGTATTCAAAAAAAGAGTCAGTTCAAAAGTTGAAAGAAAATCTGTTTTACTTCAGACTGTCTGTTTCCAAGAGGTTTTGTGATCGGTTTTGTTTGTTTTAGACTCACTCTATTTGGTTTGAGGTACATCTTGGAATCTGATGTCTGGAGGTGTTCAGAGACAGATTGCAGGATTGCTCTCTGAAGGCCCCAGCTAGGGTTAGGGTTAGCATTTCCACACTCCTTAGAGATTTTTACACTAACTGCTGGATTTTGGGTCCCAAGGGAATATCAGAACAGGTGATAATTTGATTCTATCTAAAACTTTTTTTGGGTTACTTTTGTCTGCCGTTGTTGTATAATGCAGCGGGTCGCACTAGTATTCAAAATATGAGTCAGATCAAAAGTTGAAAAGAATCCTGTCTACTGAAGAATATCGGTTCAACAGAGTTTATTTGATGTGTTTTGTTTGTTTTAGACTCACTCTATTTGGTTTGAGGGACATTTTCATATCTGATGTGTGGAGGTGTTCAGAGACAGATTGCAGGATTGCTCTCTGAAGGCCCCAGCTAGGGTTAGGGTTAGCATTTCCACACTGCTTAGACATTTTTACGCTAATTGCTGGATTTTGGGTCCCAAGGGAATATCAGAAGAAGTGATAATTTGATTCTATCTTAAACATTTTTTGGGGGTTACTTTTGTCTGCCGTTGTTGTATAATGCAGCGCGTCGCACTAGTATTCAAAAAATGAGTCAGATCAAAAGTTGAAAGAAAATCTGTTTTACTTCAGACTGTCTGTTTCCAAGAGGTTTTGTGATCGGTTTTGTTTGTTTTAGACTCACTCTATTTGGTTTGAGGGACATCTTGGAATCTGATGTCTGGAGGTGTTCAGAGACAGATTGCAGGATTGCTCTCTGAAGGCCCCAGCTAGGGTTAGGGTTAGCATTTCCACACTGCTTAGACATTTTTACGCTAATTGCTGGATTTTGGGTCCCAAGGGAATATCAGAAGAAGTGATAATTTGATTCTATCTTAAACATTTTTTGGGGGTTACTTTTGTCTGCCGTTGTTGTATAATGCAGCGCGTCGCACTAGTATTCAAAAAATGAGTCAGATCAAAAGTTGAAAGAAAATCTGTTTTACTTCAGACTGTCTGTTTCCAAGAGGTTTTGTGATCGGTTTTGATTGTTTTAGACTTACTCTATTTGGTTTGAGGGACATTTTCATATCTGATGTCTGGAGGTGTTCAGAGACAGATTGCAGGATTGCTCTCTGAAGGCCCCAGCTAGGGTTAGGGTTAGCATTTCCACACTCCTTAGAGATTTTTACACTAACTGCTGGATTTTGGGTCCCAAGGGAATATCAGAACAAGTGATAATTTGATTCTATCTAAAACGTTTTTTGGGGTTACTTTTGTCTGCCGTTGTTGTATAATGCAGCGGGTCGCACTAGTATTCAAAATATGAGTCAGATCAAAAGTTGAAAAGAATCCCGTTCTACTGAAGAATATCGGTTCAACAGAGTTTATTTGATGTGTTTTATTTGTTTTAGACTCACTCTATTTGGTTTGAGGGACATTTTCATATCTGATGTCTACAGGTGTTCAGAGACAGATTGCAGGATTGCTCTCTGAAGGCCCCAGCTAGGGTTAGGGTTAGCATTTCCACACTGCTTAGACATTTTTACGCTAACTGCTGGATTTTGGGTCCCAAGGGAATATCAGAAGAAGTGATAATTCGATTCTATCTAAAACTTTTTTGGGGGTTACTTTTGTCCCCTGTTGTTGTATAATGTAGCGCGTAGCACTAGTATTCAAAAAAAGAGTCAGTTCAAAAGTTGAAAGAAAATCTGTTTTACTTCAGACTGTCTGTTTCCAAGAGGTTTTGTGATCGGTTTTGATTGTTTTAGACTTACTCTATTTGGTTTGAGGGACATTTTCATATCTGATGTCTGGAGGTATTCAGAGACAGATTGCAGGATTGGTCTCTGAAGGCCCCAGCTAGGGTTAGGGTTAGCATTTCCACACTGCTTAGACATTTTTACGCTAACTGCTGGATTTTGGGTCCCAAGGGAATATCAGAAGAAGTGATAATTTGATTCTATCTTAAACATTTTTTGGGGGTTACTTTTGTCTGCCGTTGTTGTATAATGCAGCGCGTCGCACTAGTATTCAAAAAATGAGTCAGATCAAAAGTTGAAAAGAATCCCGTTGTACTGAAGAATATTGGTTCAAAAGAGTTTATTTGATGTGTTTTGATTGTGTTAGACTCACTCTATTTGGTTTGAGGGACATCTTGAATTCAGATGTCTGGAGGTGTTCAGAGACAGATTGCAGGATTGCTCTCTGAAGGCCCCAGCTAGGGTTAGGGTTAGCATTTCCACACTCCTTAGAGATTTTTACACTAACTGCTGGATTTTGGGTCCCAAGGGAATATCAGAACAAGTGATAATTTGATTCTATCTAAAACGTTTTTTGGGGTTACTTTTGTCTGCCGTTGTTGTATAATGCAGCGGGTCGCACTAGTATTCAAAATATGAGTCAGATCAAAAGTTGAAAAGAATCCCGTTGTACTGAAGAATATCGGTTCAACAGAGTTTATTTGATGTGTTTTATTTGTTTTAGACTCACTCTATTTGGTTTGAGGGACATTTTCATATCTGGTGCTAGAGGTGTTCAGAGACAGATTGCAGGATTGCTCTCTGAAGGCCCCAGCTAGGGTTAGGGTTAGCATTTCCACACTGCTTAGACATTTTTACGCTAACTGCTGGATTTTGGGTCCCAAGGGAATATCAGAAGAAGTGATAATTCGATTCTATCTAAAACTTTTTTTGGGGTTACTTTTGTCCCCTGTTGTTGTATAATACAGCGCGTAGCACTAGTATTCAAAAAAAGAGTCAGTTCAAAAGTTGAAAGAAAATCTGTTTTACTTCAGACTGTCTGTTTCCAAGAGGTTTTGTGATCGGTTTTGATTGTTTTAGACTTACTCTATTTGGTTTGAGGGACATTTTCATATCTGATGTCTGGAGGTGTTCAGAGACAGATTGCAGGATTGCTCTCTGAAGGCCACAGCTAGGGTTAGGGTTAGCATTTCCACACTGCTTAGACATTTTTACGCTAACTGCTGGATTTTGGGTCCCAAGGGAATATCAGAAGAAGTGATAATTCGATTCTATCTAAAACTTTTTTTGGGGTTACTTTTGTACCCTGTTGTTGTATAATGCAGCGCGTAGCACTAGTATTCAAAAAAAGAGTCCGATCAAAAGTTGAAAAGAATCCCGTTGTACTGAAGAATATTGGTTCAAAAGAGTTTATTTGATGTGTTTTGATTGTGTTAGACTCACTCTATTTGGTTTGAGGGACATCTTGAATTCAGATGTCTGGAGGTGTTCAGAGACAGACAGCAGGATTGCTCTCTGAAGGCCCCAGCTAGGGTTAGGGTTAGCATTTCCACACTTCTTAGAGATTTTTACACTAACTGCTGGATTTTGGGTCCCAAGGGAATATCAGAAGAAGTGATAATTTGATTCTATCTAAAACTTTTTTTGGGGTTAATTTTGTCCCCTGTTGTTGTATAATGCAGCGCGTAGCACTAGTATTTAAAAAAAGAGTCAGTTCAAAAGTTGAAAGAAAATCTGTTTTACTTCAGACTGTCTGTTTCCAAGAGGTTTTGTGATCGGTTTTGATTGTTTTAGACTTACTCTATTTGGTTTGAGGGACATTTTCATATCTGATGTCTGGAGGTGTTCAGAGACAGATTGCAGGATTGCTCTCTGAAGGCCCCAGCTAGGGTTAGGGTTAGCATTTCCACACTCCTTAGAGATTTTTACACTAACTGCTGGATTTTGGGTCCCAAGGGAATATCAGAACAAGTTATAATTTGATTCTATCTAAAACTTTTTTGGGGGTTACTTTTGTCTGCCGTTGTTGTATAATGCAGCGGGTCGCACTAGTATTCAAAATATGAGTCAGATCAAAAGTTGAAAAGAATCCCGTTCTACTGAAGAATATCGGTTCATCAGAGTTTATTTGATGTGTTTTGTTTGTTTTAGACTCAGTCTATTTGGTTTGAGGGACATCTTGGAATCTGATGTCTGGAGGTGTTAAGAGACAGATTGCAGGATTGCTCTCTGAAGGCCCCAGCTAGGGTTAGGGTTACCATTTCTACACTCGTTAGACATTTTTACGCTAACTGCTGGATTTTGGGTCCCAAGGGAATATCAGAAGAAGTGATAATTCGATTCTATCTAAAACTTTTTTTGGGGTTACTTTTGTCCCCTGTTGTTGTATAATGCAGCGCGTAGCACTAGTATTCAAAAAATGAGTCAGATCAAAAGTTGAAAAGAATCCCGTTGTACTGAAGAATATTGGTTCAAAAGAGTTTATTTGATGTGTTTTGATTGTGTTAGACTCACTCTATTTGGTTTGAGAGACATCTTGAATTCAGATGTCTGGAGGTGTTCAGAGACAGATTGCAGGATTGCTCTCTGAAGGCCCCAGCTAGGGTTAGGGTTAGCATTTCCACACTGCTTAGACATTTTTACGCTAACTGCTGGATTTTGGGTCCCAAGGGAATATCAGAACAAGTGATAATTCTATCATATCTAAAACTTTTTTTGGGTTACTGTTGTCTGCCGTTTTGTATAATGCAGCGCGTCGCACTAGTATTCAAAAAATGAGTCAGATCAAACTCTTTTGAACCAATATTCTTTGGGGTTACTTTTGTCTGCTGTTGTTATATAATGCAGCGCGTCACACTAGTATTCATAAAATGAGTCAGATCAAAAGTTGAAAAGAATCCCGTTCTACTGAAGAATATCGGTTCAACAGAGTTTATTTGATGTGTTTTGATTGTTTAAGACTCACTCTATTTGGTTTGAGGGACATTTTCATATCTGGTGCTAGAGGTGTTCAGAGACAGATTGCAGGATTGCTCTCTGAAGGCCCCAGCTAGGGTTAGGGTTAGCATTTCCACACTGCTTAGACATTTTTACGCTAACTGCTGGATTTTGGGTCCCAAGGGAATATCAGAAGAAGTGATAATTCGATTCTATCTAAAACTTTTTTTGGGGTTACTTTTGTCCCCTGTTGTTGTATAATACAGCGCGTAGCACTAGTATTCAAAAAAAGAGTCAGTTCAAAAGTTGAAAGAAAATCTGTTTTACTTCAGACTGTCTGTTTCCAAGAGGTTTTGTGATCGGTTTTGATTGTTTTAGACTCACTCTATTTGGTTTGAGGGACATTTTCATATCTGATGTCTGGAGGTGTTCAGAGACAGATTGCAGGATTGCTCTCTGAAGGCCACAGCTAGGGTTAGGGTTAGCATTTCCACACTGCTTAGACATTTTTACGCTAACTGCTGGATTTTGGGTCCCAAGGGAATATCAGAAGAAGTGATAATTCGATTCTATCTAAAACTTTTTTTGGGGTTACTTTTGTACCCTGTTGTTGTATAATGCAGCGCGTAGCACTAGTATTCAAAAAAAGAGTCCGATCAAAAGTTGAAAAGAATCCCGTTGTACTGAAGAATATTGGTTCAAAAGAGTTTATTTGATGTGTTTTGATTGTGTTAGACTCACTCTATTTGGTTTGAGGGACATCTTGAATTCAGATGTCTGGAGGTGTTCAGAGACAGACAGCAGGATTGCTCTCTGAAGGCCCCAGCTAGGGTTAGGGTTAGCATTTCCACACTTCTTAGAGATTTTTACACTAACTGCTGGATTTTGGGTCCCAAGGGAATATCAGAAGAAGTGATAATTTGATTCTATCTAAAACTTTTTTTGGGGTTAATTTTGTCCCCTGTTGTTGTATAATGCAGCGCGTAGCACTAGTATTTAAAAAAAGAGTCAGTTCAAAAGTTGAAAGAAAATCTGTTTTACTTCAGACTGTCTGTTTCCAAGAGGTTTTGTGATCGGTTTTGATTGTTTTAGACTTACTCTATTTGGTTTGAGGGACATTTTCATATCTGATGTCTGGAGGTGTTCAGAGACAGATTGCAGGATTGCTCTCTGAAGGCCCCAGCTAGGGTTAGGGTTAGCATTTCCACACTCCTTAGAGATTTTTACACTAACTGCTGGATTTTGGGTCCCAAGGGAATATCAGAACAAGTTATAATTTGATTCTATCTAAAACTTTTTTGGGGGTTACTTTTGTCTGCCGTTGTTGTATAATGCAGCGGGTCGCACTAGTATTCAAAATATGAGTCAGATCAAAAGTTGAAAAGAATCCCGTTCTACTGAAGAATATCGGTTCATCAGAGTTTATTTGATGTGTTTTGTTTGTTTTAGACTCAGTCTATTTGGTTTGAGGGACATCTTGGAATCTGATGTCTGGAGGTGTTCAGAGACAGATTGCAGGATTGCTCTCTGAAGGCCCCAGCTAGGGTTAGGGTTACCATTTCTACACTCGTTAGACATTTTTACGCTAACTGCTGGATTTTGGGTCCCAAGGGAATATCAGAAGAAGTGATAATTCGATTCTATCTAAAACTTTTTTTTGGGTTACTTTTGTCCCCTGTTGTTGTATAATGCAGCGCGTAGCACTAGTATTCAAAAAATGAGTCAGATCAAAAGTTGAAAAGAATCCCGTTGTACTGAAGAATATTGGTTCAAAAGAGTTTATTTGATGTGTTTTGATTGTGTTAGACTCACTCTATTTGGTTTGAGAGACATCTTGAATTCAGATGTCTGGAGGTGTTCAGAGACAGATTGCAGGATTGCTCTCTGAAGGCCCCAGCTAGGGTTAGGGTTAGCATTTCCACACTGCTTAGACATTTTTACGCTAACTGCTGGATTTTGGGTCCCAAGGGAATATCAGAACAAGTGATAATTCTATCATATCTAAAACTTTTTTTGGGTTACTGTTGTCTGCCGTTTTGTATAATGCAGCGCGTCGCACTAGTATTCAAAAAATGAGTCAGATCAAACTCTTTTGAACCAATATTCTTTGGGGTTACTTTTGTCTGCTGTTGTTATATAATGCAGCGCGTCACACTAGTATTCATAAAATGAGTCAGATTAAAAGTTGAAAAGAATCCCGTTCTACTGAAGAATATCGGTTCAAAAGAGTTTATTTGATGTGTTTTGATTGTTTAAGACTCACTCTATTTGGTTTGAGAGACATCTTGAATTCAGATGTCTGGAGGTGTTCAGAGACAGATTGCAGGATTGCTCTCTGAAGGCCCAAGCTAGGGTTAGGGTTAGCATTTCCACACTGCGTAGACATTTTTACGTTAACTGCTGGATTTTGGGTCCCAAGGGATTATCAGAACAAGTGATCATTCGATCCTATCTAAAACTTTTTTTGGGTTACTATTGTCTGCCGTTGTTGTATACTGCAGCGCGTCGTACTAGTATTAAAAAAATGAGTCAGATCAAAAGTTGAAAGGAATCCTGTTCTACTGAACACTTTCGGTTCTCAAGAGTTTATTTGATGTGTTTTTTTTGTTTTAGACTCACTCTATTTTGTTTGACGGACATCTTGAAATCTGATGTCTGGAGGTGTTTAGAGACAGATTGCAGGATTGCTCTCTGAAGGCCCCAGCTAGGGTTAGGGTTAGCATTTCCAAACTACTCAGACATTTTGACGATAAGCACTGGATTTTGGGTCCCAAGGGAATATCAGAACAAGTGATTATTCGATCCTGTCTATAACTTTTTTTGGGTTACTATTGTCTGCTGTTGTATATTGCAGCGCGTCGCACTAGTATTCAAAAAATGAGTCAGATCAAAAGTTGAAAAGAATCCCGTTCTACTGAAGCATATCGGTTCAAAAGAGTTTATTTGATGTGTTTTGATTGTTTAAGACTCACTCTATTTGGTTTGAGGGACTTTTTCAAATCAGATGTCTGGAGGTGTTCAGAGACAGATTGCAGGATTGCTCTCTGAAGGCTCCAGCTAGGGTTAGGGTTAGGAAAAAAATGTAACATTATACTGAACGGCACAATGGACAACTGATTCTTTTATTTTTTAAAAAACAATCACAAATAAGAAAAAATGACTTGTCCCTGCCAAACTTAGACATTGCATGACTTTAAGAGTTACAAAAATGGGTTTAGATAGTTAAAAATCATTTTTTTTGTGCGAAAACTTTGAATTTTCTTCCTTGTGGTCAGCTTAGAATCAGCTTAGAATCAGCTTAAACGCAACATGTTTCGTAGAGAAAAAAACAGATTCTCCTTCCCGTGGTGTGAAGCAGATCAGAAGGTCACTGAAAAAATAGCACACCGCCCACTGAGGAGAGACAGAGAAGCCTGGAGAGCTTAGGGCACCAAGCACGTCTGCCTTTAAAACGTAGTTTTTAAAATTAATCAAGCAACGTAAATCATTTCTTGATCATTTCCAAGTGGACCTACCAAATATTAATTCTGGGGGTGAATCCTTAGGCATTCAATTATTTCTGTTTTTTATTTTTAATTAATTTTGTAAAATGTCTTTGTAAATTTTTTTTTCACTTTGACATTATAGAGTACTTTGTGTTGATGAGTGGCAAAAGTCTTAGTTAAATACTGTACATCATCGTTCCATGCTGTAGCACAATAACTATGTGAAAACGTCCAAGGGGGGTGTAGACTTCCTATCGGCACTTTATGTGCATTCAGCAAACAGTTCAATGTTAGCAACTACACAAAATCTAAAATATATTCATGTTTAATATGTTTAGAATAAAATACAATTAAAATGTTTGACCTAATTTCAGTATCTACAGTATGGAAACATTCAACAGTGTTCACATGTTCTTTTGTAATACGTAGCTTTCTGTGATTTATTTTTGTATATCTAAGCTTTTGCAGGTGTTCCTGCATTCCTCTTCTACACTATGTCCAGTCATGATTAACTTTTCTTCTCTTTGCTCATTTCAAAGTAACACCTGCTCCATTTCTAAAACTTTTTGCTCATATGCGTGTTTGTATTTTTACATCTAAACCATTTATTTATGGTTTTCTCTATCTTTTATTTGTCCTACAGAGCTCTTTAATTGTAAAGTTTCCAGAATCTTTACATTAATCTATGCACATTTTAAACTGTTATTACTGATGACCGAATTACTGCACTTGAGATGGCTTAATTCACCCTTTCCTGAACGTCTATGGCAAGCACAGTAGTGTTGTCTCTGGTGTGACCTTTTGCAGCTGAAATTTCACTGTTTTAATGAATAAGGAATTAGATTGATCAAATTTCTAATTATTTATTCTATGTAAACACAAAGTAGTTGCTCTCTGACAATGTTTTTCTTGTTCATTTGGAGACTTGATCAAAATTGATTTGAGATGTCAAAAAGCATTTTTCTATTTGTATTTTTGCTCCAGAAAACATATATATTTCCAACATTCCTGTTTGTTGAGATTTTAACTTTATATTTCAGCTGCGATTTCAAATATTAATTTTACACTAATTACAGTAAATCCTGATGTTTTGCTTCCCCTTAACAGAAAAATTATATAAATGTACTCTAAAAAACTCTCTCACCCACTGCAATACGTACACAGAATGGTTAAGAATGGGGAAAGGTTAGACAGCCAGATTGGGGCCATTTTCCCACCTTTATGACTAAAATGCCAAAAAGCAATGGCTTAAGTGACATACAGAGCTGAAAAATGTTCGGTGCCGTCTTCTTCGCTTTAAAGGTACCTCCTTGTGGAAGCATTTTCACCTTGAACATTTGCCCATCAACTAACAAGTAGACACAACTAAATATCAATCTGAAATATATTTGCAAGAATAGCGATTATAAGCGTTTAAAAAAAAGTACTTGTAAGATCACAGTTATACACCGTTATATTAAAACTAACACTGTGACTAACTGTGTGGGCACTAAACTGTGAAGGACACTGCTCACTTACCCCCTTTCCTGAAAACGTCACGGGGGCAACGTCACATACTGTAGCTTGATACAATTTTATCTTGCCTTGTGAAACCAAAAATCCAGACATTTGTCAACATATTTACTAAAATTATGTGTCATTAATCTCACTATGTGCCCCAGTCAATCTTCACACTCCCAGTATAATTTTTTAAAAAAAACGCGTTTTCAGGTGTGAAACATCTGTTGTAACTAATACAATGACAAATATAATTGTGATTCTCTCACACAATAAAATACTATGCAAACTATATTCACATTTCTGAAAATTGTACATATCAAATATTAATATGAGTAAAAGCGTAATAACATGAGTGAACCTCCAGACCATCTCCAAGATGTTTGGAAAGCGCTTAGGAGGGATTATTTTATGCAGCTAGCGCATTATCACCTCGCACTAAGGGGAAGAGAAAGTGCTGGTGGGCATTTATTTCACTCTCCTTCGTTCTTTCCAACCCTCACCCCCCAGACAAAGGTGATAAAGGTGATAAAAATTCATTCAAAACGGTGTGGTGTGTTAACACAAACTCTGCTAACAGAGCCGCTCGTAAGAGCAAGGTGACTTTCTGCTCAATTAAATAAGAGCTACAGTACAGACAGATTTTAAATTCTTCAAGCAAAATTAGCTGTTTGTCAAGATCAGCTACTTTGCAAGCAGTACACAACTTCTCAAAAGGTACCTTATGTCTTTCATGCAAAGTCAGCAAAGGTTTATTTTTTTTTTATCATTTTCAAAACTTGCCTCAGGGACTCATTCAAGCCCCCTCCCAGCCGGGTCTCATCTCCTGCAGTTCCACACACACAAATCCCAGGAAGTCAGAACCACAGATATACCGAAACAGTAGCGCACACGGCAATGAACCGAAGTGTGTTCATATTCTGTATAAATATACTGTATATAAAGTATGATACCGTATGGTTTTAAAGCCACTACAATATAGTATGTGTGAAATGTTGTTACAAATGGTGGTTAAACACTCTGCTGGTACAGATGGGAACTGGATGGAGAAGGATGTATATATATATTTTTACAGTTTATTACTGAACAGCCCCCTTTACTACTCCACGCCCTTCCTGATCTCCCCCTGTCCAAGTCACGTTCTCCCCGTTAACCTATCTAGCAACTGAGCCAGAGAACTCCACACAACTTAAAAACATTTCAAACTGCTCAACTGAACAAAACAGGACCTAAAGCTTACATTAATATTCCCTATCGTGTGGTATTAAATTAGCATTGCACTTTCTTTTTACAACAATGAGAGAAAGTGTTCTTATTACGCATTCTTCTAAAAGAATAAAACACTATAGCTTTTTATGAAGTACAGTATATAAGTATATTTTTATATAGTGAGAACAAGCACATCAAAACTTTTCTAAAATAACCACTGGCAAGTTACTAAGTTATGGACATTGCATACAATGTTGACGGTGGAATACTTTGCCTTTTTTATATTTAGGTACCACTACTATCTACTGTATGCACGTTATATATATATATTTCATGTGAGATCATATGGCTTTAAAGCCACTACAGTACAGTATGTGTGAAATACATTTTTATCTATTGAAATGTAGTTAAATTATCGTATTATTCATAGCTGAAATGTACATTAAGGCATAATATATATTATTTCAATGTGGATGTAAGCCTGAAAGAAGCACATCAACTCACAATGAGCCACAGTAGAATAAAACTCTAGAAAGTTCACAATCTAGATATTAAAGGCCTTTCATGTATACACTGCTGCACCAGCCGCATTGTCTCCAGAGCCGTGCCCCAGCTCAAAGAAACACCCCACCCTCCATGGCCATAATTGTGAACAATGGGAACCTGGCGGTTCTGGAGCCGAAATAACTCCTTCTCCAGCCTGAGGTTCTTCCTGCTAGGTCTCAGGCCAACCCACTCGTTTAACTTCAAGCTCTTCTTCAGAGAGGGCTCAAGGCTGCAGCAACGATCAAATATACCCATACTCTCCCTGGCGTCGCTGGTCAAGCGCCAGTCATCTGCCTGCCGAGTGCCTCCAAGTGTCACACTGTCGAGCCCAGGGTAGATGTAGGTCAACCCATCACCGTCTCTGATGAAGTTCTTCAGCCAGGGTGCTTGGACCTTGAGGATCTGACCCCGGACAGGGTAGAGCTTCTTGTCCCCTGCAAGGGTAGCGGACCCAAGGCCGGAGCAGTTGACAATGATGTCATAGTGCTGACAGAGCTGGCTGAAGTCCGTCACTTTTTCAGACTGAAACTGCACTCCTGCTTTTCTGAGCCTGGAAGATTTAAGTATTTATGTTAAAACAGGCTTTCATTAAATATTTGTTCTTTCTTTTCCTAGAACAAACACTTTCACAACACTTCCTGCTCTATTCATCATTCCATCCGCTATCCACAGCCACCAGACCACAGTCTTGATCCTGGAAGCACGTTTTCTAGACTCAAAGCAAAGCAACAACACCTAAGGAGCTGGGAAAAGCTGTAAAGTTGATCTCATTAAAGCCAATAATGAGCTGATTGAGCTTGTTTAGAGCATAGCTGGTAAAACCTGCAATGAAAACAAGTGAATGCCACACAGAGAGGTATTCAAGTCTGAAACTCAGGACCCAAGATCCATTAGGTCAAAGGTTTTACCTGTAAGTCATTCAAACGTTTTTTTTCTCAGCAAATTAACTTATCCTGAGCTGCTGCATTTGACATGATGTGAGGACAAACCACTGTAATGTCACCCCATTATTGATTTTTCCCATTACATGGAGACCTAAATGTAACCATATCAAGTTGTGAAAAACATTACCCTGCATTTCATCGGAGTAATTCCAAATTAGGCTACATTTTAATATTAACTCTGCTCCACCGTTCTGATGATGCCCTTTTAATTTTTTTAGAAATTAAAGAGCTAGAGAAATATTGAAACGTATTGGATCACATTTTAAACAATTAAACCTACATAAATATCAAATTTAAATGGACGTTGATATCACAATTAGACAGGAACCTGTGGCACAATTTAATAATATAATAATATAATTTGTAATATAATTACTAATTTTAAAAATCTTACACCATTTTGTCCTTTTTGAACCTTCAATCTTCATCAACTTGCCTGCTTTGATGAACTTGGCTATTCATCAAGGTTTCCTGGTCTTGTCTTTCCTGGAAACTTGCATGAGAGTAGCTCAGGTTTCTTTGCAGGACTATTTCCTTCCTTGGATACTAGCCATGACCCCTTCTTGCAATGTGCTTCATTTCAGCACAGTCAGCCCACACACCAATAGCCACACAGTTAATCATAAATGGACCTAGACCAGTTGCATCAGAGTGTTTTGTCGATAGGAAAGGATTCATTTGTTTATGCCCTTGAATCAGTATCCTCTTACCCACATGGACTGAAACCTAGTCATTTTTGTATTACAAGTGGTCAATACAAGTGGCCAGTAAATTCAACTTGCTGCTTGCTCACAACATAATTCAGAAAATAAAACATTTCAGATATGAAAGAAATTGTACAAACATGCTTGTATAAAATAAGAAGAAACCTTTTCTTTTCCTGCAGTATTTAAAGGGTGCATTTTAACACAGACAAAACAAGTGACACAGCTACCTTTTCTGAAGCCATGGAAGGTATGTCAAACACTCGCACTTTATGGTGGTGAAGGCATATCCAGCCTTGTGTTGTGGGAACCTCTTCAGTTCGGCACCCGTCATGAACCGGAAACCCAAGACATCTTCCGACCAGAAAGGTCTTTTCTCTCCTGGAATTTCCCGAAATATCTGCCACCTTGAAACAAAATGATAGATAAAAAATGGCTCGTAGATCTTTTCTCTGATTTTTTTCCTGGTCAAGCTATTTGGTTTCTTGACTGGCTGGACTGTTTTGATTACAGTGTAGTAAACATTCTGCTATAGGTGGCATTCTTTCCATATAAGAGTTATCAGCATAACATTCTGTTCAATAATATATGAACTGTGTTGGTTAAAAACAATTCATTTTCTTTGAATATTTGTGATTATTTTTAGTTATTGCATATATATTTATATAGCTACTGTATAGGATTCAAACAAAATATGTATAATATGTAATGTATAATATATAACATTATTGAAAGCCCTTTCTTGAAGACATAAATATGTGCATGCATGGGCTCTTTGAAAAGGATTTTACATATACGGTACATTGGATATAAAAGGTCTACACACCCTTTTTCAAATTGCAGATTTTTGTGATATAAAGCCAGAAATCAAGATAAATCATGTCAGACATTTTTCCATCTTTAATGTGACATTGCAACCAACAAAATTCAAGAGAAAAGCAAATAGGTCATTATTAGGGAAAACTAATTGAAATTAAAAAACTTACATCACCCTGGTTGCATAAGTGTGCACACCCTTTTATAATGGGGGTTGTAACTGTGTTCAGAGTTAACCAGTCACATTCAAAATCATTTCCAAAGTAACATACACCTGCCATTAATGAAAGTGATTCTGATTAACCCCAAATACAAATCAGCTGTTCCTGTAGAAGTTTCTTGAAACTTTTGTGGTTGCATGCTATTAGGATAGCCATGGTCCACAAGGAGCTGACCAAACATCTACAGGATCTTATTTTTGAAAGGTACTGATCAGGAGAGGGGTATAAAAGGATATCAAAGGCATTGGATGTACCATCGAGCACTATGAAGACTATCATCAATAAGTGGAGAAAATGCGGCACCACAGGGACATTGCCAAGATCTGGACAACCCTCCAAAGTTGATGACAGGACAAGGAGAAAACATATCAGAGAGGCTACCAAGAGGCCTACAGCAACATTGAAAGAGCTGCAGGAATTTCTGGCAGGTGCTGGTCACTTCTTCCATGTGACACAGTCTCCCGTATTCTGCACATGTCTGGGCTATGGGGTAGGGTGGCAAGACGGAAGCCATTTCTCACAAAAAAGAACACCAAGACCATTTAAATTTAGCAAAGAAATACATTCCAGTCACCACAAACAATGTGGCAAAATGTCTTATGGTCTAATGAGACAAAGGTTGAACTTTTTGGCCTTAATTCGTAGAGATGTTTGGTGCAAAGACAACACAGCCCATTATCCAAAGAACACCATACCTACTGTGAAGCATGGTGATGGCACCATCATGCTTTGGGGCTGCTACTCCTTATCTGGGGCAGGGGCTCTAGTCAAGATGGATGAGATAATGACTAGCTCCAAATATCAAGATATTTTGGCACAAAACCTGCTGGCCTCTGTCAGAAAGCTGAAGCTGAAGAGGAATTTCACCTTCCAACATGATAATGACCCAAAGCACACATCCAAGTCAACCAAGGAATAGCTTCAGAAAAGGAAGATCAGTCTTGGAATGGCTCAGTCAGAGCACACTTATGCAACCCAGGGTGTTGTAGGTTTTTTAATTTCATTATTTTTCCTTATAATTATATATTTGTTTTTCTCTTGAATTCTTGAATTTGGTTGGTTGCAAGGTCACATTAAAGATGGGAAAATATCTGACATCATTTATCTTGATTTCTAGCACAGTAGTGGTGTGTAGGCCACTGATATCCACTGCATAAACTATTGAACTCTGTTTTTTTAAAGCAAATGTGATTGGAGCAAAACTACACTGCTCACCCAGAAAGTAAGAACACACCAGCCTCTGCTGCCTCTGAGGACTCAGAAATGGCTAGAAGATTGTCAAACGTATCCTTAAACCACCGTTTTTGTCGTTCCACTGGAATATCTGGAAAATTATTTTTAAAAATTAATTTATATAGGTCTTTTACCCAAAGAATACCAAAACATGTTGCATCGAAGAATGGAAGGTAACCCTTGTCATCCACCACTGCAATGCAGCCCCCTCCACGGTAATGCACGACAGCCATAATGTGCCAGAAGCCCGATTACACAACAGTTCAGTTCACAGAAGTACAAATCTACTTCAACAACTGAGTTAAGGGGAACCTTTACAGAGACAAGTCTGTATGAGCTCCAAATTGAGCCAGAAATGTGGGCTTAATAACTCTATTAGTATAATATCTTATATTTAATGACCAAGTAGTCAGGCCTTAGATCTTATCCAGAAGAACAGCAAGTCCCATAGCACAGTGTAAAAATGCTGGATCATTAGTTTTTTTGGAAATTCTGTTCTTCTTTAATAAAATATTCTATCTTTATTGGTCCACCAACAACATTTGCAAAAGTAACCTAGTTCTACTCAGAAGTCTATTGTATTAGATCCAAGTAGGCTTGCTTGCCTTCTGAGATGCCGATTACAACACAATTAATCACTAACACTACAATTCTGAATATTTGCCAGTGTGCATTACACTGTGCCAATTATTTATATTATAGCTGTTGAATATTCCAAATATTTCACTTTAAGTCGATTTCTGATAAGGTAAACCTTTAAATATATATTGCATATTTGTGTACTTAATCTGGGGCTTTGTGAGTTAGTCTGATCTGTTTTCTTAGGGTCTTTGTATGTGGTTTCACCGGCACGTGCAGGAGTGTCTAACTCTGAATAACTTTTTGGAAGGTAAAGGAACCTACAGTGGATATAAAAAGTCTACACCCTTATTAAAATTGCAGGTTTTTGTGATGTAAAGCCATAAATCAAGATAAATTATGTCAGACATTTTTCCATCTTTAATGTGACCTCGCAACCAACCAAATTCAAGAGAAAAACAAATAGATAATTGTTAGGAAAAATAATTTAAATTAAAAACCTTCAACAATCTGGTTGCATGAGTGTGCACACACCCCCAAACTTATACTTTGTGGAAGCACTTTTGCATTTATTACAGTGAATAAGTCTCTATCAACTTTCTCTATGCACACTCGGACTTTGCAATTTAATCCCACTCTTCCTTGCAGCTCCTTCAAATTGCCAGAGGATCTCCTGTGCACAGCCCTCTTTAGGTCATTCCACAGGTTTTCTATGGGACTGAGGTCTGGGCTCTGACTGAGCCATTCCAAGACTTTGAGCTCCCTTTCCTGAAGCCATTCCTTGGTTGACCTGGATGTGTTTTGGTCGTTATCATGTTGGAAGGTGAAATTCCTCTTCAGCTTCAGTTTTCTGACAGAGGCTAGCAGGTTTTGTGCCAAAATATCTTGATATATGGAGCTAGTCATTATCTCATCCATCTTGACTAGAGCCCCTGCCCCAGATAAGGAGTAGCAGCCCCAAAGCATGATGGTGCCATCACCATGCTTCACAGTAGGTATGGTGTTCTTTGGATAATGGGCTGTGTTGTCTTTGCACCAAACATCTTTACGAATTAAGGCCAAAAAGTTCAACCTTTGTCTCATTAGACCATAAGACATTTTCCCACATGGTTTGGGGTGACTGGAATGTATTTCTTCGCTAAATTTAAATGGTCTTGGTGTTCTTTTTTGTGAGAAATGGCTTCCGTCTTGCCACCCTACCCCATAGCCCAGACATGTGCAGAATACGGGAGACTGTGTCACATGGAAGAAGTGACCAGTACCTGCCAGAAATTCCTGCAGCTCTTTCAATGTTGCTGTAGGCCTCTTGGTAGCCTCTCTGATATGTTTTCCCTTTGTCCTGTCATCAACTTTGGAGGGTTGTCCAGATCTTGGCGATGTCCCTGTGCTGCCGCATTTTCTCCACTTATTGATGATAGTCTTCATAGTGCTCGATGGTACATCCAATGCCTTTGATATCCTTTTATACCCCTCTCCTGATCAGTACTTTTCAACAATAAGATCCTGTAGATGTTTGGTCAGCTCCTTGTGGACCATGGCTATCCTAATAGCATGCAACCACAAAAGTTTCAAGAAAATCCTACAGGAACAGCTGATTTTTATTTGGGGTTTATCAGAATCACTTTCATTAATGGCAGGTGTATGTTACTTTGGACATGATTGTGAATGTGACTGGTTAACTCTGAACACAGCCACAGCCCCCATTATAAAAGGGTGTGCACACTTATGCAACCAGGGTGTTGTACGTTTTTTAATTTCAATTAGTTTTTCCCAGTTTTTCCTAAAGGCTGAACAAGCTCATCAGGAGAGCAAGCTCTGTCATTGGGTCTGACCTGGACCCCTTGGAGGTAGTGGCCGAGAGGAGAATGATGTCCAAACTAGAGGCCATCATGGACAACGTCTCCCATCCCCTCTATGACAGGCTTGCAGGAATGAAGAGCACGTTCAGCAACAGACTGATTCATCCACAGTGCGACAGGGAGCGCTACAGGAGGTCATTCTTGCCTTCTGCCATAAGACTGTACAACGCATCCACCTTGCGTCTGGGCAGAGGCAACATTGACAGTGACCTGTTTCTGGACTGAATGCATCTACACATCTACTGCTACATCTGTTCTCTTTCTTTTTCTTTTTCTTTTTCCCGTTTACAACCTTTTTTTGTGCAATATATGCTAGGGACCTGTGCAATACATTATATCTATATTTACATCCATATCTATATTTACGTCTATATTTATATTCATATGTGTGATATGATTTTTCTGTGTACTGTTCCGTTCTAGTTTGTTCTTTGTGTGTCCAGACTGTGAGTAACTCTTGTATTGTATGTATTGTACTATTATTATATAATTCGTTACACTGTGGCTGTGTTGTGTGTGTTAAGCTGCTGTTGCACTGCAATTTCCCTCACGGGATCAATAAAGTATCTATCTAATAATTATCTATTTGTTTTTCTCTTGAATTGTGTTGGTTGCAATGTCACATTAAAGATGGAAAAATGTCTGACATGATTTTTCTTGATTTCTGGCTTTATATCACAGAGATTTGCAATTTCAATAAGGGTTTGTAGACTTTTTATATCCACTGTATGCCTGTTAGGAGTTAACAATTAGGTCCTCAAGAACTGTTTTACTTTTTTGTACACACCCGGCTGGCCAAGTTTCATCAAGGTCTCTTGAGTGAAGGTGTAACTCATGTATCCTACATGTGCTTTAGCAACATGGAAAAGAATAGGGCCTTAGCTGATTAGGGTCCTGGTTAAATGCCCAAGGGTGGCCTAACAACCAACTTTCTAACTTTGTCTACACCTTACATGTTAAGAAACTGCTACTGACCAATCATAAATGTATGTTTTTGTATAAAAGCCCGTTGCTGTCCTTAGGAAAGTGAGTGAGAGATGAGGTTAACCTGTTGACTTAATCTCTTCTCCTTTCTTTATAGCAATAAAGAAATCTTCAGCTTGATTTACCAGAGTTGTATGGTTTACCGAGGAAAAGGGACTAACAAAGGGTTTTGTGTACATACAGTATGTAATAGAATTTGAATGTTTAAGAGTTGCTGGCGGTAAGCAGCTTAACTGCCTTGCAATATTGATGGGGACTCCAAGTATAGGCAGCAGCTGAAAAAGAAGCTTAGGGTTTTGTTTGGTTGTCCTGTGGTTGTCCTATTTCCTGCACCTGTAGTATCCTATAAAAGATTGCTATCTATGACAAACCAACCCATGAAGTGTGTTAATGCATAAACACAGATTGCGACACACAGATCTTTCAACAGGATCACACTGATTTAAAACACACAAAGCAGAATTATAAGTCTTTTTACATTGCAATTATGCTTTCTAGCATTACAAAACCTGGAGCTAGTAGTTTGTATACACAATTCTAAATGAGGTTTTAATAGCACATGGTACAACTATAATATCACTTCACTTGATTTAAATATCCAACGCTCTGACTTGTCTACATTAAATATCTGCAGGCCTTGAATTTAATCAAAATCAGATTTTTTTTATTTATTTAAATTTGCTGCTTTTATAGTTTTTGGTGATCCTCCCGTTTTTGTATCATCTACAGATCAGACTAGTTTACTAACTAAATCTGAATCTAGAGCAGTAGTCATACTACAAAATCCCTGTGGTGCTCTATTAATGACAACAATTTAAGAATTTACAATGAATAAATGATACGATATATAAATAAAACCTCTTTCACAATGCTACAAAGCTGAATCATTAAAGAATTCAACTGAAATGCTACTCTCTTGTCTTACCTGGAAACAGAGAAGCACAGAGAATCCCTGCAGCTACATCACTGGTAGTGTTAGGACTGAAGTGTTCAGCCAGTACGGTCAGTGAGCAGTGGGGAATGGATTCGGCAATGCACATGGCTGTCGAAAGGCCTACCACTCCAGCACCCACCACAGCAACTCTGACACTCTGCATTTTCACCTCTGCAGGAAAAAGAATGAACCAGGGTAATTATCAACAATTAAACTCATAAAAACCTGTTTACAATTGCTTAAGCCAATAATTTAGTGTATAATGTAATTTAGAACCATCCAAACAAAAACAATTATTCATTAACAGGCAATGTGTTGTGTTTGACACTGCACACCATACTTATTCTGATTCTTTGTGACCACTACCTCTAAAATCAAACCTGTAAACCATCCCTTGACTACTAACTATAACGACACAAAATATATTTCACCATCTGTGTCACTGCTCCAATCACGAGGAAGCACCTGACACTACCAATAATGTTATGAAAACAGTCTGCCTACATAGTGTGATGCTATGTTTTGTACAGTCTTTCAAAGAAAATGCTTTTTAGCACAGTGCAAAAACATGTTTATATGGAGTTTTTAATGAAAGTTCGGGAGGAATGAAGGCAGCCGCGCTCATTCGACACAGCTGCTGCGATTCTCACTAATCCCGACGTAAGCAACCGGTCTCCATAAATATCAAACGTCACCCTCTCCTCTTCCTCGTTCGTTTTCTGCATGGTTTGTTTTTGCCTAGCTCGAATCCGTGCTCCCTTCTCATGGATCTACAAATCCGCCGCTCTGATGAAGACCTTTTCTGCAGCACAGGAGACTCTCCTCCCCTTCTCGTCCAGTCCACCCCCCACAGCTCCCCTCACCTCCGTCTCATCGCCTCCTTCAGCCGCCGTGCTACATCAGCGCCGCTCATCTCCCAGCCAGTCCTCACAAGATCCAACTCCTCGTCGAAGACTGCGTTCCGCCGTCGCAGTCCCTCTCTCATTACAAACCCAGCCTTCCCGTTCCTCCACGGCAAAATCTCCAAATAACCCCCGCTTCTCTTGAGGATGTCCCTGCCGCCGCGCTTCATGCACATCGGCTCCCCCTTCTCCTGGATCATCTCTCGCGATTTCCAACCGGACCGTAGCAAGCCTCCAGAGGATACTTCGAAAACATGGCGTCCATTTTAAAAGAAACGCTTCCAAAAAAAAAAAAAGCTTTGTTTTCCCCGTACTTAACCGCAGTCTACACAAGGAAACATCAACTCCCCAGCTTCCCCCGGTGCTCTCTGATGACATCACCCGCGCCGCCGCCACTCATCCCAACGTGAGGACCCCGAGGCCGCCCGCGCCTCTGCCTGTCGCATCTTCTGTCTTGTCTTGTCCTGATATATCCGTGTCTGTCTCTTCCCCCAAGCAATCCATTCCTCTGCTGAACAACTGCACCTAGCCTCTCCCACCCAGCCTCCTGCCCTAAACTCCTTGCTGCCGAGTCTAAGGCCCCAGGCTCACGCCCCTCCCCCCCCCCCCTTCTCCGCTTAATCTAATTTCTGCACTCTCCTGTCTCTACCTCCGGCGTCCAACACGGCTCAAGCTCCGCCAGCTTGGTGCCTTCGGCCCCGGTTTCTTTTCTTTTGGCCCATGCTGCTGTCTCCACGGCCCGAAGGCCAGCTAGTAAACGACCCCCAGCTCAGCTAGCAGGCGGCCCTTACCCTCCCCCACCCCCTGGCGTCCAAGACGACTCGGCAGCCTCCTCAGTCCTTAACGCAGCCTTCGCTCCTGCTTCAATTCCCAGCAGTCTTCGGCTTCCATATCCCAAGCCACCGAGCTTCAGGCCCCAGATCCGTCAAACCCCTCCTACCACAATCTGCTTTCCGCTCTTCTTCTCTCCTCATCTTCTCCCTTCCCCGGTGTCCAACACGGCATCCGTCATCCCATGCCTTCGGCCCTGGATTCCAATCTCCCCTTTACTAAGGACTTTTTTGTCTGAACAGCCGTTCCTCTCCCAGCTCCTCCTAACACACTAAAGTTTAGTCCTCCTCCCATTCCCTTTCCACTCCGGCAGCAAATTCTGAGGTGCGGACGTCAATCTAGCTCACTTTCTCTCTTCCTCCACTTACAACTCCGATTCTAGAACAGTCGACTGCGGCTCGACTTCCATTACTCAAATCTTCTGACCCTCACTCTGCTTCAGTCCTTCGAATTTCTGACTTCTGCTTGGCTTTCAGCATTTTCCACGACATCACGTGCTCCGCCTTTCCCCAACGTCGTCAGGAACCCGACGATTACATGCACAGCATCCCCGATCTATCCGTCCTTTTCGAGGGCTCCCTGTTCTACGATTACCATAAGCAGTTCTTGGCCGAGGCCGCTGCCCGCCTACTCCAACGGAACCAGCGCACCTACTGGGGAGCCCTGGACATTGAGCTTTACTGTCGCACTTTCACTGGTGTCCAAGCTCTTTCCTGCGACTTCTGTTCCTCTTGGACACATTCATCAAATCTTTGCCCAGGTACCGTCCGCAAGCCCAACCTCGACTCCGCCCCTTCTCCCCCACAGCATCTATTCTCCCGCCAGGTCTTCTTCAAACCTTCCCGGTCCAAAGATGTTCGCAGTCGCCCCATCGTGATGATCAGAGGCCAACAAATTCCCAACCACTTCAATTCCTCTACACGTACCTCTCCCCTTCGTCGCTTCCTTCACATTCGCAGCTTCTGCGGCGAAGCTCATGCTCGCTCTGCCTGCCCCTGCTGGCCCTTCCATGCTCGCTCCACCTTCAGCGTTCCCAAAAGACTACTGGCTTTTCTGTCTACCCCAATTGACATCCCCGCTCTTGTTTTCGGCCTGCTCCATCACCCCGACCCCTCTTCCACCCACATCTTACTCGACGGCCTTTCCTTCAGATTTTCACCGTTCATTGGCAGAACAAGTTCTTTGCAGTCCGCCTTACCTTCGGACGTAGGAGTAGCCCAAAAACATTTTCGGTACCTTAGCCGAAGCTCTCGGCTGGATCCCCTCGAATAACTATAAGCTTCCTTTTCTCGTCCACCTTCTCAACGATTTCCTTACCATAGACTTTCCTCACACCCCACTTGCAAGAGCCTCCACCACACTTCTTTCCGTTTTTTAGGAAACTAGGGGTACCCCTTGCCATGGACAAAACAACTGGCCCCTCTCATATAATCCAATTCCTCGGGATCACCCTCAATTCCATCAATTTCTCCGCTTCCCTGCCTCGCGACAAAATCGACAGGATCCAGATGTATATCTCTATCTATTCTTCTGCCAAATTTCGCACAAAGAGGGAACTTCTCTCTCCGCTCGGCCACCTCAATTACGCCATGCGTATCATCCCTCAAGGACGGTCTACCTTCTCGACCTCGCCTCTTCCGTGCCCTCTCTTTACCACCACGTAAGCCCTTCAGCCAACTGCAAATCCGAGCCCAGGCTTTGGCAGCTTTTCTTGGCCAACTCGAATGGCATATCTCTTTTCTACGATGACGTCCTCTCTGACACTGAAGATATCCAGCTTTTCACAGACGCAGCCCCCTCAGTCGGTTTCGGAGGCTATTACAAAGGCCAATGGTTTGCGGCCCCTCGGCCTCCTGATTTCTCTCCAATCCCTCTCGCCAACCAGTCATCAGCCTTGTTAGAAATATTTCCAATTGTCGTTGCTGCTTCTCTTTGGGGCCACAATTGGAAACATAAACCATCCTCATCCATTCGGCCATCCATGCAGTAGTTCATATAATCAACAAAGGAAGGTCTTCATCCCAATCCATCATGAAATTCCTCTGCCGCCTTAAATGGATTTCTCTCACACATCAATTCATTCGCGTAGCTGCTCACATTCCAGGTCACCTTAATGAGATAGCTGACTCTCTCTCTCGCTTCAGGAACTTGGCACCAGATGCAAGACCGAACCCATGCACAGTATCTCCCTATTCAGAACTCACGTTCCTCCGAATTATCCTTTCCATCGCTATCTCCAGCCGGCCCAGCAAACTATCGCCCCTTGAACTCTCGATTCTTACTGCACTGCCTGAAAGGGCTTCCAATCCTTCCACCTCTCTGCGAACATAAAATTCTGTTCTTTCGACATTCTCACCGCATCATCCTTCGTTCGCTATCGTAGAAACTCACTCAAGGTACGAGCATCCACCACCAAAGTATACCTGTGCGGCATCCACTCCTTTTCTGCACGATCCGTCCATCCCTTATCCACCCTCGAATCACTCTCTTTAAAGGCTTTTCAGTGGCTTGAAAATCACTTCCGAACCTACGCGCACCACTTACCTCAGACATCCTTGAATCCTGCATCAACGTTGTCCGGTTACCACTCACCCTGGGTCGACCGCCCTCTTGAATCTTTATTCTTGTTAGCCTTCTTTATCTTCCTAAGGTGCTCTGAAATTACCGCTAATTCCACATCCTTCGATCCTTCTCCTCAACCCTGCTTATCCAACATCTCCATCTCATCTTCCGAGACACTGACCTTCTATCTCAAGAAAAGCAAAACCAACCAACTCAGATCTGCCACTCTCATCTATTATTTCAAACTCTGTTCCTACATAAGCCCTTACGACCCTCTATCCCATTACGCACATCTTCGCACCTCTGCCAGAGCTTTGCCTACTGCCCCTCTGTTCGCAAATGAGAAGGGCCGTATCATGATACCCTCCTAAACAATTCTCCGGGCACTCCTTTAGATCAGGGGCCGCATCCTCCGCCGCTCGCCAAGGCATACCCGAGTATCTCATCAAGCAACTCAGCCGTTGATCCTCCGAGGCTTACCATGCATACATTAAAACTAACCCCGGTATCCTCAAGCAGGCACTTTCTCTCCTCAGCTGAATTGGTCCAATAATCTTTTGTTTTTGTTTTTTCTGCACTGGTGACTGGGGGTCCCGCTTGGTTCTTTTGGGGGTCCTATCCTCCCCGTCCAACGGCCGGGAGGTTGGCCCTCAGCCAAGCGGGTTACGCCAAATCTCCACATCACAATAAATGATTCTAATTTCTCCCAAGCTTTCAGCTGCTGTCATTCCTCGTGAAATGGAGTTTTTAATGAAGGTTCGGGAGGAATGAAGGCAGCCGCGCTCATTCGACACAGCTGCTGCAATTCTCACTAATCCCGACGTAAGCAACCGGTCTCCATAAATATCAAACGTCACCCTCTCCTCTTCCTCGTTCGTTTTCTGCATCCCTCCTCCACCCCCTCTCCACCTTTGCAGCTACCCCATTGGTCGCATGGGGGTCCTATCCTCCCCGTCCAACGGCCGGGAGGTTGGCCCTCAGCCAAGCGGGTTACGCCAAATCTCCACATCACAATAAATGATTCTAATTTCTCCCAAGCTTTCAGCTGCTGTCATTCCTCGTGAAATAGAGAAATCACAATGACGTAATAAATTATCATAATAAATGTGAAGAAAATCTTTGAGGTACTTTATTGAGCAATGGTGTACTCCAGCTAGGAGATGTGAGACCCAGAAACTCTGTGTTTTACATGGGTGGTGATCTGTGCAAGGTGGTGTGAGAGGATCTTCCTTACAGAGATAAAGGCATTCACACACACAGTTGCAGCTGGACTTTTGTAATCAAGGTCCTGCCGGGAAATACACTAAACTAAGGTCAATGTTTTACAAATGTCCCCAAGAAGGTGCCCTTTGCAAGCTCACCTGCAGGAGCAGGACTCTACTAGGGTAACCTGCCTCACTGTGCACATCTGTTCAAGCGCCTTTGCTTCCCAAATTCTTTATTTCGCACATTGTGCCTAACATCTCAGGAACCCAGTGAAATGTCTAGCTTCACAATTACTTTAAAAACTTAAAAACCAAATTGCAGTATATAGAATGAATACAGTATATTCCTGTGAACAGACTGATTCACAGTAATAAAGACATGCTGTACAACTAACATGTATCAGTTTCATTACATTTTAAAACTTGTACAATAGTTTGGAGATGAGTAACAACAAGGTATACAGAAGTATTTTTAAAAAGCTGAATGCCTGTTATATTTATACACGGTTTTAAAACTTATAATCTTATCTATTCTGAAAAGCAGCATGAAAGATTTAAATGTACAGTCTGACAGTTAAGGCTCAGCAGGGGCAGAAGTATAATTCATTTTAAGAAGGTATGTCGTCTACAGGAAACGATCATGGGTCTCTCTCATTAGTGCTATAGCTCAAGCTACAATATAATGGATTCTATCTGTTGTAACTGATTATTGGTGGAAACCAGGATAGCTTTTCACAACACATCATTTACGTCATTGTCATACGTTTTTGTAATAGTTGGACCTACAGTACTGTCTGAACCTTTTAATATGATCACCAGTATTTATTCAATTATGTTCAGTTTGATTTTATCTGCTAGCTTGGATAAGGCCGAAGAACTAGGAGGCTGGTACCCCCAGTTAGAAATTAAATTAACTCGCAAACGACGGTGGAAGAGACAGTCGAATGCGAAGGAGAGAAAACGTACGTATGGTATCTACATCAATAATTATTACAATCAGCTGAAATTAGTTTGACTTTTCATTGTAAATTTCATATAGTAATAAAAACGTTTTATATACATTGAAGGTGAAGAAGTGATTTAACAGTGCTTTCTTTTACTTTTGAATAACGCTGTGTAACACTGGCTCTTTTCCTTAATATATAGTTTAATGACGTGTACCATAATAAAAACGTATAAACATCATATAATTTGTACTATCATAATAAAGAGTTTCTATTAAAATATTAGGAGGAATGGAAGACATTCTTTGATGTATGTTTTAAATGTATGACTTCCAACAGTTTTCCCGGAAGGTTGTTCTAAAAAGAACTTGCGTCTTAATGTAATTCTGTTGCATTTTAAAATCCACTTTAATTACTTAAAAATTGCAAACCACCTATATATTTAGTATTTCCACAAGCATTTTTTTACTTAACTGCTTTAACTTGACCAAATCCCGAATACACAGCAAACGACTCCAGGACATGAAAGCAACTCTCCCAAAGCGTATTTTAACCTGCCTTCGCGTAGGACGTATGGGCTGCTGTTTGGGTCAGTCGGAGGACATGACGACATGACATAGTAAAAAATATATAAATACACGTCGCTCAGAAATTCTTTGTTAATAATACGTAAACATTTCGGTCAGTGAAACTATTAATAGTGAACATTTTCCAAAGTAAAAATGAATGAACGAAATATACCAAATAAACCAACGTGACCTAATCACATTGAGAGCCAATCAGAAGAGCTGTATCAGAACTGTTTAAATACAAAGATCAGTACTACACAAATTATTCATAACTAAAATTACCTTGATCAATTACCTTGATATAGTCACCAAGATTACTTTCAGTACCACTCAAAGTGGTTTTGAATATTTATTATAGCCCTGATTATTCAATTAAAAAATAAACAAGATGTTTGTATGTAAATACATGAAATTCCAGAGAAGATACTGTATATCTAGGCTCTGCAATGCACTCAGTAGCACTTCATCTAGAATTCTGTATTTAGTTTTGGTCACCATACAAGAAAATTTGATAGCCTTAGAAAGACTTCAAAAAAGACTTCAAAAAGAGAGCAACAAAAACGGTCTCAGAACATACAAGCGTGTGTAATCCTGTGGCGAACTTAGGCTAAACCGAGGAGACTGTTTCACACCCAGTATTGAATCAAGGACACAGGGTCAACACAGGAAATTTTAAGGCAATCAATTTAGACAGAAAATAGGAAACACGTCCTTAAGGAGTAGCCTGGTACACAATCTAGGCACTTTTAAGAAATTGCTGGGCGAAAGCTGAGATTCACTTACGTACTGAACTACCAAAAGACCAAGAGGAGCCAAATGGTTCGTGTTTGCATATCTGTATTATGTTCTTATGATGGATAAAAGTGTTACTAGGGATACAACAGACGGAACTGGAGTGGGCTGTAGGTTGTAGTCTTACCTTGTGTCCTGTACTTCCAGGGATAGGCACATGATACCAGAAATCAGCAGCTTTCTGATAAAAGATGGATGTCAGTGTATTATTTGTTACATACAGTACTCACCCATTTTGCAATCAACAAATGGAGAATGGTGGCACACCGAACTGTCACAGCCATTCATCTTGTGACACAATGCATTTCTCTTGCTGCCATACCTGCAAGTATGTCGGTACTTGAGTTATAGGACTTGCATATAAGAACTGATTAACTATTTGCCTCCCACAGTGCTTTGACAACTCTGTGCCTTTGATGTGGGTATACTTGTCATAGCCTACTACTGACATGACCAGACTTGAAGCGCATTTGGGCGGTAGAGTTCTATCTACACTCTCGGCAAGTATCTCAAATCGTTCAAGTTTAAAGTTTGTTATATGGATCAGAGTACAAGGAATGCTTACATGCATGTTTCCTCGGAAAAAAATGGCATTACAAATTGTTGGAGACAAGAACATAAAACAGCACATACAGCATGCCAATAAGATAGTGGAAAGTAGCAGTGTAAAATACAAGTAGCAGCAGTACGTATAAACCTACAGTTAGCAGCAATACACAGTATATAAGATTAGTACACAATACAACAGCAGCAATATAAATTAGAAGAGCAACAACTGTAAACTTCAGCAGCACTCAAATAGCAGCAATATGCAAACTTTTTGTGCATACTGTAAATGGTTCAGGTGACAGTATTTTGAGTTTAGTGTAAAAGCAGTGGGGTGCAGTGAGGGTAGGAGGTTTAAGAGGTGGTGTTCAGAAGTCTTATGGCTATGATGAAGAAGCTTTCTTTGAATTCGGAGGTTTGGGCAATTACTGTATACTCCTAACTCTTCTGCCAGAAGGAAGAAGAGACAAAGATGCATGCGCAGGGTGGTTTTGATCCTTGATTATATTTTGGGCATTCTGAGGCAGTGCCAAGTGAATTGTTTAAATGGAGGGGAGTTCCTTATTAATGATGGCCTAGGCTGTCTCCACCAATGTCTGTAATTTTTTTTTTTTACTGTTGTGACAGTGTAGTGGGAAGCGCCTTAGCGAGCACCGGGTGAGGGGACAGAAGCACCAGTGTGAGGTTAGCAGGGACCAGAAATAATACAAAAAGAGTGAAAAATAAACAAAAAGGCAAAAAAGAAAGAGTACCACTGTGTCTTGTAACCTCCAGGCTGGGCTTATCCTATTTAACGGGGTCAAACCTGGGAAAAAGAATCGCTAGCACAGCGGTGACCAGACTGGACTTACAGTACCCCATTTAGCGGGGTCCAGCCTGGTGAGCAGGGCACATAAGGCAAGAACAAGAACTTAGTGCGAAAAAAAAGTGCGTGTGCCTGCCCCAGTGAAAGTCCGTGATGGGACAGGCAAAAAGAGAAAGGGAAAGCAAACTATGACAATGGTTTAACTGACCATGATACACTCAAATGGCTTTGTGTTGCACAAAAACTACATAGCCTTACTAGAGAATGTGTCAGTTGGCACAGATAAGGTCACCTGCTGACTGTCAATCCAGGTGAAGACCAATACGCCCCACTTACCAAGAGCATGCTTTTGTGCCACTGGTATGCTGAAGCAACTTCTCAGGTGGACTGGTCAACAGTAGAGCAAAGCCTTCTTTAGCAATGAATCAAGGTTTGCATGGACCACCCCAGTAGACCAGCATGTGTCATGCAGACATGTAGAATTATATGCCATTTGTTGTGTTGAGCAGACACATTAATGGAGAGGTCCAAGCAGTGTGATCTCAGCAGGAGTGTATAATCATTAACAATTCCACCTGTAGTAATTAATAGCAGCCTGAATACATAGTGCTTAATTGATCAAGTTCTGAAACCTCACTTTCTGCACCTCCTACATGGTCATCCAGACGTGACAGCTTGTAACAACATCTTTCTTGAAAGTTGTTGATGAGGTATGCTGTGAATAACCTAACAACTACTGTAGGTGCAGGGGACGCTTGAAAAAGGGTACATGCTCTATAACAGAAATGAGACAATGTACAGTTTGGATTATTTCCGGCGTGGGTCAAAAGTAGTTGTGCTGGAATTCTACATGGTGTTTTCAACTCCAGCCTGGAGCTAATGTGGTTTGAAGAAGTCTTCCCTTTATCAGAACTGATTATAATGAGTGAAAACCCTTTCATTTCATTAATTCACATATAGTCATAAGTGTAACAAAAATCACTAACATGCACATAATGAAAAATGAAACAGCTCGCAGAACTAACAACCCATTTCTTAAAATGCTGCTGGTTAAATTAAAAAGGAGCAACCTGTTACCTAGTCACATGTGTTCAATTAATGAGAACATATAGGCTATAGCTTTCTGCAGCAGCAGTACTTTTTCCTCCAGGCTGTGGCAATTCAATGTAAAGACATTGATCTCATTCACTGATCATTACTGCTCATTTTGTACTCATTAAGCTACAGCTTTTAAAATTAGGTACAATATGTCAGAATGTGGTGTTGGGTTACCAAAAAAAACCTGAAAAAATTATATCTGGTCTTTATTGAATCCAACACCTGTAATGTTCCCTTACATGAGTAATAGCCTGAAATGCCAGTGCTTCAGATCTGTTGGCAGCTGAAACTTGCATCTTGCTTCTTGCTTCTTCTGCTCTGGAGAATGAGAGGTTTAAGAATTGTCCAACCCTAGAACTGACTAAGATGGCCTTTGTAATTGACCATTTCACCTCTTAACTTCCCCTTTTTGTTACCTTATTAGGGCATCTTTCCTCACAGGTCTATAAGTGATTGTACTTCCCCCTCTTATATAGAGAGGTTTAGAAGCATTTTTTTTAACTCCACATTTGACCTCTTAGATCTACGCAATGCTCAGGTCTGCTTACTGACAGACTTCATATTGTTGGATAGTTGAAAAGGACACTAAGCAACCCCACTAACCTAATGTGTTCTGGTTCTCTGCAACTGTTTAGCTCTGCAGACATGGAGGAGCCACTAAGCTGATGGATTGAGCTAAATGTATGCCCTCATTGTTTACTTTATATAATTAAATTGTACACAGTTAAATACTGAACCTGTTGAACACTTATGTTTTTAATATTCAAGTCATATGGATTTTTTTCTGATTTTTATTTTTACTCTTGAGCTCACTTAACCTGCACTTGAGAGCAGATTGATGAAAAAAACGGTTCCAGACTCGCTTTCAGCTAAAAATACCTTTTGCTACATGAATCTTGTCAGTTGTCAAGCAAGAGCACATTGGAAGACAGATGTCATATACATGTACTAAGATATCCTCTATTTTTTTTTCCTCCATGCTCCTTGGGAACATTGATGATCCCGGAAATTATTGTTTAATTCGAATTGTTAAATTGATGTTTAATTATTCCAGTTATTGTGTTTTATTTTTTCATTCAACATTATTTTAATTGTTTTCCCCAATATATGAATGGGGGACAATGTCCTTCTTTTACCACCACCTTCTTTTAACTGCGAGCTCCTGTGTTCTCGCTCTTTACCATCTGTGATTAGCAAACGCGCACCTGTAAGCCATGAAAGGACAATACACCCTGGCGTCCATGCAGTTCAGCTCTGCTGCCTTCTCTTCTCTCACAGACACAGGCAGGGTGAATAAGGGTGGATCACTGCAGTATCACAAATGGCAATTCTCTAAATGTGTTTGTGCAAGAGCTTAGAAAGCTTCGCTTTGGACTTGATTCGGGCTACACAAAGCCTTGGGAAAGTGCCAGTTTACATAATCCATAAAGTGCACGTAGTGCAAATAACAAAGCAGAGGCTGTCTGAATCCCTCCACCACCCTATCATTATGAGTTTCTTTTTATGGACAAAACAGGAACATGATGATTCAACTGAACACTTCACACAATGAACTAGGAACAAAATATACAATCAGTATTTAATAAGGAAAAAATATCTTTACGATAAAGAAAATATTCTAGGAACTGTTTTGGGAATTAAATTAAGTCATTAAATTAGTAACACTGGTGGACCAGATAGACAGAGTTTGTTTTTTGTACATCAGATATAATTGCCAGAGGTAGTTTTTCAGTCCCACATATCGTATTGCAATAGAGTAGCTGTACTCAATACAGAACACAGTCTATTAAATCTGGGAAGGCGATGCTGCCACCTCCTACCATAAAAGGAAATTATATTTATACAGATCACATAACATTCAGGTAATCAAACGTTTTTTTTAACACTTCTAGGAATAGGAAACAAAAATGACAAGAGGACATGTGAGGCTGGTACCTCCAATTTAAAATGCTTATTTAAATAACTCATTCAGTTGGACAGGTTAACAGGAAGAACGTTAAAAATGGTTAAAAATTGTAAAATTGTGCACAAAATCAGTCCAACCCCGGCATTTATTAAAGCCCTTCTCTTCAGACGTGTAGGTCATCTGCTTTCACCATATTTAGAGCATTATAGTCCATTTCCATTTTCTCACCAAGATCTCCAGTGACCTGTCTATCTGTCTTGGTTACCTTAGATCCCAGAGCTGCTGCTTCTTCAAAGGTAGTTGTTAGAGGATTTCCAAGGGTTTCAGGAAGCATCAAAGTTAACAAGCCAATGGCAAAAGCCAGAATCCCCACAATTAACTACAAGGGGAATAAGAGATAATACATGAATACTAATTCACACTCATTAACCTACAGTTTTGGTTTCATGAGTGCAGTATAACATTAACAGAAATACTATTTCTATTTAAAATATGCATTTTAAAGAAAACAATCTGTAAAAATAAAGTGTACAAAAGGGAGACATACAGAAAGGATGGCCTTTTCTTTACAGGTCCTTAGACACTGCCACAAACATTCCCCTAAACATCCCAGGGGATTAAATGAATATGTATGCTAGCTTCGACTGGAAAAAAAACTAGTTTTTTAGTTTTAGTGGGACAAAGAATACCTTTAAAAACTAACTGATGTTATGTTAATTACAAATCACTTTTCAAAAGAGGAGTTCAGAATGTAAGAATGACAAAAATCAAAAGTTTAAATTAGCAGTACCATGGAAGAAAAAAAATAGAGAAAGGCAGCTGTGAAGCAGTCATATAATAAAATGATTGAAATCTCCCCATATAATTATCTAATTCCTCTCTTATGACTGTTTATTGACTCTGCCCCCCCCCCCCAACTCATTCTGTAGCTGTTGTATTTGCAAAAGAATTGCATGGCTTTTAGTGCAGCTGTCAGAGACATCCCCGTGGTATTACCTGAGGCAGGAAGGTCCAAACGCTTGATAAATACACACAGAAGGGGGCCACTACACTCCCAATACGGCACATCATACTTCCACTTCCAACAGCCAGAGACCTGAGGCAGGCAAATAAAACAGGAATTCTTTAACTGTTTACACTTGTGTCTGCTGAGATTACATCTGGGTTATCGCCCTCTTTTGAAAAATGGCCAAAGGACCTCATCCACAGAGCAGCAACTCCTTAGCACAGAACAGTGTCTGCAGTCGCTTTACTGGGGCACTGGTTTGGAAATTCTGCAGAAGGATGAGATACCTACTGGTTTACCACCAACACCTGCAGCAGCAACCTGAATTTTTTTTATCATTAACTTCCTTCACAGAATTTACTGTAAGACAACAGATGAAAAGCTGAGATCTAAAGATCTAAGAGTTCTCCAAGTTCTTATATAATTTTAAATAAAATCATTACACCTATTGTATATCATTACAAGTCCTCAAATTAATTTCATGATTTGATCAATTATACATACCGCACTATAGTTGGGTAGAGCTCACATGTATACAAGTAGATAAGGCCAAAAGCAATTGCAATGGCAAACTTTCCAGTCATGCTTAGAATGATCACCAAAACACCAATGTCCTGGGAAGAAAATGAACATACTTTTGAGTAAAAGTGCATAACAAACATTACATCTATGTAAACCAACTTCTTAGATTCAATATGAAAGTTTAAAAAATTAATGTCAATACTAAAGACTGGAGCTTATATTCTCCTTTTATACAGCTTGATGCACTGGAGCAATTGGGGTACAGTACCTTGATCAAAGACACAAAAGCAGTATCTGCAACAGGGACACTAATCAACAAAATCCAGTTATGAATTAAGAGCAAATACACTAAGATGCTTCACCACACCTACATACTTTCAGTAGTGACCTCACTAAAAATACAATTTCCAAGACAACTGTAAATCTAAAACTAATATCTTAATAACAATTAGCTTTTTTTTTTTTACAGGGAAAGGCAATACAGCCTTTAATAAAGCAAGGCTTTAAGAAAATCTCTCTCCCCATCTTCTACAGCCATTGAACTTTTCTTTCCATAGTAAAAAAAATGTCATCAAAATATGTTTTAATCATTAAAACAGAATGAGTAGGACTATTAATGCTATGAATGTAAAACTGTGCAAAGGAAGATTGTACTTTTGACAGTCATAGGAACCCTTGTTCTTTAATTAAACCTGGTTCTTATTGTGATACGGATCATAGGGATACGGAGCAGTAAGCCTATAACAAATTTGTGTAGGTAGCTGCATCAGCATGCATAGGCTGCAAAAGAGCAGGTAAAGGTTCATTCCATGCTGAAAGGAAAGGAAAAAGAATATACATAAACACGTCAAAATGTTTCCAAATTAACCACAGGTGACCAAGTTAAATTTGATGCCAACCAGTTAAATATAATTTAACGTTTGACATTCAGAAACATTTTTTCCAAATTTCCCTTTAGTTACATGATTACATGATTGCATATTATTATTACATATTAAGTGGATTTAAAAAGTATAAAAAAGTATTAATATTTCATTTATTTTTGTTGTGGGAGGTTCATGTTTTCACTAACATCTAACGTACACAAGTGCTACATATCGATCGTCCTTGTCCAGTGAATCACAACGACAAAGAAAGCCGCAGCAAAGCGAAGCCCCTGTAACATGTTACAGGATTTTAATGCACATTCTGAATGGCTACATCTGTACATATTTGGAGGGCACTGTACATTATGCAGAATATACTGTATTATATACAGTGCCCTCCATAGGTATTGGAATAACAAATTCATAACTTATTTTTACTTTACTCAAACAGTTTGTGATCTTGAGACCAAAATAATTGAGACTAAAATAAGTACAATATACATTTTATAATTTCATGCATACATGCACACAAGAACAAAAACATGCTTTGTCTCCAACCCAGTGATTCAAGTGACCTTAGATATTGGGATACCTTCAGTTTAAAGTGTAAAGGTCAGTAAATGGTTCCTTATTCCTTTATGCCATGTAGACAATAACTGAATGAAATCTGAGTTGCACTGAGCTCATCAAGCTCTTAAATCATTAGAAGTACCTTGATGAAGTTATTTTGAGCTCTTCCCTGTTCTTAGTGTGTTCTGATTTCTATTTTATTTGTTAAGCATGTATAATTCTTGCGTAAATTAATTTAAATATGGAGATTTACTTGTCCGATCAAAGATTTTTCCAGTTTTTTTCTCTTGACCAACTCCTATGTGATAAATACATAAGTCCCATTATGTACTGTATGGAAAGTTTTACAGACAAAATGTTTCTGGAAAGTTCAGGAACATCATTCATTACATGATCAACAAACAAGTGACCCAGTTTCAGGGGCAATCTCATCATAAATACAACTTTCTTGACTATAAAGCAAAAATACAATTTTGACTTTGCTATCCCAATGTTTTTGGATGGCACAATTCATCACAGTTATTCATCACAGTTATATTACACCACAGTCTGAGGAAAGAGAAGGCCTTCTAGCGCTTTTTATAATTGCTACATATGAAGCGGTAGGATAATTCAAAACTAGCTTCTTTTGAAAATAGAAAATGTTCCATCAAACAATAACAAAAAGTAATTTGAATAATAAAGGGACTACCCAGAGTATATTCACCTGAAGACATACTACAAAAATGAAAGCCGTTTAAGAAAGCCATTTGTTTAAAAGATTTACTTTGTTCTTCTAGAAACACTTATTTGAAAGAGATTTGCTTACCTATAGAAGACCTTTAACTTTAGATTGGGATATTCACCTGATTCTCCCCAATTACCCTTTAAGGCTGCACGTAGTCAACATCATAACTAACAACCACCTCATGTCATTATTTAACTACTCAGCAGAAGGTGACGCAAGATAATTTATGATGCTTCCAGAAGATGAACGATTCATTTACTTAATAAATCCATCGGTGTCACAGAATTAGAAGAATGTGAGAAGGAGAATTAAAAGGTGAGAAGATTTTTTTTAAATTTAGAATCACTGATTTTTTTTTGTTACACCTACCTGATTTGGAACAGTAAATGTGTTTTGCATATCTTGGGTTGTGGCTACAAACCCCACAAGCACACACAGGGGAAAATGTGGAAGCGTAGGCCCCAACCCATCCACCTTCAAGCCAATTGTCTTTGGATACGTCACACAGGCAACACAACCGCACACCGAAGCTCTAATGATGACTGGGGCTTCCCTTGATGATCTGCACCATTCAAATTATATTTCTGTGTACTACGTAAATTATTTTTTGCAATATTTAAAAAACGGTAATCAAACGGGGAAAAGAGAAGCAAAAGGAAAAAACGGAGGCTGCATTGTGGTGCTTCAGAAGCCAAGGCACTGTACCTTTGGCACTACTATTATGAGAGCACATGCTGTTCCACTCAGAAGGAGTGATGGAGCCAGTGTGTTCCTTCTCCCAAGCCTGTCCATGGCAAAGCAAGCAACAATGTAGGAAGGGAGCTCTACAGCACCTGGCAATGAGAACAATTAACATGTAATCAATAGAGGGTCAGTCTCACTTTAAAAGGCAATACACAGTACACCTGATCATGCTACACTTCAAATAAGACAACTTCCTGCTCTGCATCAAATATTAAAGACATGGAAAAATTATGTCTATACAGCTGTGCACTGATTGAAAGCACGATCTAGTTTTATAAGGATTTCAAAACCATTTTATAAATTGTTGTTTTAAACAAAATCCATTTCAAGCATTTTTACTGGATAGTTCAGGTGGGTGGCTGCGTCAGCATGCGTAGGCTGCAAAGGAACAAGTAATAGGTTTATTCCATGCTGAAAAAAAGAAGAAAGAAAACACAACGTTTAAGCCACGGAGCCTTCTGTGCTCACACCTAAAGAAGGCTCCACGGCCGAAACATTATGTTTTCTTTCTTCTTTTTTTCAGCATGGAATAAACCTATTACTTGTTCCTTTTTACTGGATGACATTTCTCCATGTAGAAAAATAAAATCTTTTATGGACATTATAGCTCAGGAAAGTCACATTTTCTGCTGAGTAGTCCACATATGTATTGGAGATACTGCGTAAGCTATTACTACAAAGTATAACCTAGTTTGCTTTTGGTTTCATTTTAAATTACTACACCAAATGTCATTTAACTGTTCTTAAGGCCTCTTGAGTTAATGAAGATCGATAAAGTATTTTAAAAAGCATACAAAAGACCTGAATTTACACACTACAATGTTAAAACAATCATATCCCCAGCTTGGGTGGTTACTCATATAGTGTTTGCTTTTTCCTTTATTTTGCCTGTTGAAGCAGAAAAAAAACACAGTTTGTGGTAAGGACATCACAAATGCAAGCCTCTCTCATGTCATTTGTTAGTAATTATGACTGATTCTCCAAGTGGCAATGCACAATTAGCATAGCACCTTTGGGCGTTAAGTTGGGACTAGCTGACCTGGCCTCACTTAGGTGCCAGCAAAATGGTAAGTCCTGAGATTTCCCAGGTGTCTGGAAGCTTGTGGTGACATTGGTGAGGGACATACCTATTTTCAATCACCACTGAGCCTCCTGGACTTTGCTCTAGCTTCATCAAAAAAACCCGTTACTAAAAACCATCAATAGGTGGGCGGTTCAGAGGATACTGTCTGAACTTCTCCCCATGTGGGTACAGAGGTCAATGTGAGCCAAGATAAAACAGGAAAATCCTATTTGGGCGAGTATATATAGATTTTATATAGAACAGACAGATTCTTGAGTAACACGCTAAAGTGAAAAGGTTGTAAATTCATGCATTAACCCCTTTTTAGTATTAATGTTCTGTCAATATCAGTAACTTGATAGCAAGTGATCCTTAATTTATATAATTAATGAAAAGCATTTTAAAGAAGGCAAGGATGTACATTCCAGGAACATATCATGTACAAAATACATGATATGGCTCAGACATATTATTGTGTTAATATTACAAAAAGGTCCTTGCAATTAAAAAACAAATGGCTGTGTCCATAAACAGAAATCAGAATAGATCAGTTCTGGAACAAAGTAAGAGTCTGTTACAATAAATTAAAATATTGTTCCTACCTGCAAGAAATAGGTTCACAAACTGGTTTCCTCCAAGATTAACAGACCCCAGAGAGAAGACATAATAGCCTAAACTTCCAATAAACCAAACCAGCCACACGGTGATGGATCTCCCTGCCATCTTCAAGGAGCCAAAGAGGTCCAAAATACTGAGCCTCTTCTGTTTTGTCACCTCATTTCTCTCAAGCATTGTTTCCCCATCAGATTCTAGCAGGTCTGACACCTTGCAAGAGCGATTTATGCCATTGACCCAGGTAATGGTGTCCAGCAGATCTTGAGTTTCTTGGTACTTTCCCTTGGCCAACAAGTAAAATGGGGTCTCAGGTAGCTTCCAGCAGATGAAGAGGAAGGGGAGTGTGCTCAAGGACAGGACGATCTGATAGATCCACCAGACACGGACCAGGTATCCAACCAAGGCCACCACCATAACCCCAACTGCAAAGGCAGCATGTACGTGCATGGAGGTCCAGGTGCGAACTTTATTTCCAGTGAATTCCGTCACATAGACAAAACACACCACCAGGTAGCCACTCGAAACCTACTCAGGAAAAGTAAAAACAGTAATCATCTATATTGAAACCGTCAGGTGAACAAAACATTGTCTTATTTTAAAATCAGGAGACAGAGAATCACATATTCTCAGAATTACTCAGTCTTGTTTCCATTTTTTTTCTAAAAATTGGTTTTAATCCTTAAATCCATGAGGCTCAAACAGTAAGTTATCCTTTATGTTATTCCTCATACACAATAGCTTGTAGCCGATTTCTTTTCAACTGGATCCCTTACTGTAGCTCTTAAAAACTAACAAAGACAACATGTCCTATCCTAATATGCAGTCAGCCATCTGCTGTTTACAAGGGGAACACAGAGCCCAAAAAGGAGACTACTCTGATTCTATCTGTAATTGACATGGCCCTTCCTGACAATAACACAAGTAACCAACCAGATAACAAGAGTTGCTTGTGCACAGAAAGCCTAGGGATCTCAACCAGCTTCATCCCATCCAGTTACGGATAACCAATCTTCCACCATCCCCATGGAGGGTCCCAAACACTGCTGGAATAAAGTACAGCCAGGTAAGATAGAGTCCAACACCCTACTCCCCTCTTTAAGCATACGTGTTTGCCAGTCATTTCTACACTTCTAAACACTATTGTGAGATATGAAATATCAACAGAAAGCAAGTGGGTAGCATCATGATTACCCAGTATACATTATGTGGCTTGCTGACTTTATTAAATGGACTAACAGGTCCATTGGAAGTTCCTGCCAATCCGCCAAGCCTTTTCTCGTATATTGTGGATATAATCACAAACCTCCCATGTAAAACAAACTGCCCCAATTGAAAAGATACAGAAGTGCCACAACTATGATAGTGAAAAGAATAAGTGTGCACTAAATAAAGTGAAATCAATTAAGATAAACCACGTCTAACCCAGTCAAATTGGCTGGACCTGCCCGTTTGTGCATAAAGAAAGGAAAATTATTATTTTCCCTCAACATACCCCATATTGAAGAAACTGGTTAAGCGAGTTTTAATTTAAAAAATCAAAGTTATTTCTGCTTTTTTGCTCGGTTCTTCCTTATGCTCCTGGACTTTGTTGGGCCAGTAGAGGCTATTCTGCTCAAGTTAAAAACATCTTATGTGTCATCTTTCACTCATCTTTCACTCCATACTAAGTATAGGAGTGTAGAGCAACTTACAGCATTGAATGAAAGAATAGTGTTGATCTTACAAGTACCATAACACTGCAAGATAAAGTGTTTGTTGTTGTGTAATCTCCACAGTGGTTAGCCCACCGACAAAGCCAAGACTCTAGACCTCAATGTATGGTCTAAACAAGGATATTTACTGGTTGTGCCTCTTGGGAAGTCCAAATTCATTCGTCCATTATCAGAAAAGCTGCTTATTCCTAGTAAGGGTCACTCTACTGCAGTGCACATGGACACAGAAACAGTTTAGAGACACCAATTGAACTAGCCAGCATCTCTGGAAAATGTGAGGAAACTGGAGCACCTGGTGCAAGCCCACATTATTCTTCAGATAACATGCAGACTCAACACAGATGGTTCTCCAGTCTGAAATTCAGGACTCACAATCTGAGGCAGTAGTACAAGTTACCACGCCAATCTGATGTCCATATTTCAATCATGTTAATTAAAAAATAAAGATTATCCAAATTATAAATGTTACTTATTATTTAAACAAAATTGTATGAATGACTGACTTCAAGCTACTCTCCTCCACATTCTCCTTTATCATTTCTTGTAAATATACAAATTCTGCAGACAATGTTTACACTTACCATAGCCAAGATGAAACGAATGACAACAAAGAAATAATAGTTGAATGTAAAAGCAACTATAATTCCAAAACCAAACTGGCACAAGCTTGTAAACATCAAGACTGGCCGTCTCCCCACTCTGGAAGAAAAAAACAATGCGACCTTGAATTGGATAAAGCAGTAACAGATGGGTGGATGATACGTTCTATGGAAAGAGTATCTTGCTACAAATACACATATAATGAAACATCACACTACTTCTTGAACTCCTCTCTAATCTTTGCATAAAAAGGGAAAGAAAAATTAGTTTACTTGTAAAGATTACACTGCAATGTCCCAACTCTGGAATACAAAGTATGCGCGCTCTCAAGGTTTTTATTTTTAGCTCTCTATAACATGCAAGTTTTCACAGAATACTTAAAACAGCAGATCAGAATTCTTCAAACTTACCTTAAAACGTACCACAATAAACAGCTGTGTATTAAGGACATCGTATCACATTTTTATATGATATTGCCTGTAACATATATTTCTTATTAGAATGTTTTTTTTTTTTAGGTAGAACAGGGGAGCAGTACTGGGCTCAATCCCAGACCAGAGGTGCTGTCTGTGTGGAGTTTGTATGTTCTCCCCATGTTCATATTGGTTTTCTCCAGGCACTCAGGTTTCTTCCCACAGTCTAAACACATAATGGCAGGTTAACTGGTTTCTCAGACAATTGGCCCTGGTGTGAGTGTGCATGTCTGTCTCTGTGTGTGCTCTACCATGGACAGGTGTCTTGTCCAGGGTGTACCCTACCTTGTGGTTGTTGCTTGCAACTCGTATATCGAAGCAGCTACAGTACAACAAGGGCAAATGGACTTCCTGAGTTTCTCCCACCTAGAACTCACTTGTGTACACAAATTGCTAAAAAGCTACTTAAGAGCAGTTCTAAGTGGAATCCTTCCCCTGTGAGGAGTGGTCTTTAACACGAGACTAAACAAAACGTCATGCTCTTTGCTTCACATTAACAGGACAGCCTCTGGCACCGAGCCTGTGGAAGAAGACTGGACACAGCTGCCATGAATCCAGTTTCAACTCTGTCTCCCCATGAGACCTTCAGACCTGTCCATATTCTGAATGACTACAAATTCAAGGTTTACATTACAAACCTTAAGAACTAATATTCGAAACATTTTTACTCTTATATTGGTTTGTAAAGCATGTTTAGTCCTTGTATTCATAAAGTTGCACTTCGAATTCATGTGCATACAGTATATTGCTTTTTGTTTTATGCAATTGTTTCATTGCAGCCATACAAGAACCCTTGCAATTCACTGTTCCAATTCCTAATTGTTCTACTAAAGTTAAACTACCCCATCACTGCACGGCAGTCAAAGACCAGAAACTTCCTATCTGCTAATATAATGTTCTGAATAGTTCTCTGCAGAATGTTTTTTGAATTGTTAAATGCCCTGTTTTCAGTGGCAAGTTGTGCAGTAAAAAACAAGTACTGATGGCTCGTCTATTAGTATATACATTACAAGATAGTGCTTAGCTCATCAGTACCCTCCTCAGGCAGGCCACTGAATACAATTACCTGTTCATACATTTTACCCAATTACATATGGCCCTGTTGGTTATTATATAGGGGGCTCCAAAGACCATATTTTTGGCCAGAATGACCCAGGCCTTACTGTATTAAAAGTAATTACAGTAATGAAAGACTATCTCTGAAATTGTCTGGGATGACTGATTAGATTTATATTTATAATAGCACAAGTGGAAAAGTTTCCCTGAGTTTACTTCTTTCACATAGTCCCACTGTAAGGCATTAATAGAACTGACAATTAAGCCTCCTTGTGCTGGTTCCTTGAGGATATCAGAATAGAATTAGAAATATTGCTGCTCACTTTAAAAGGACTGAATGGTTTGGCTCCCGACTACATCTGCAAACTTATTTTCAACTCGTCGTTTGTACCCAGTGGACTCTGGCCTTTTATCAATTCCCCAAAATAGGCTCTGAACCCTAGGAGACAGTGATGCTGCTCCAAGACTGAGGAATGATTTCCCAGCCGATATTAGACAAGTTAGTCTGCACTTTCAAATGCTGTCAAAACTCCCTTTTGTAGCTTTTAATCATGTTTAATTAATTTGATTAAATGTGTTTTCAGGCCCTTTTTTGCTTTTATTGATGATCATCAGAGAATATCATGGAAGGCACCACTCAAAAAATGATTGTTCAGGCAGCATAATGATTAGGTCTGATAATTCAGTCCAAACTATCCTGGGTCCTCAGTTTGATTCTAGTCCACTGACACATCTGTGTGGAGTTTGCATGTTCTCACTGTTGCTATTCACATCTTCTCGAGGTGCTCCGTTTTCCTTCCACAGCCCAAAGAAAATCTGTCTTGATTAACTGATGTATCTAAATTGCTGTCTGTATAAATGTAACCATTCAGGTTATATTCTACCTTGCACCCACTGTTTGTAGATTAGGCTCTGGTTCACTGGGAATCGTTATTGTACCAAGTGATTATTTCAAAACGGGTGGATGAATTATTCATAAAAAGGTCAGTTTACTTGTCTACTAATGTAAGAATAATAAAAATAATTATAATGCCCATCTTTGATGATGGGCTATAAATAGAAATTCAATTCCCTTTGTAGTGAAATTACACTTCTGAATTGGAGAAGAATGTATAAACCATAGACTGAATTTTAAAGCAATTACTGTAACTTCATAATCGTGTGTTGTGATCCGGGAATTATAATATTCTGAGGTGCACAAACTTGCCAAAGAGGATTCAAACCTATGTAGATCAACATTAAAGTATAATCAGATGTATTAATCCAAGATGATGACAACGTCAAATACCACCATTTCTAGGGAATTCAATTCAGTGAACCAGTAAGTTTCCATAACTCACCAAGAGAAGCTGGTTCTAAACACTGGACAGTGCTGACCCACTTCCAGTGGAGAAACTCCAAGAGCTAAAATGAGGTAAGAAAAGACCTTAGACCAGAACATGTTTTGTGGAGGCGTATTTGTGCATTGTCTAAAACAGCAGTGCAGAGAATGTGTGCAAGTGAAGTGATATGCCTCTTTTACAGCCTTCCTCCATTGCAACTGTAGGTTATTACATTAAGAATACTGGGAAAGAAAAAAAAAGTATTTCAATCTAAGGATAGGATTTCCAGGGGCGAGTTCAGCTGCATACATTACAAATTATGGAATTATGGCAAAAAGAATGTGCAGTTTGAAACAGAATTTGAGAGACAGCACAGCCAGTGCAAAGAAGGCTTGCAGAAGTAATACCAGTTGGCTGTAAAGGAACAGCAAGAATGGGAACCAGAATGGAGGATATTAGTTGAAGCTGTAAGGCAATACTGTACCAGCGCAAGCAGGGAGGTAAAGATTTCTGGGTGACATACTGCACCCCCACCCCCAGAAGGCGTGTACACTAGGCCCAGACCAAACCACAGCTAGCAGCTGCAGCAGCATGCTGTCTGCCAGCGTTATCTTGTTTTGTGTTGCTCCATACTACAGCATACAAACAAAGAAAACAAGCCCCAGAATCTATCTTATTGCTTTAGTCTCGATTGATATTTTGTATTATATCTCATCTTGTCATTAAACAATTTGGTTTATACGTTATCTCCTACAAGTTACTGAATGATGTTGTAGGAGGAACCAAAGAACATGGACAAATCTGTTAGATAATTCAGTCAGGTGACCAAAATGAGTATAGCACTTAGCTCCTGTGGCAATAGTTGTATGCTAAACAAAATCAGTACAATTGTCATCTCTTCTACAGCAATTAAGGACTCGAACTCTACAAGTGTCGCCAACGTGCATGAGTGTTGTATTGTCTTGTGCTACTAGAATCTATGTTCTACGCACAAGGGTGAGGCTCCTTCATGGTAGGGGGTTAATGTCACTGCAACCTTGGTGGAGGGTGGAGTGCAGAGCTGCCTGAAGACTGAGAACCAGGAGGCATGGCTTAAGCTGCAGGTGCCTACAATTACGCTGCCTGAACAAATATTCAAGAAGATGGAGTGTGCAGTCCAGAACAAGAAACAGCTACGAGGCCGGCAGACCCTGTAATGTTCGGGATGCATAACTCAAGGCACACTAAGACACTGGAAACTTGCCACTGCGGGATCCTCAGGGCTAGTTTCTGGCAACAGCTTTTTCTTTTGTTATAGAAGTATGATTACAGGTCAATTTTCCATAATTTTAGTTGGGAAAAGAAACAAGGGTTTTAGTAGAACCCCACCCCCATCCCATTTATATCACCAGTACTAGAACAGGGTTCAGGAAATAGTTCCCCCTGTTCAAATCTAAACAACCCCCCACCCTATTCAGGCCCTTCCAATAGGGAATGGCTGAGGCTGTAAGAGGAGAGCAAGTTACCATAAACATCAGATCGGAGACACCATCAGGCTCTGCTGAAGTAAACTGTACATAGAGGGACATACTGTAGGTAACCTGCCTGGGCTATTGCCAGGGGGTTAATAGAAGGGACAGAAAGGATCAGGCTGTGCAGATCCAACACATGGCCTTGACTCAAATAAGCTAAGCACACTATCAATGATGAGAAAAAGTTACTTACAGGGAGCAAATTTTAAACATAGGAAAGGTGGAACAAAAGGGAGTGGAACCAGGAGGTAGAGCACAGGATGAGCTTGATTGGTTTCTTGAGATATGATAACCAATAGTCAACACAACTGTTAGAATGAATTAGCTTTTGTAAAATGAATCGAGTGTTGTGCAAAAGAGGTGGATCTAAGCAGCTGTCTACTTTTGAATTTTTTTGGTGATAAAGGGGAGCCTCTCACTCTCACACGCTCTCAGGCGGGAGTGTGAGCAATGCTGGCTCTATTGAACTCCCTCTCTCAAGGCTCCAATCCCTGGCTTGGATCCTAACACTCATTCTCACTCTTGTCCCTTTCCAGGACACTAACTGCATTGAGCAAGAGCAGAAAGGCAGGCTGCAGCCTTGCTCCACCACAAAGCACTGACAGCAGCCGAGTCTCACAGGTGCTGTAGCTCAACAGCGATCTCTCTCTCCTTGGGAAGTATGCAGCTGAAGATTATAAGCCCCCTCACAGCTGCTGCTTGTTAACTTCTGAAGTCTCCACAGCTGGGAGCCGTGGTCACCACGGAACACGACACGTTCTTCCTCTCTGCATTTCACACCGTATATTCGATCAGACAATGGACAAGTGATGTCAAAGAACATAGAAGAACAAGATACCTATCTGCAATGTCTCCAAAAATGAGGGCTCCAATGAGTACTCCAAGCATGAAAGTGGGCTGGGACAGCTTAGCAAGCCACTCTTTCTCACAAACCAAGTCCCATTCTGTCACAATGCTCTTCTGAACTTCGCTCTGATCGTAGATGTAACTGCCCGAACAGGAGTACACGGTTTTATTGCCACTGAACTCGTACACAAAGTCTGCGTCGCTAGTTCTTTTGGCACGGTCGCACTGTGCGAGCTCCCACTGCTCTCCATTTGCCGTCTCCACCAGAACATAGCTCTTCTCTGCAGACCAGTACTCCCAGATGTCATCGAGCGCTGCTCCACTGTAATTGCCATACAGGACAGAAGTGATGTTGCCAGGAGCAGTGCAGACAAATTTGGGAGTTGAAGCCAGAAACACTGATGCTAGGTAATGAATACCACAAGCGATAGACTGAAAGACAGCTGCGAAGTACACACAGGCCTGGAACCTGAAAAGAAAAAAAATATACATTCTTACACTATCGTTAGGTAACAATAATCCACACTGAAGAATTAGCAGAACTCAAAAATAGGTTTTCCACTTTTAAAATCACTGGTTCCACTGAGCATATCAAGTCTGCAGGCATTACAGACCTTACCCTATATAATGTATATTCACAATGAAGACGTTGTGTGGCTAGTGTTTACCTTTATTACCCCCCTGGTGTGCTTTTGTACCATCCCAAAATGCACCTTCTGAAATGCTTTATTTTCTAGACAACTTACAAGATATTTAATTAACTATCACTCAGACTATTAAATAGGTATCTAGTGATTTACTGTATATTCAGTATAACATTAAATGTTTTCTTATTCTACCAGGGGACCAGGATTGGTCTTTGACATAGGCAATCACCATTGTGCAACACTATTTTAATTGGGACGTTTAAATGCGAGTCAAAAAATCCCTCCAGTGGCTGCTGTGCTAATAATTTATGTTATACAGGATACATTAATACTATCTTTATAAAATGTGGTTCTTCTTCATAAGTTCTTGTGTTCTTCAGCTGGAAAAATGGTAAAAAGTCGGGGTTGGAGCTGATAATAGTAGTTTATGTGTGAATCTTGATCTGGAGGGCCCCCTTTCCCAAGATCTTGCCTAGGGTCCTAAGTATAGACAGCATCTGCAAGTTAGTACTGCATGTAAATCTAATTTGTGCCATTGAATCCCCTCAACAGTGTATGCTGAATTGTATTAACTTGAAATTTGAAGTCTCTCACTTTTCTCATGGTAATAGTTCTGTCTGCTTTGATAAACCTCCTATACAACTTACTGTTGTGGTCATTTTTGACATACAAGTACTTTAGATAGCATTTTACTGAAAGAGACTTCAACAAAAGATTGCACACTTTCCTATAGACTCAAAGCAACTGCTAGAATTGTTTATATCACCATTTACAAAATGTAGATGTGAAAATTCTTGTGATAAACTACGTTCATAGTTCTGAAAAATTCTCATTTTAACTCTACAATCTGACAAATGCAGTATAAAAGGATAGCATACTCATACTTTAAACTGGCATTAACTCACTTGTTTGAGGCAATGGCAACCCTGGCCAAAGCTCAGAGCCATCACAACCTTCTGACTAACACAGAATGAGTGAGAGAGGGGTGGGAGACAAGATGGCCACAGAGTTGTGGGCAGCTGGCGAGTAGTTTTACGGAAGTGTGAGATTACAGTTTGACCTCCTCCCACACCTGTTTAACACCATTTGTTGAACTTAATTTTAGAACAACAAAATAAGTGTAAAAAGTGGTTTGCATTCATATTGTTCTTTAAATAGAAATTCAGATACATTAAACAGTAACTTGTGTAACAGTAAAGGTTGCTCAGATGTTTTTCCATTGAGAAAATGACAACTGAAATGGCCACTCAAAGGTTACTAAAGACAAGATCCTGCACATATTAAAGAACATTTTTACTAACTAGGGAGATTCTCAACACTGAAAACCTAACATGACCAAAATGTGTATCATAGCTTGTTTGGCATTTTAGAACAACCAGGACTACATAGGATTGTCTTGTACGTGTAATCTGGGAAGAGAGGCGATATGCTGCAATGATTTTTTCTTTAGGTAATTCTTTTATTTTAATAATAAAAAGTAATATTATTTTACCTTATGGATACATTTGTTCCTTTCATAATTTATGCACACTAGAGATTAACAGTAGCAAGAACTGAAGTCCTACAAAACATTTATACCTTAATGTTAATTTGAATTTTCCCTTGATTTCTTTCCAATTTATTTCTTAAAATGGAAAGGTCTACACAATACAAACATATATTGAAAGTCGAAATGTTTCTTTACCATCCATTTTTCATCTTAAAATAAGCTCATAATACGAAGTAATAACTATTTATCTGGGCATTGTATAAATGTTACAAAAAGACCTGCAATTCACAAACTGGCTTACATGTCTATGTATGTTCACTTCATCCATTTCCCATCATATGTTTTGTAAATTAAATATATAGTATTTAGAGGAACAACATGAATGAATCTTTCATTTGTTTTGGACCGTACATGTTAATCTTGTCATTTTATACAGGATTAGCACACAAATGAACAACCTATTAGCTATGTGGGAAAGTTTTTAGGTTTCTTTGTTTTTTTGTATTACATTGTGTCAAGGTTACTTGACAGATTGGTCAAGCATGTAAAAGACTAAAATAAACAAAGCAAACCTTCCAAAAGCTTTCAAAGCTTGGGGCTTACCCAAGGCCATGATTACACACTGCTGCTTTCTTTGACGTCTGTTTTCACAATAATTCGGAGAACATGATGTTATCGAAAGCCATTCAGCTGCTCCAGAATCCATTTCTTGAAAGAAGTCGGGGTATCAGTTTCATCAAAATGGCAGAGTAGCTTAGCACAGGCACCCACAACCCTTTGTGTAATGAACAGCTGCCTGTTCTGTGTTAAATGCAATTCCTCATATTTTCTATTTGGGTCCTCTGATTTATTTATATATTAAGCATAACCCGACAATTGTTTGCCAGGAATTTGAGGCTTCTGAATTTTGTTTAGTCCTCCCACAGTTTGTACTTATCCTCTTATTTTAGTACAATATGTGCACTAGCTTACTGACCACACCAGAATGTATAGCAGGAATATAAATTAGGAATAACAATGGTTCAAATACAGATCCCTGAGCTACTCCACTAGTTAGCCAGCATTACCTCAATTTTCTATTAACCAGCTCTTAATACATTAATTTAGAAACCCCCCCCCCCCCCGCCGCAATTGAAGAATCAATCATCTTATAGAACTTCCTTTCTGAAAATTTGATATATAAATATAATATAAAAGGACTGTTGTTGCTTGTTGAAAGAGTTCTAAAAAGTGAAGAAAATGTATAGTAGGTTTTAAGACAATGCCAAGTACCCTTCATAATCCTATGACCAGAGTAGCTGGAGAACACTGTGTTCACCTAAATGCCAACGTATTTGCATGTCAATTGCCTTAAGTATCAGTCACAGCTGTGAAACGGAGTATATAAAGAGATGTTTGTCACAACTGTAGATATATGCAAGAGTTTGAGAAGGTGTTCTCAAATCTATGCAGACAAACTAATTCACTCCATCAGATGTTCTATTGAAGTAAAGTGAGCTACAAATCACCGGACTGGTTACCTTTCTCTATCAAGTAAGATAGTGTCATGAGATTGACTGAGAAGTTTTAACACTGGATAAACTGTAAATCGAGGCATGGTGAGCATTGTAACCTGGAACTAATTCAGCCAGGTGGAAGTACTGTACTACAAAATATTGTTTATAATGTATTTACACAGCTTCTCAAAGCAATCTTCCAATTACTGTCCAAACAGTGCTCAGTCAGGGCACTGCCTGCAGTCTCAGTCAAGTCTATTTACAGCACTTCAATGTCCGGCAGTAGTTCTCATTCCACCAGTTCGTCATGATATATTTCTGACATCTGTTCAAGTACCAGACGAATTAACATTGCTGCTGCAGTTTTGGTTTTCTAAACGAGGCTATTTCTGACCATTAAGAAATATATTACAAGGTTGTGCAAAGGCCTACTGAAGGCAGAAAAGCTCGGGAACACAACTAAATAGCTCTAAACCAGTTTTAGCACTAGTTTGTGCTATGAGAAAAAAAATCAAAATATGTCTATTAATAAGGAATTAATCACACATTAATCAATATACTTACATTCCAAAAGAATGATTTACTACAACAAGTGATTACTCGGGGTACTGATCTTATGAAGCCCTTGTAGCATGCTATTTAATATCACAGATTTCCTTTTTGGACTGTACGGGCTGCAAGGCAATCGGAATATTCTTTTAAATATAGGACTAGAAGTGGTTAAATTCTCATAGAAAAAACTAATGCTGTAGTGCCTGACCAAAAAAAAAAAGCTTAATGAATTATTTTATACGAGATTCTTATTGTGCTAAACGTTCCGTCTTCCTAAACAAAGTCAAAAGAGAAAACTGAACAAAGTATACAGTATATTCAGGAATTGTGCGAACATAAATCACTGTATTTAACACGAATACACCACACAGTGGCGTATTATAAAAAGGTGCGTCATTAAGGTATTCTTCTATACCACAGATGTTGGCATATAAAGTTGTTACCTTCCAAAGTGTCCAAACTCATCAAACAATCGCTCCACAGAACTCATAGTTCTAGATTAGGTAGATCTGCCTCTCTTTCCGTCTCGAAACAGTGAAAAGAAGTATGTGAGCACACGGAGAAGTTGTGTTCTTGTTATAAGGAGCTTGGTAGGAGGGGCAGCGACTTCTCCGGGTGAAGTGAATTTCCACGCTGTTGTGGCGCGTTGATGTTAAGTCCTGTACGTACTGTACTACTAGTAGGGGGGAGAAAAGTTCCCCAAAACTGTCGATACTGCAATATCCGTGCCAATCTGGAAAGAAATTCAGCCCTTGTCTTTGAAAGTAAAACTAGGACTTTTTCTTTTAGAAAAAAATCAATTAATTTTAAACAATTATAAGCGGTGCATGAATTATTCAGTTAACACTTTGTAAACATACGCTACTTTCTCTGTTGTGGCAACTTTTAGTGTAAGTTTACATAACTCACGAATTACAAATATTGTACCGCCGTTTCCATATTGTTAAATTTTATGCACGATAGCAAGTTATTTTATTACACTTTAAAGATTTTTTTAACCCTGATCATTTGCTCATTAAAACCGCACCATATGAGTACAAGTCCTTGGTAAAGGTATTTTCTCCAGTTCAAAAAACTTCCAACTTCTCATACTGTGCCGCCTCCTTTGAGCCATTGCTCAAATCCATCGTTTACCAAAGACATTCCTCAAAAGAAATTACCTACAAAATACCGTCCTTGTTTCCTAGGCGATCAGCCCTCATTCTAGCGTAGCGGATCCTTACAGGTATATATCGTACTTCGTGTCATTAAAAGCGCAACAATCGCTAGCGTTTTCATCACAGTTTTTATTTATTACGTTTTTAATGCCTCTACCTAATACGTATTTGGCGAGTGCTGCGGTTTATTATGGTCTTTCAAAAATTTGATTACTATTCCTAATTTCCCAGCAACAGTAACAAGAACTGGGTTAAGCAGCACTCAAATAAAATGCCACATAAACGAATGGGAAGCGTTACAAAACCTACTGTAAATTAATCACCGGGGACCAGAGGGTTTCAGGTAGGACTTGAGTCTGAAATATAAATATACAATTTAAACTATAAGTCAGATATTTATTATAAGTAATATAAGTTACAGACCAGAAAGGAGTTCTTGCATATATAGTAAACACAGTTACCCTGACGAAGTACCGTCATTTACAACTTGGAAGCCTATCCTCTGCAGAACGATATCTTCTAAATCTCTCGATTTTGAACTCGTGACATACTCTGTAAGGCTGGAGAAACCTTTTATTTTGATTAGGGTGGTAAAATGTTCTCCTCGCCGTTAAACACTGACCTGTTCAAAGTCGATATTCTTGCAGCAGAAAGAGACCTGTGATGAAGAATTCCATCTCTCGCTGACTCTTACAGCGTTTTCTTTCCCCTCTGATCAGTTTCATTGGAAAGTTCATTTGCAGTGAACAATGAAGTGAAAAATAGCCACAAAAGAACAGTCCACCTGACTCAAGGGTGACCTGGGACGAGGCTGGTGTTCCAATTGAGCAACTTAAATTAGGAAACTGGGTCAAAACTGATTGCAGGTTATACATGATGTACAAAGAAAAGTATCGCGTGAATGCATCATCATTAACATTATGGTCATGAAGCTAGTCAATTCTCACAGTGACTACATGTTGATTTTTTTATGTGATTTTTTCCGATATACTTTTTTCCAGTGAGCCCTCAGCAACAGTTCTATGTTAGCTGTTTAGTTGATTCTTAACAGTGAAACCAAAATTCCACAAAATAAAAAACAAGCCTTACAAAACACTTCTTTAGATTATCAGTATGAGCTGTTTTCTATGATTCTTAGGCAATAATAGAGATTGTTTTCTAGCTTCAGTTAAGTGCAGATGGAATACAGTAAGCATTTAATGTTGGAATAGTCCTAACAATTGAATCATCTTAATCAAAGGAGATAAAATCTCTGCCAAGCCTGTTTCATGCAAACCAGATACCATGAAGCTAAAAGCTTTTAAGAAACAGCATTTGTGTACATTGTCCAAGTAAAGCAAAATCTTGAAATTCTTCCCCAGCATAAACGTTATGACAATAATGTGATGGAAGATGTATAGGGCTTAAGTAATGTCTAATGAAGTTTGATGGGGAGCAGTGCTTACTTCAAAGTACAAAAACAACAGTTCCAAATTGTCAGCTGTTTGGGATCAATGTTAGAAAAACATTGAACACAAAGGTCACTCACTACTTACAAACAGATAATACACCAGAGATCAGTCAGAGCAAATTTTGTCAGGACACAGTGGAATTCAAAATTGTTGGAGTTGCAAATCTTGGACTCCTGTACAAGTTCTAATAAACAATAATTTTATACAAACTGTCTCAAACAAATTGTATCTGTTCAAAAAGAAAAATTGAATGAGTCACATACAGGTAGGTGGACAATGACCAACATGTCCTACTAAAGCAAACATTTACACTTGTTTGTGTTGATCACTACTTTCCAGAAAGCACAAAAGCAAAAGTTGAAGGACTACTAACCTTTCTATAGTTGCGTATAGTATATTTCAGACAAAGAATATGGTACATTACAGGATGTTGCTTAAAAGTCAAATGACAAACTGTGAAAAAGAAAAAGCAAACTAGAAGACACAAATGAAACCTATGTGGAAGTGCATTTAAAACTGAATGCAGGGGGGGGCCTTCTTTACGCAAAGGGTTGTTGAAGAATGGAATTACCTGCCCAGCCGTGTTGTTGAAGCCGATATCTTGGACTTCAACAAATAGTGAGTAAAATCCTCGGATCAACTACCAGCTAACTACCAAATGGGTTTTATAAACCCAATTTGCTCATCTCATTTTTAATTCACTGTATTTAATCTTCCTGTACACATCACATTTTTCCTGTTCTGAAGGACAAGTCAGCCACTGCCATAGAACAGATGGCATTCAATAAGCCAGGACATGCCAAATGTTCAGCTGTTTTCCTGTATGTGCTTAAACATCACTTACTGCACTATAAAGCTGTTCTTGTAGCAGTGCGGTACTATTTCCAACCAGGGTACTCATTTTGATAGTCTTTTATTACACTCCTCTATGGGTATTGCCCATTTACACTTATTGCAATACAGTAAACATGGATTACAATGATGTCACAAAAAGTGGATTTTTTCAATTAACTTCAGACAGTAATTTATGGGAAGGGGGGTGGAAATACAGTACCATAAGAACTGGACGAGGTGAGGGAGGACTACAGCTCCCACAATTCTCCTCCCCAGCTAACATTGAGGGGCAAAGTTCAACTGAGGCACATGAAACAAATAGTTCAGTATACTTTGTCCAGTTTTACCTGACAGAGGAACATCAAAACTATAGGACAACTGTGGAAAAGGACACAAGAGGAACGAACAAAAGAGGGGAATTTTTTTAGGTGAATTATTTTTACGTCTTAGTTTTCTCCTTACATTTAAAAATAGTGATGGACTTCTTCAATATCATTGTTGACTTATAGGGCTAGGTAATTGTTCACATCGAGTGTTTCGTATGCTTTAGCGAATTTTATACAGTATCTGTATATTTACGTCACATTAAATATGGCAGCGTCAAGGTGTCGGTGTGGTTAGGGGACCCTATGGACAGTTCCACCGTCACTATCCATAGAGTTTTCATGGCGAGGCCTCCTGCACATGAGCTAAAGGCGGCGGAGGTACCCACTACGCGCAGGGAGGGCGATGACGTCACCGTGTCCGAGTAGATTGCCTGGCCTTTCTTCCGCACAGAGACCACCAATACCGCCCCCCCCCTACTGCTGCAGCCCAGTATGGGTTATTAGAGAACCTTGCGCTTGACGTGGGACACGAACCCACTACCCTGAGATTATGAGTCTCATGCTCTACCAACAGATCTATTTGAGACCCTATCAAGGTGTCGATAGCCCGTGGAAATCTGTATCCCCTTTCATAGTGCGGAGGCGAAATGTAAATGCGCGTTTACTACAGACAATACGAAGCCCGTGCACCTGCAGTCAGACAAATCTTACTTTAGATTTACCCAACACCTCCGCACTTTAAAAGGGGATACAGATTTCCACGGGATACTTAATTCTATACGACACTGATGTTAAGCAGAAAATACTTGTTTTGAAATAATGTAGGTCTATGTATTTTAGATATTTAAACGATTTTGACGGTACTTCTTAACTAAGAGTCTATGCATGTTTTTTTAAACTACCTGGAATAGCAGTGATCAGTACAATAAAGTTTAAATGACTACTGAACTTTGAATTGTTCAAACTATTCTGCCATTGTAGATCTGGCGTTATTCTAGCTGCACGAAAAGCAAGCTACTGTACCTGCACCTCATACGGATATTACGGCAGCATCCTGTACGCTGTCGCACATTCAGGAGAACGTACGGCTTTTTATTACCTGCCTAATTTAAAGTTCATTAAATTTTCGGAATGGGTTTTGAAATATTTTTCTTGAGGCATCTGGACTCTGACGTAAAACAAAAAAAAAGCATGTACAGTATATTAAGAAACAGAAACGACTGTAATTGTGTGGATTGCAAGTGTTAAAATATCTACAAATGTGACAGAGGAGCCTGTCACGAAGTACAGATTGTACGGAAAATACAACATTCATACACCTTCCGTTGAGCGGTTGCTAAAAAAAGTTCCTGAGAGTGCACACTCAGGGCTTGACTAGTAACTGCAATTACTTAATTTCATATACATTCACGTACATAAATATACTTAAACACAGGTATGAGTGAGTACTGTGATGTTAATAGAGACCGCTCTCAATGGATGATACTGTTTGTTTGGTGTCGGTACTTCCGGGGTGGGTCAGCCTATGGTGGCCTCAGAAGGCCAAACCTAACCCCGGTTCTCAAGGGTTATTTAAGTAAATGGGAAAAACCCATATACTTTGAATTACAAGCTATTTAAGTTGCCTCCTCAGTCTAAGGGGTGTTGGTTGTTGGGTGTTAGGACTGAAAACAGAGAGAAAGCAATAAGGAGGATTTATTTTCATTTAAAGAATTAGTTTTGTTTCTTTTTGGGGTTTTGTTTCCTGGTGTGGGGGACTGGGAGCACTGTAAATAAACTGCACTTATTTTACTTGAGTGTTTTTGTGACAGAGCCATTTCGTTATAAAACAGACCTACTTTGGCCTTACTCAGGCCATTGTGTGACAACAAAAATCAAGGAAGAACGTATCATATCTCATCAAATCGTGTTTTGAGGCTGAAACCGTTTAACTGGTCTGTTAAACTGGGGGTGTGGATGTTCCAAAGCAAGGGTTAAGTCCAAGATTACCAGGATAATGTGAAGTCATTAACAGTTCAATAAGGTTTTTGTGCATTCATCAAGAGTATCGCAAACAATCTGAAATAATTCAAATATATATATATTTACGACAGTTTAAAACAGCAGCATAAGAACAGAATTGGAAGACCAAAAGCAGAATGATCAGAATGTGATATCCTTCAAGCAGTGACAACGACCATGTGTGTGAAGTTATTTTCTGCAGTGCTCAAGGACAGTTAACCCTCATGTTTATTGCAGTACTAGCAACACCAAACATTTAGGGCATGAAGAGATATTGACACAATGCTTTTGAACCGTGTTACCAATCACTTATAATCACTGCTGGGTAAATCATTGAATAATATTTATAGTAACTGGAAACCTGGAGTTTTCTCAGCACCTTATCAGTGTTTTAAGAACAGTCTAATTATAAACCTACTATATGTATGTAATACAGATTCAAAGCTGAAATATGACTTACCTTATCCATTCGATATAAATTCTATACAAATTCAGCATCCCTCATAGTGTATGAGTACATTAAATTGGCAAACAGTACTATTCAGTTATCTATTCACTTGAGTTTTGGAAAGTACATTGCTATGTCATTGGTGGCATTGGAGGTGCATTGATTAACATTGCTTTCTTGTAGTACTGAGGCCATGGGTTGAATTCTGGACCCTTGGTGCTCTCTGTGCAGAGTTTGTACAGTATGTTACCCATCTGTTCATTTACTGTAGGTGTCCTCCAGGTGCTCTGGTTCCCTTCCACAGTCCAAAGACATACTGGTAGGTTGTTTTTTTAATAAATAGAAAACTGATATTTCACAACACTTGCTGTGAAAGTTTGTGTTTTGCGTTATACATTGATCACTCCCATATTTTTTTACCTATTTCTAAAATACACTAAAGCCTAGATAAGTATTAAAATGGCATTTCACCCCTTCAGTCATTTCAAATTTTGCTAGAAAGGGGCTGTCCCTTCTGAAAATGAAACAAAATGTAACTGTATTTAAAGGCACAATAAAGCTTCCTAAAGGCACCAAACAATGTTGTCTACAGGAGTTTTAATCTATAGATAAGTTTATTTGAGAACTTAAGTTCATTACTTCACCCTTATTATTTAATTAGCATGGAAAATTGCAGATGTATAATCAGCTATGTCATACTTCTTTGACACTTCTTTTTTTCCAAATACGGCTCTATAGGTTTTATTAGGAACTTTGAAATGTATAAAAACTTTTCTGCTCTTTGGTCATAAGGTTCAGTTCTGCCTGGGGTGCCTTTTGCGTGGAGTTTGCATATACTCATCATGGCCATGTGGGGTTTTTCTGTGGACTCTTTTTTCCTCCCACGACCCCAAGACATGATTTCATCTCCGTACTGTCCTCTGGGGCCAGTGATAGACTGGTGTGCCATTTAGGGTGTGATTCTACCATTCTGTTCCAGTTCATCATGACCCTTTCTTGGACTAATGAGTTATAGAAAATAAAAGTCTGGCTAAAGGTCTAGAAACTGTTATCCCATAGGACTTGGGTGATGTGAAGAAGGACTGAGTCGATCCTATCTAGCCAGTTAGACCGGTTTCACCTTTTTCATCATGTCTGCAGCATTAATGACCTAGAAAACTGCAAAAACACCTGGAGTTCAAATGCAGTAAAAATAACTGTCTGCTAGAACTGGGAATAAGTCTCGGTGAAAACACAAGACATGACAAGTGTTTGATCACTACAGTTATTGCTTCTTTTAACTTAAGATTTCAAAGTCTTCTGAAGAGATGTATATTTTTGTATTTACAAATCATCTGAATGGAAGCTTTAGAATCTGAAATTGTAGTAGTCATATTTAAATTATTCTTGCTTTTATTTTCCTTTTATTCTACAATATACAATTTAATAATTTCCATAATAACTTGTTATGGAAATTATTAAAATACAGTAGAAATAAAGGTAATAATGAAAGAAAACAGTGAGGATGGCACATGTGAGGAAGTGCATTGACTGCAGATAGATTGAAAATAATGTCCACTGAGCAGTAAATATTGTGTAGATGAAGAATAATTTACTACAGTACAGTAAGAATTCCATGGTGCAAGGTACAGTATAAGTAGGCGGTAAAAGTTCATGACAGTTTGAGAGAGATCACAGGTGCTGTCCAAAGAGATGAGTCTTGAGGGGGAGCCAGAAGGAGGTCACGGACTGAGCAGATCAGATTTCAATGGCAGTTCATTATATCAATGCTGTGCCAAGGATGAATGAGCCCTGGAGGAGGGGGAACATGGAAGAGGAGCAGAGAGGTTTTGGATGGGGTAAAGGGAGAGGTGAGGGACGATATAGAGGGGACAGGGTGGTTATGATAGCAATAGACAAGAATGAGTGTACTGCTCATACAGGGAGCCAATGTTTTAATGGTTTGGAAAGAGAGAAGCAAGGTAGAGAAAAGCCCAGATGAGCAGCAGAATTCGGAGTGAGTTGGATTGGGCCAACAGTATTGGCCAGCCAGGAGGGAGTTGCAATAGTCTAGGAATTAGAGTCCTAGAGCCTGAACTAGAAGTCTTATAGTAAAAAACATAAATTCTGCCTAAAACAATTCATGATACAGAACCATATGCATTTATTAAAAGAAGAAATACCTTGTGGAGCTTTTTTTGTCTCCTTATTTGAAATAGCAGCCAGATGACACTGATGTGCTCACACATCAACCAGTTACACCATTTTTTTTTGTATTGAGGTATCAATCATGTTGTTCTTCGAAAGATAGGTTGGCAAGCTTTGTGCAACAATCCTGAAGAATATCTTGCCTTGTTGGCAGGGAAACTGAGTGAAACTGCTGTTAATGGAGTCTTTGGGACTCTTAGATCAGTCCCGGCACATTCATCAGCTTCCACAATATTCTTAGTGCTCCAGATGCACTCTTGTCTACTTAATGTGATACTCCTGGAGATTAAAATCTTGAAGCCAGGGGACCTTTTCTTTTTATCTTCTGTCCTCTTCCACCCCATCACTTGAAACACTGTCTTTCTCCCTTTCTAGGTATTCAATTTCCTGTTGTGATTTAACTTAGTTACCACTTTTGGTATTTTCATGTCCTCTATATTGTCTATTAAGAATGACAGATTTATGCAGTTTTCTTTCACCTGTTACGTTTAGCTGTTCCAGTACTAATACTGTATCCCAGAAGTCAGAGCCTTTTGGTCACTTAACTTTCATTATTTTCTTTCCTATGATAGTTCACATGACAGCCTTAAGTACAACCAAGTTCATTGGGTTCAAATAACAGCAGTTAGAGACAACCACCAGGCAGTGATAGGTACAGATATTTAAATTTCATTATGACATTAAACAATGGGTTTTTTTCTTTATTTTTAATTGTTGTATATAGAAACATTGGAACATAAAAATACAGAAAGCCTTGTTATTGTTACAAATGGGGCTTATGAAAGAAGTGAATACGTGGAATTGACCAAGCACAAAAGTCAATAAGTAAATTAAGTAGCCATGTAAGAATTTTGTCATTAATATACCCAAGCAGTTGGTATAGCTTAGGTGAAAAGAGTAATAATTCAGTCACTCTTGGTTAAACAAACATTTATTAACAATGACTGTACATAAACATACAACAGACAAGTTTTTTTTGTTTACAAGTTTACAGTCAAGGCATTTCAGAGACCCATGTCTAGGCCACCTAGGAAACCCCAGACTGTTACCAAGAATTTGGCTCTTAAATAACGTACGGAGGCCAAAAGAAAAGATAAGCTGCCTAGTAAATTAAATCAAATACAAACTGCGGTTATCCTTCTACAAACATGGATGCCATACAATAAATGGGAACCCATCTCCCTCTTCTAAAAATGCCCCCACTAAGCAAGAGAGGCCGTTTTTAACCAAGGGAATCACTCAGGAAATGCAAGATCCCTAAAACCACAGAACAGCAACCTCTCTTAGTAAAGTTCAAGTACTTAACTTCTGGTCTTCCTGGTTGATCTTGAACAAAGACCTCACGCCTGGCACACGCTTTATGTGTATGTTAATGTATCTATATGGTGTCTTTCTGGACTGCTGATTGACACTTAATCATTTTCCCAAAAAGAACTTCAATTCTTTTTAAGAATGTAAGAAGGTAAGGAGGTAAGCCAAAGTAAACCTTACAATTGTTTTGATCACTCGATCTGTAATACCTACATCTCAGCAAACATCCCCTTTTTGCTTTGAAGCTGTGAATGAATAGGCATTACCCATGGTTTCTACATTCTTTCAGACACTTGTTGCCCACAGCTGGAACAATATAATGAACCTTGGTATATAGTATAGTAGCTGTGCCAAATACAGTACGATCCCACTTTCCCTTGGTTCCCAATTTAGTTATATACTGTATAAACTGTAATAACTTTAACACAACTGCAGTCAGCATCCAGTTGGTTACTAGTTCTAAACAAAAGCAAATACAGTAGTAATAATTAATATCCAACAGTATCTGTTGCAACAGACCTTGAAACATCGACAGAATGTTCCAAAGCAGGTGCTCTTTCAGGAATATTTCATGGGGTAATCATGTGACAGAGAAAGCAGGTACTGGTCAGATCAAGAGCCAGCATGGTAAGAGTGAGTCTGTGCAGAAGAGAACTATAGTCAAATCGGAACAGTTTGAGGTTTGTTTATAAAATGCACTCTGCATTAAATGGGGAAAATGAAAAAAATGTTGCCACGGTTACAGAATTGCATTAGAAAATGACACTCAGTTTGAATAATTATGTTTTCTTTTATGTAAGAAATACAGTTTTTTCATCGTGACTACGCGAGCAGTGGTCCATAACCCTGTTCCTGGAGGAATACTGCCTTCAGGGGTTTAATAAAAACAGGGTTATCATCACCTCCCTGGTCCCCTGAAAAGAAATGTATATATTGAAAAAAAGGAGATTTTATGTGTCTTATTTTTCATTTTCAAAACAACATCTTAGACCTCTGTCATCCTAGCAAAATGAATCTTGGTAAAAGGGAAGAAAAGGATGATTGTCAAATTGCCAAAATGATGCACAACAATGCAATGCTGATCAGTGCTACACATGATACACCTTAATGAAAAAATGTTTCTGATCATGCAGTCATTCTTTAATAGGGGCAAGTTATACTTATTAATTTCTGACTTTCCTTTACAGTTTTTTGCTTTTGTAAAAAGTGCCAAGGATTGCTCTACAGTTATTTAAGTACAGTACATATTTTTTCAAGATGCTCTACACAGACATGAATAGATATGTATAAAAGACAGAACCACACAACTGTGCAATTGAGTCCCCTCATTCCCCCTCCCCCCAGCCTTGGACATCAACCAGTGAGACTCAATTTCTCCTCGACAGCTGGTTAAAGTATTTCAATGTCACGACAAAATCCCATAAACACCTGTTTTTTTTCTGAATACCAAAGCTTTCTGTTACACCAATTTCTTTCTATTGGTTTGTGATGCATGTACTGTAGTTATGAGGAATGTGCTGAGTTTACAACTAAGCTGCCATGGTGCAAAATGTGCACCTTAAAAACAGTCAAAATATGTATTTTCGAGACTTGGAAATAATGAATGTGGCCTTAGGAGCTCTTATAGTTTCCCGATAAAAGCCCCTGAAGTATTTAAGAGGAGCTTAAAAAAATGTTTCAGTTTTAGAAATTCATCCCCAAACATGGGAACTTTATGGTGCAGAATAGCAATGATCCTGTTACATCATGATGATTCCTCAAGAATAATACTGTGAAAGGTCATAGGTCAACTACTAACGTTCCTCTTTAGTAAGGTATAAGAGATGAGGTTTAACATCTACTGACTTGTAAACTGTCTTTTTCATGTCTGTGCTGCTCTCATAAGCAAAATTGAATCTATACTCAAAAGTTATTTACAAATTCAGCAATAACACTATTTTTCCTGAAGGCTACAGACCTCCACAAAAAGCATTGATTAAATGAACAATTTCTAAGGTTCTAAGAAGGTTTTGGGTATGAGGTACAGTATGATGGGACACCAGGCTGCCCAAATGTACACACCCACACTTACATGTATATGCACACACTCACACCAGGGACAATTTTCTCAGAAGCCAATTAAGCCAGTACGTATTTGGACTGTGGGAGGAAACCAGAGCACTTGTTGAAAACCCACACAAACATGAGGAGAACATACAAACTCCATGCAGATAGCACCCCAGATTCAGAACTGAACCCAGTGAGACAGCGCTGCAAGCCAGCAATGCTAACCACTGTGCCACCCTAGTCTCTCACTATATATACTGTACATATAAATAATTAAATATATAAATATTTAAAGTATAATAGGGTATGTCTTTGCCATTGTTGATTGCATTTTAGCTCCGTTATTACGCTGTATTAATTGTTGTGTTCAGTAGAAAATGTATTGGATCATGGCATGTTAATTCTTCTGTCTTCCAAAATCATAGACATAGAGGTCATTCTTAATTCAGATACTTTGGCATCACAAAATGATTCACATTCTCGCAATGTTCATTACCTTCTTTTGTTTCAACACTTGCAATCCAAAAACTATTCTTTCTGGACTTTTTTTTTAAATTGTCTTGGTTCTGCAATGTGTGTCTGTGTCTCCCCCAAGTGAACAAGGTACTCTGCACATACCGATGCGTTTGACCTCAGGGGTAACTTCATGCTTCTTATTACTACAGGCTTTGTGTAAACACTTACAGTAGCAGTATTTAGTCATTCGATGAATGATTTGAATTTTACAGATGAAGAAATTTCTGATAATAAGCATATAAATGGAGAATAAATGGAGAACATTTACAGTAATTTCCTTTCCTTTAGCAACAAATTTCATATTCATGGAAATGGAAAGTAAACCTATATATAAAAAGTACATTTCTGAAGATTGTGTACTTAGGCAACTTCGTAAAAATGATTCTACAAATCCTTGCTGAGCTGGGCTGCAATGCATCAGCAGCAACCAAGCAGGTAGTTAGTATCTCTTTCATTTCTTTTCTGCAGACTCCTGTCCTGTTCTAGCTGAAATTAGGACCATATTTCATGTGAATCACTGTAATTGCGCACGGACAGAGGCCCTTTGGCTAATTTTCTGATTTGTCAAAGTTACTGTGCAAAATAAATTGGACATAACATATACTTGTTTTTAATTTTTTCTTTGCAGTTTTTTATATCAATTAAATTTTCACCCACAAATATCAAATATTAAGCAATCAAGTTAAAAAAAATGGGACATCATTGGAAGGGTGAGCAATTTCCCAGGGCACTGTGTATAAACAAGCTTCATCAATGCAGGGAGAGAATGTGAGTGAAGCTCTTTATACTGTATATGTTGTTGACATGTACAAGCCATCCCTTTAACAGTCAGGTTGACAGAAGAGGCTCGTTGAGCTCCTGCTGAAGTGTTACAACTCAGGAAATCTTACAATATTTCACTACATCTCCAATAGATGGCATCCATGCTCTGTGTTGAGATCTTCTTCTATATATACTGTAGTTTTATCTACAGTATGTAGCTTTATCAGTCTTGGTTAAATAAAGGAAACTCTTAAAATAATAAATGTAGCATAGTTGTGTTTGTATGTAGTATTCCTGCTATATTAAAATAAGTAATTTACTGTTGAGCAGAGGTGAAATATTTGAATTACTACATACTAATGTGACTTTTTTTATGTTACTGTTTTATCTGTATCCCACCCTTATCTTCCATACCAAACAGAGTTGAGACAATTTGCTTTGTCACAGTGTGCAGTAATACAGTACCTCATAAAAAGACAAATATTTCATTGTTATGTATCTTATCACTTTGTATGCATGTCTCTTTTCTGTTTTTTTAAATTGACTGTTCTGATGGAAATAAAATGCATAACTTATTTCCTTGAAATAATAGAACCAGCAAACAAAACTAACACAAAGCTTGATGCAGAAATAATAACAAAGCAAAGCTTGATTCTCCCATTTAAAATATCTTTCATTTCCACGGAAAAAGCTCATCACCCATAACTAACCAGATGTTATATTAACTCCCAAATGTTGTCAAACAGCAAGCAATAAGGTTACTGTGAATGATCTCCACAACATTGGAACTGCTCAATCATATCTTGTTCCAGCCTACTAATAGTTCAAATAGTTCACCCTGACCTCAATAAACTCAGAATGAATGCTGATTCATCAGATGAAACATCAGATTATGTTCATTTTATGCCCAGCTGCTTAAACTGCTGTTCGGGTTGACATTGATGCATAAGGAATTGGCAGTGAAAAGCCTACTGCACACTCCAGTTTCCCAGATGACTTCAGACTATTCTGTCATGAATCATTCAGTTTAGTATCCTGATGATAGCATTTTCTGTAGCTTTGGCCAGTGGCAACAAAGGTGCTGAAGGCAGATATTTCAGTCCTGATATTGAATACTGGCTGATTTTTCAAATCAATGACAAAGCAGATTTTGAATTATTTGTCAAATCAGTTTAGTTTTATCTGCTATTAGGACTTGGTTAGGAGTAGGTGAAGGTCATATATGTTTAAATAGGGCACTTTTTCACCACATCGCATGAGACGCCAAGATGAATAGAATCATTCTAACACAGTCTCATAGCTAACAAATTGTTTCTGGGTACAAATTTAAATAACATACCTTTTAATGCTGCAACATTTCAGTATTCATTGTCCTATGTGCTTGGCTCCTGTCATCAATCACCAGTCATGGTAGACATCTCTCATGGATTTATATAGGGTTGGGATGTGCACAAGATATATATATATTATGACACCCTGATACCAAAACACATTTAGCAAAATTCACGCACAGCTGTGTTTGTTACACATCTGTCACTATTTTTGAATCATCACCGACAAAATATTTTTCACACACACCAAAGCACTCCCTGACAATCTTTAATTCATGTTAGCAGCGAAAGCTTAGGATTTATTCAATTATTTTCCTTATGAAGACATCGCTGGATTTTTAATGCCTCTCACTGCATTTGTGGTTAGGTGTCAAAAAGTACAATACTCATTACATGGTGTGATTATTGTGGTTCTGTTCTGCAAGTTAATTTTTTAAATCTGCTCTGACAGCCTCTTAAGGGTTCTGAGTCCTTATATTCTAGGTCATCAGGGTAAAGTCTTTAAAATTAGAGAAAGTGGGAGATAAAAACAAAACAAAATCCAATCATAGCACAATACATTGCTGTTATTGACGTAACATTCTTTCCACAAACTGTACACTCACTTCTACATACACTCCAAAAAACAGCAAAACCTTTAAGTTATTAGAAAAAATTCTGACGTGCATAATGGATGGTAAATGCATTTTTGTATTGTTTATGTAGTTCTGTTTTTCTAAGATTTACCTTTTTAGCATTTTATTCACAGAGAATGAAAGATGGTTCTAATCAAGCTGAATGGTTTTCTTTATAGAAAAGCTGTGAGCAGCAGTGTTAGGCTGGATAGGTGAGAAACAGCAGGAGAGATTCTCAAAAACATTGTTGATTCTGGACAGTCATCCAGCAGTAGTTTCTTATGGGAAGACATGCATTAAGAATACATGATTCTTAATGTATATTAATTTTTACAACTAATTTTTAAAAACTACCACAGCTGAAAGAGGGTAGTGTGATGGTGCAGTGGTAACCATTGCTGCCTCACAATGGTAGGGCCCTGGGTTCAATTCTGGACTTGGGGTGCTGTCTAAATGGAGTTTGTATGTTCCTCCTGTGTTTGTATGTTCTCTCTGACCACATGTATTTCTGTGTAAATATGGCTCATTTTAAATAATCTCCACTGTATCATACAAAGCAATAATAATAATGTTTATGTCACGCCCACTGCATCCAGAGGGCACTCCTACTCTGTCCTGTCTCTAGTTTCCTGTCCTTCCTGTGTCTCTCTCTCTGGGGCTATATATTTCCGGGTCACTGATTCACCTTCGCTCAGCATTGACGTTCGGATGTCCTGAGACCCGTCTAGTACCAGGTCGCCCCCACGTCCGTTGCCTGAGGGCATTGGTTTCTATATGACTCCTCAATATTTCTATAAAATATTAATATTAATAAATATTGATGAATTTAAGTACTGTATATATTATCTCACATGGGTGGCATGGTGAAGCAGATTTTAGCATTGGGGCCTTGTGGAGCTAGGGCCCTGCGTTCAGTTCCTGGGGTACTGTCGGTGCGGTGTTTGTTCTCCCCTTGTTTGTGTGGGATTCCTCCGCTCCAGTTTCCTCCTACAGTTCTAAGACATACTGCTAGGTTAATTGGCTTCCGGGAAAACTGGGCCAGATGTGAAGGTGTGCATGTTTGTGTCTGTGATAGACTGGAGTCCAGTTTAAGGCACAGGCTCCGGCTCCCCTGTGATCCTGAATTGGATGAAGCGGTTAGAAACTGCATGAATGAATAATTGAAAGAGGAATAATACCACAGCACTCGCACTCTTGATTTAATAGTCAGTAGTCCTACCTTTTTCAGCTGCTCAACCAAACCAACACAGCTCCTCAGTACACTTGTTTGTTCGTTCAAGCTGTGCTGAACTGATGTGTGAATTTCCAGCCCTTTCATTGATTGTCTCTTCCGAGAACCTTTTTAGCTAGTTAGCTAGTGACCTCTGTGGCTCGACAGCTCGAGTCCCAGTGTGGAAAACGCAGGTAGCTGACCAGCAGACATTTGTGAGAAAGACCTCCTTGATCCCTTCTTTGCCGGCACAAAGATATTAATGGTGAACCCAGGTGATTAACCGTTGTGAGTTCCAGATTATAGGATATTACAAAAACAAAATCATGATGTAAACCTCATGGCACCCCCATTGCATTTGAGAGTTGCAAAGCTAACGTTCTGAGTAACATATATTCATTAATTCATTTGAAAATGTTCAGGTAATTGTGAACTATCATAGCTGCAATGAATGTATGTGCAAGAATATTTTTTTCAGTTTCCTGGGGAGGACATGCTCATGCAACATGCTCTGTGTCAGATGATTTTACTGTAGGATGATTTTATTTGACCTGTCCTATCTGCTCTTATATTTTACCAGTAGTAACCCTGGTGGTCTTTATTATTGGATTTTCCAGCCTGCTTTACCTGTCATGTTTGAAAAACTCTAACTAGCTCTCTAACTGTGACCGACCATAAAATGTGTGCTCTTTTCCAGTAAGCCACTGAAGAGAAATCTGAAGATTCGTTCCCTCCTAAAATGCTGAAGTGAATTCCTTATCTAATCTGAGCACATACTGAGCACTGTAAATATACAATAGATTCGAACTTCATCAATACTACGGAAGCTTATTATCGCCACAGAGAAAAAAAATTGAGTTTATACGAGATATATGCAATGAGTATTGCATTTATACGAGTTTAAAATGTGTTTAAAAACAATAAATAATTTGTGAACAATGTTTCCTAATATATTAATATATTGCATTATATATGCAATAATATTGTCCCGTGCAAAGCAGCATTGACTTTAACAACAGTAGAATATCGTCACACCTCTTTTTGGAAAACAAATTATCTAAAGGAGCATGTGTACTGTCTTTTGTATACAGTACATGAAGTACAGCACAGTGTCAGTAAGCATTCCCAGGTGAAAACCATATTGTTTTAGCTGTTTCTGTGACAAATACAGTAGAAATTACATGGCTTTACAAACATATGTTCTTCTTGATGTGAAACTGCTGAAACATGTACTGTGCATAGGTTTCTGCCTAATCTTTTTTTTTTCTTTTTAGAATTACACTTACATTCAATAGTGTGATATTTGCTTTTGTAAAAATTACCATGTTAAATATTTGAGAAGAAAAAAAGTGTTGATGGCTTAAAATTAGGAAGAAACCACTGGCATTTTGAGTTTTAAAAAAGTACATTGAATCTACATCACAAAAGGGGAGAATGCAATTTAACAGTATCATAAAAGAAATATTTCATGACAGATTCATCTTTTTAAAATGTAAATGTTTAGGATATTTACTGCAAGTAGCCTTTGCGGTGTTGACATTCTGACACTGATTTTAATACTCAAAGGCCTGCTGGTGCCACTTCCTCTTCTCAGCACTAAAAAAACCAGCTGACAGTCAACACTGCACCATGGAAACAAGGATATTCCACAAAAATGTGCCATCTGCTCCCATGAAGTGTCACATTAAATAAGAACAAAGGCTAATATACAAAGATCTTCTCTTGACACAAGCTTCTGCTGCAGAAAAAAATCAGACTGTTCTATGGTATTTGTTTTTAGGTTTGTATCTAAGGAATAAGAGAGCTGGGTTGTATTGCACTGACCTACTGTACATTCTCAGCTTAAAGACAATCCATTCTTAGTTCATCCTTTCTAATAATTGCTCCTTAAAAATTACACACTGCTATTTTGACCATAAAAATTGATGATTCATTTCAGGTAGAGAAACATAATAAGTGAAGCCAGGTTGATGCATGAATGAGTTGAATAGTCCACATTACAATACACATATACAGTATACAGTATGTGTATTTGTGCACCTATCTCTGGCTGGTCACATTTTTCCCACTTTTTAATTCATGTTATCTCTGGATGTATTGTTTTTGTCAGAAATATCAGGATATATAATAAAAATCACAAGATTCTAGATACAGGGGTGTTATATTAAAATTCTGCAATGCACTTGTAAGACATTTAGAATATTGTGTACAACTTTGTTCGCCATGTTAACAAGAAGATCTTTTTAACTTTAAATGGTGTAAACGTTCTACTACACTAGGAAAAACAAGTGAATCTTTTTAGCCCCAAACAGAAAGATCACAAGGCAGCTGACTCAAGCATTAGGAAACCTCGAAGGCTTAAAAAAAGTCAACCCAGGGGACTTCATAGAAGTGTGTTTAAAAATAACAACTCGAGGCACATTTTTCCACATAGAGTTGTGGGAGCAAGGAACAAGCTACTTAGCCATGGTGCCGAAGTCAATACCCTGGTTAAATTCAAGAAATGGCTCGATAAGATCTTCAGGTCATATATTGAATCCTATATTGAATAACATAATTTGTGGGTTGCAGGCATGTACTGTACTTGCCGTTATGTGTTTTACTGTAGGTGTCTCTGGTCTCCATTTCTGTTGTGTGCGTGCACCACTATATCTGTATTCTCTTGTCTATAGAGATGAGCATGTCAATACTATGTCTTTTGTAGCCGCTTATTCAAGAGGCCTTGGTTTTGAGTTTAGTGATGGTATTATTTAAATAAAGACTTTAATTTAGCTTTAAGCAGTTGCTTTGTTTTTATGGTTGTCTGGCTGACAGCATAGAAAAAACACAGTAACAGTAATCACTTAAAAGGGTCCAAGATGATTTGTATAGATCAACACCTGCCAAAAAAATAGCTGTCATTAAAAGGCTTTTGCCTGCATTCCCCCAGGTCTACCTGTATATACAGTATGAACAACTGGAATTATTCATGCAAACCTGAAGAAGGCTTCACAGCCGAAACATCATGTTTTCTCTCTTCTCTTTTCAGCATGGACTAAACCTATTATTTGTTTTCCTTATTTGTGCAAAGATGCATATTAGGAGTTATGTTGAAATGTTAACATTAATATCTAACATATTGTTAACACTATTGTGATATTTATCATTCTTCATTTTTATAAAATGCAATGAAAGGCATTTCTTGCCTTCAATGAAAGGCTTTGCCTTCATCTTTTCATCTTGAGACCTTTTCATTTTTACAATCAGGACATTCTTCCAACATGTTTTCTGAAGGTGAAAATATTTAATACATCTAATTTAATTTCTAAAGTATACAACTTTATACACAATGCTCCATACTGTAATGTGTAAAAAGAAGAAGCTTAACATTTCTAGGGCTAAATAGAATGATAAATGGACAGACCATTTCATTAAGGCTTTATTCATAAATTTAATGAACACTTGCTTCCTCTGTTTGGGTATGGTACTGGCAAAATGGAAGAGCTGGGCATTATTAATTTGGTGTATTGAATTATGTTAACGAAAAATTACAATTTTAAACATTATGCATTTTGTACAAATGCAAACACCGCAAGTGTACCAAATTGTACCATTATTATGTATTAGGCATATTTGAACATATTTGAAGTGCTTTACAGCCTAGGATTTAATTTCTACTACTTACATGCCTTACATGCAAGCCAAATTCAAGTTGAAGTTCAAGGAAACAAGATATCCAGGAAAAAGGACATGGAGTGATAGAAATTCTTTACCTGACTAGCAGCATCTCCTGAGTCCGTCCCAGATGTTAAAAAAATCTGCTAAATTATGCCAACATTTGTCTGTTAATAGCGAATAATAGATATTAAATAATTATTCTAAATCTCAGCAACCACTGTCATGCTTCACTTTTAAAAACTTTGTTTAACCGTTCAAAGCAATACATCATTGCAAGTCCTTGTGTCAATCATTTCAGTTCTATATTCCTGCTGAATCCTACATATTTTGAAGATTTGTAACAATACATTACCATCTACATCATTACCTGGTAGACAAAATTGTAATTTGTCTATATATTTCCCTTTTCATTGCTTAATTTACTTAGCTTTTAATTTCTGTGCTATCTAATTCACATCCTGAGCACATTGACTCCTTTTAACCAAAGAATGAGAAACTGAGAAGTTATGGAGGAACAGATTCCACCTAGTCCTTTTTAATGATTTAAATGTTGATTTTTACCCACAGTAATTTTTATCTTTGACAAGGATCCATTTACTTGAACCTTCCACTGGGGTGCAGTATAATCCTCTTTCTTTCTGACATGAGGGAAGAAAGTTGCCATTATTCTAGAGCAATATACATACTGTAACTGTCACAGAGAACATGAAATCCATCTGCAGCATGCTCTGAATTAATATTTAGTATATATAGCTAATATAAGGCACATTTAATATGTGATGTATGTCTTAATAACTAATATATTGGTTATTTTAAAAAATGAAAAACAAATGATAACAAAAACGTGTACAGATCTTTATTTTAAAATGATCTATTTCGCTATAATATCTGATATGTATATTAATATTGATAGGCTGAATGAGGAATCTTTCATTGACAAATAAATGTGGTTTTATATGTTGAATTTATCTATACGTAACAATTAGAATTTTTTAATATTATTTTGCTGTTATTAAAACGCCATTGTTTTAGAACCATCGTATTTCAGAATCAAGCCTTTCATTTTGAAAACATCAGTGGGTCTTTTTCCCCCATTTCCTAATCCATTTAAATTTTTACTACAGTTGAAATTAAATTTTAAAATGGCTAAGAGATTGAGATATGAATAACACAGTCAATGTAATGCAGCCACACTATTACATTATCCTTACAGCAAATGTCACCCAAAACTAATCATTTTAGAGCTTTCCAATTTCTTTCCTGCCAATATTTATAATCTATTTAAATCAAGACATTTGCTTTTCCTTCCTTCCCTTAGTATTCTGTATTTTTTCCATTCAGTATGCCTGAATTTAAAACCTCACATGCACAGTTTAGTTTTTGCAATCTAAGTAATCAAACATGTTTAATTTGTTGCTTGTGGACCTTGGAATGATTAGTTTTTAAATTCCCTTTTTCGGGATTACTGAGCTCACTGGAATTTCTATTTCAAAAGCGCTCTCCTTTATTTCACTAACATATACTATGTATAGATAGGAATTAAACTCTGTCTTTGAATTTAAAGTTTAGGAGTAACCAGCAGAGATATGAGAAACATTCTCAGAACAACCTTTTTGTCTTGAAAGTGCTGCTGTCACCAGCAGTTACAGTGCTGCCTACTGGGCCTCTGTATTGCTATCTGATCAGCTCGCTCTACAGAGTTGGTGTAAAGTTACACTAGCAGCTGGAGTTGGAGGGTGGGTCTGTATTGGCGTCTAGGGGAGGTACAGAGGGAGTTCCCAAACTTCTCAATGAGTGCAGCAATTTTGTCCTTTTCTCTCTCCTGTAGTCCTTCACTGAACAGGAACACTCTTCTGCTGGCAGGTGGTACAGAGCACTGCAGTCCCAGGCATCACTTTTACGAGAAAAAAAGGGAACAGCAGGAGTGGAACTGAGCTTAAGCAGAGGGTTTGGGGAGAAATGTAGGAGTCTGAAAGAATGGGACAACTAGCCTTTCATTGGGGAGCAAAGGAAAGGCTGAGAGACTAAAAGTACCAGCCGGGGAGAAGCAGGATGAGCAAGGACAAACTGAGGAAAGTTTTTGCCTTCCGTCTCTGCCTTCTCTTCACAGCAGTTTTCGTCTGTATCCAGGTCTACACTGACTTGGGAGAATGGGCTTGGCCATTGTTCTCGGGGGGTCGAACTGCTGAAGGTAGACAGGGTCCCCCACGCCAAGCCCAGGGCAAGAGGACCTCAGCAGAGAAAGGTGGCATCACAGGGAATCCGAGAAGAAGAGATGGAGTTACAAAGAGACAGGTGACTTATGTGAGGACTTTGAAAAGAGATCCAACAGCAGCAGCAAGCAGCACCACAACTAGCCCAGAAAAGGCAGCAGGCTGTTGCCCTTCCTTCCTGAATCACAGAAAGGTTAGTGCTTGGAAGACAAGTTGCAAAATAACCTTGTATTTGCCTTCATGTTCTCCATTTTAAGGCTTTAATGTGACCATCTAACTGATAATCCATAGCCACAGATACTGTTAATAGGAATGGAAAAAAATAAGCAAAGGACATGTGCTGAAATAGTTTTAGTAGGCTAAGGTCAATGTTAAAATATCCCTCTACCACTGTACAAAACCTCATGACCTTAGTTTAGGTCTTTTCTTGATTTCTGTGGACAATATTTGGCACAACATCACCCACACCATGGAGGTATTAGGTAGTTTGGCCTTGTTCATTCACTATAGAAGGTAATCTATAGATTCCTGAAAAAAATAAATCTAGACCTCTAAGTTCAATTCAGCTTAATGGCTTATCTTCACAAGGTCAAATGCTTTGAAAAGGTGGTCCTTACCTTTCTTTTGCTGCAAAAGTGTTTGAAGATAACTTAAAAAACTGGGTTATTCAGAAGCTGTGCAGTATCTCTTCAGATGGGCTGTCTCTGTATCATTATGTCACAGCCATGAGCACAGTCTTTGACCTCCAATAGAGTACAGTGGAGTCATTCAGCTAGTTTTCATGTGTAGGCTGTATTCTTTCTGTGTGCTTCACTTGCCTGCTTAGAGCATCGTTTTGTTAAATGAAATGCAAAAGCACTGGCTCTGAGTGGGCTCAAAAATTCTCTCCACTCTGCATGTTTAAATGTTCTATTTTTTCAATTAAATAACATTTCTATACAAGCAAATGTTCAAAATCCTCTCTTTAAAGACTTTTCACATATATTTTCCCATAAAAGATTATTTATTCTGGAAATATAAGGAAAAACAATAAATTGTAGATTTAATGCTTGTACACACAAGTATGCATAAGAGTATAATCTACAGCACATGTTTTTATGCTGTGCAAATAATACAAGGGGAAATGAATGGAAAGTTGAAAGACTGAATAGTGTAAAGAAAAATATATTCTTTATATAACAACTTGATTCAGAAGTTTCTTGCAAGACATAAAATGTCACCTGGTGAGAACCTGTAATTTTTAGAATACATGGCAAGAGAAGAATTAAAAAATGGAGGAATAGCAAGGTATCAGTTTTAATCTGGAAAATGTTCAGTTTCTCCTAGACCCAGGCTCTGACATGGATCACAGCTCTCCGACATGTCCTAGCAATTATGGTAAAAGCCTCTGCTCTGTAAACTTCAAATCACTGCTGACAACAGGGCATATTTTTAAGAGTTGCATTAATTATTAAGTGTACTATTATGCAGTGATTGCATACAGTATGTGTGTGTAAGATGTACAAGCATACTTGTCCAAAGCAAATGTCAAATGATGAAACAATGAAAGAATACACATGGCAATAACCAAATATTATTATCAAGGTTCTTTTACAACATACAGCATTTGTATTTACAAATGACCTCATTTAAAAACACTGTTAAAGAACAGAGTAGTACAAATGTAATGGATTATCACTACTGTTAATACTAAAATCATCTCACGTGGATTTATTCCAAAAAGTGACAGAATGACCGTGTCATGCCCACAGTTTCAAAATAAATATTGAGAGTTTGAGGGTGCCGTACTCAAACTTTGAAACCAGAATGAACTATGATGAGCTTTCAAAGCAGGTTTAAATTTCTAGCACTACTTTTTTTTACTATTCTTCCAATATGGTTTTAATTTGGTAGTAGTTGGAGACTGAAATTTCATAACAATCAAACAATAAGAAAAAATGCAGTTCTTGCAATGCAGAAGACTCACCCTCCCCTTAAAACACAAAGGTGTTACACATTGAGTGCTTTCTTTTCTCTCTTCACTTCAGCCCAAATCTACATGCACCACAGTAACCAAAGCATGATCACGTTTTGTAAAAAAAAACTTTAAACGAATGAGCCTAAACACAGGGGGCTCTTTAAGGGGCAACGGAAGCAAGACTACAATGTATGTCTGCTGAACATATAGACTTCTCTTATTTATTTTAAAATATCTAATATCATCTCATATATCACCCACTTTGAACAAAATATATTTTATATATAATAAAATATATGTTGAATAAAATAAATATACAATTCTGGATATACAATATGCTATGCAGGAATAAATAAGCTTTTTATTTTCTGTATGAAAATAAATGAATCTGCTTATTTGTCTCTCACTTTGTAGTGTGCAGCTGCATTTCTTCCAAAATATGTGGCAGTCTCCTAGAGATCAGGAATTTAAACGAGTGTTGCCATGACGACCCAAGTGACACTGATGCTGGTTATGTCAGACCACCTCTGAGGGGCTTTCTAAGATGATTACATGAGGGGTCGGGCAAGGACTGGAAATGTTTGTGAACATAAATCAAAAGTCAGTCAGGGCACTTTGAACATGAGATCATTTTTCTCTGAGCTCAATAGCTCACCATTTAAATGTGACAAGCCAGTGCAAAAAACAGAAACAAATGTTTTTTTATACAGCTACTTGAATTTCAAGAGACACCAGACCTGTACCTTATTTTTTCAGTTTTATGTGATGGAGGACAAAACAGAAATGATCTGTTGATAGAATTTCCCAAGAAAACTGGGCGTATTATTCTCTTATTGAAAGACATCTTTTGATTAAGAATACCAATCACCAGTCCTTAGACGATGAAGCTTAATGAGGCTTTGCTGGAGGAACTGAGAAGCACTTAAACATTTGTAGAAAGCTGAAGATAGTTTTGAATTATTACCTCAATTAATCTGCAGTACCAACCTTTAATTTTGATTTGATTTGATCTTTATGTTTTTGACCCTAGTCAAAGGGCCTAGTACAACTTTCCCCCCTTATTTAAACATTTTCCACAGGGCATTGGCAACTCATGATGCTATTTTATTTTCTGTGTTAATAATTGGAATACACCAAGTATCTTTTATTATGCTTTATATTCTTACAACATTATTTCAGTTTCCTGAAAAATGATACGTGTTGATGCATTACACACATGGCTCATACAGAATATATTGCCTATCCTGTAAACTGTTTATTTGTGAGCAATAATGCTGTGTGGAACTCCACATGCTCCGGATAGCAGATATGCATTATCTAGATGTCAACAGAATGTTTCTTACACATGCAAGTGTGTATCATTATAATTTGTGTAGAGGGACTCACCTGTAAAGTGAGAAACCTTTTCCTGACATTTTAAGGTGGAATATTCTCACAGGTAGGCAATAGGCAATCATGCTGTTGATATGTGCCTGTTATCAATCTATAGGAGTGTTATGAACTAGGGCGACTCTAGTTAGTGTCTTATTAGCTAGAATTTATCAACCCTAGAACCACCTTTGAAAAACAACCATATAGCATGGGATGGGACTGTAATTGAACACCTTTTCGTGTCTTTAGAGAAAGGACATTAGAGAGTGCTTTGTCACTGAAATATGCACTGAAAATGCACAGGCATTTTCAAGACCAGCACCTGCTGACAAATATCCATTGATAAAAGTGGAAAATAAGTTTTATAGGTAAGTCCAAAAACAGGAGACATTTCTTTATGTGGTGGGTGGTGGGTGTCTGAACTATCTCCCCATTCATGTAGTTGACGTTATCTCCATGGGATCCTCGACGAAAGTGGTAAACAGAATTCATGAGTGACTGAGATGCTAGCAACCTACAGAGCAAGATGGGCTGAATAGCCTCCTCTCATTTGCAGCTTTTCTTATGTTCATACAATAGATCTGCCCCTGAAGTACTGTAGTTTGGCAATTTACAGAGTTCATTAGTAGTTCAAAGATAACATTAGTGGGCTGTTTGACATAAGCCAGGAAGCAAAATGTTTGAAAAGTGTCAAAGCATCTGAATTTAAAGTGAACCCCAGCCCCTTACAGGTCTCTTAGAATACACTTGCACCACATTCTCTTGAACTCTGTCTTCCGTAAGACAAAAACACCAGAGGAGTAAAGGCAAAACTGCCATGGAGGCATGTGTATCTTTTAGGGGAAAGATCACAAAATTCCAGCGTGTTCACCCTGTTCAAGAGAAGTCTCTCGCTGCCAAAGGTATAGCAATGAAGGCTGAGATTGCAATAAATGCTCAGCTTTGTCACAAAGGAATTCACTAGGATCTGCGCCAGAAGGCAACACCGACTACCAAAGCACCAAGGCTGCAAGCAAGAGATACCAGATGTGTAGAATCAGACAGTCAGATCTTGAAAAAGACCTCATTCTCCATTGAAAGAAAATTAAAGAGCATCTGATTTACCTAATGACTGAAAAAAGGTGGTAGAAAACATATTTTCATACTGTCCACAATTAGATCTGATAAGTAGCACAATATGCATTATTTTCTTCAGTGAGGTCGTCTACAGCATTTTATCCACTTTTTTAGGCTGTGTTGAGTCACAGAACCAACACATTTCAAATCTGAAGAATTGTATTTTCCATTGCATGAAGCTATTTGCCTCTGAACTGTCTGGACTGTATTATTAAATCTCAATGACATAATGTAGTACTAATCTGTGGAATGCTGCTGAGTGCCACGGTGCTCTTTTTATTGTGTTTTATTGGTATCGCCTCAATTTCTTTTATTTAGAATAATGGAATTTTGGAACATGTTGATCATAGGACATGCGATGTTATTGCTATATGGCAATATTCTTTAATCAAGTACTGTTTGTAAAAGAGAAATGTATTTTGAACCAAAGTGAGGACAAACACAATTCAGTCAAATGAGAAACATTTTTATTGATTTAACCTGATAAACTGATAATGTCTATCACATGCACCAGATGACCTGGCCAAGAATTATAATAAAAACATCTGCTCTTTGCAAGCTAAAAAACTTGATAAAACCAGAAAACCTTCCTTTTAAAACCAGGTAATCTTTCACAGTTATACTGTATGTATTTAAATCATATCTCAGTAACCATGGCTTTGGGGCATATTCAGCTCCAACATCTAAATTTAAAAAGTAGAATCTGATATGCAGCACAAACTGTTCATTTTGAGGCCTAAGTTAGCATTTGATTGGTTATAACATTAAAGACATAAAGGTGCTACTGTATGACTAATGTAAGAGTTGTACTATTTTACATTTAGATTTTCTAAAGGATGGGTCCTTCTGAATCAAACTATGAAAACCACACCACAGTCTTCCTTGAAGATTTAATCAATTGCGGTACTCTATTTGTAACAATGAACTGAGAGAGTTTAAGCAATATTTGGATCAGACAAAGGGGCATTAAGATCAGAAACAGTATGTTTGATATAATTACATGTTCTTTTCTTACTTTGTGGAAAAAAAGAACATATAATTCTACTATGGTGATGCAGTAGACGGCTTTATTGGAATTCTGCAGCCTTTTTGCCCTTCACCAAGAAAGCTTATGACTGAAAATTCATTAGAGAAAATGTGAAAGGAGTTCCCCAAAACTGCTAGTGAAACCATGAAACCTAATGGTGCTGGGCACTTCACTATTTATGGCAAATCATCTGCTTGTCTTGGACAGGCCAGGACTGCAGTGGTCTGTCTCCAACCCTAATCTGTAATGTAGTTGGTAGCTTGTGGCCTTCTGCATGGTAATGTGTCAGAGAGCCCTATCTGGGTGCATTTGTAAACATTGAAAGTGGTCTGTTTTGATACCCTATAGCTGCACAGTTTGTGGCAATGTAGTTCATGGTAAACCCATGCTAAAGTATTACATAAAATTAAATAAAAATATTGAATGTAGGAAATCCTGATATATAGTTGTATGCAAAGTAATTTACATTTTATGGTGGGCGCTGGTAGATACATTTGAGCTATTACACAACATCCTAGTCAGGATTAAGAGAAAAACTGAGAAAAGACAAAAACAAATTGCAGGTTGCCTGCAATGACAACAAGCCTCATATCTACTGTATGTAATCTCTCATTGAATTAATTTTGACTGGTGTCATGCCCTTTGCATGTAGAAGATGTGTTATACTGCACACACCGGTGTTTGAACATGTATGCATAAGACTAGCCAGTTTTGAAGTGAAATCTGATGATGCTATGGATAGAATCCTATGGTCTCGAGGCAAAGCAGATAATGTACGGTATAGCATCAATGCCTATTGTACCCAGCCTTGTATAATGAAACTCAATTATATTCCTGTCTAAAGAAGCAGAGCTCAACTTACTTGTTTTGAATTAACTTAGACCGTTCATTTTTATTTACTTTATCTTCTGTGGAGAAGCATCATTATAACAGATGCCATGCTTGAATTACAGAATACTTCTCACATCCCACACTATCCAGGATTACATCTTAATTACAAGTGATTAGCTAAGCTTTAAATTATACTGAACTTTAAGAAATCCTTCAATGAATTAATTTCAAGAAAACCTCAATCTGCAAAGGCAACTCAATGCCTGCTTTGTTCATAACCAATCTGAAGTGATTAGGAATTTTCTGGGAGCATAACACTGATATTTTCTATATTTGGATGTAAAGGAAATTGGGCTTCCCCTTAAGCTCCATGAATGTGGGGAGCCTGGCTCCTTAAGGACTCTTATCATGGAAGAAATGACCTTTTCATTCCTGGAATATACAGACTTCCTTTCCAATTAATAACAGCTACTGCTACTTGAAATGGTTTTCTTTTACTGGTGAAACATAGAGACTCCTGCTGTTCTTTCAAATCTAGAAAAAAACCCTTATTCCTTACTGTGTAATAGGTGTCATACTGTGGAGTAACATCACCTGGTTGATTTGGCATCTAAGTGTGTTTTTTTCTGCACCAGGGGTCACCAATCCTGTCCCTGGAGGAACACTGTGTCTGCACTTTATTTTTCAACATATTACTGTAAAATGTCCTACAAACCTTTACATCCTTAGTAAATGACCCAGAAAGTTTTTTTTGGGCCAGGACTTCATTCATATTTTTAACAGAAAAGGAAACAAGATGTATCACAGTTTTGTAAAACATATTGGTTATCTGCTGCTCAAAAAACAAAATACATTGATTTTCTAGTATACTGTAGGTGCTTTTGCACAGTGTTGAAAAGCAACTGTATGAGTAGGTCAATGTAGTTTCTTAGGTGGCTGGTATTAGGTATTGAGAGATGTGGGTCAATTATAGTCAAGTGTTGCCTATAGTGGAAGTGAGACATAAACATGAGCATCATCAACATAAAAATAAATTATATATTTTTTTAAAATCACATATCCTAATGGAAGCATTTAAACACAAAACAAAGGAGGACCAAGGTTAGAATCCTTCTCAAAAACAGCTATCGACACAAATTGGCAATGGTTTGAAAGACAGGAAACAAGTAAGTCCTACACTTTTCCTTAAGGCCAGCATAATGCTGCAACCCATTTAACAGCATCTTGTGACAATTGTATCAAATACAGCAGAGAGATCCTAACAAACAAACAAAATACCAGAATCCTGTTAGGATCTAAATGAAAGCTAGACTGAAACCATTACTTCCAAAGTGATGAACTTGTTATCCAGTTAGCACTTTTTCAAGTATTTTCATTAAAGAAATGTAAACTAGATATAGGACAGACAGTTGTCACCACAAAGCCAAGGGCTTGAATGGGCCCTTGAAGAAAGCGAGATGGACAACAAATTCAGTTGTGTACAACTGCTAGATTTTGAAAATTTTTTACAAACAAATCAAAGCTGTGACACTAAGTAGTGTTTAAATCCTTTCACATGACTAACCTGTTTTGATACCATAATTAAAATAAGAACTCTACTCCTAAACTGACACAATGTCTTTTAGTCATAAATTAATCTGCTTTATGGTAACATTTAAAGACACATACAGTATGCAGAACATTTTCAAAAAATCTCAGAGTACCAGGCAATCAGGGATCAGGAATCACCCAGAACAGTTCTCAACTCAGGTCTGAAGGCTTCCGGTGCCATTTTGTTTTGCCATCTAGCTGATCCATTACATACTGTAACTGACAGATCCATATGTCTAATATGATTTTTCAATCGCAAGCACAACATTACTACAGTTACGGTGTAAGTTGATTGAGAATACAGCTGGAACAGGTTCCAGAAGACAGATGTCTAGTACAGTACCATGGTTGAAACAAAGAAGATTAATCCACTTCCAGCCTTTTTAATTTTTCGCTTGCAATGTCCTGAGTGGGAAGATATACTGTTTATGACGGTGCTAGACAATCCTAGCAAACAGGATTCCATATTCCAATGCAACCTGCAAGTAGAAACTACAGAATGCCAGGAGGATTTATTTACTTTAGTGGCATCACACCCTGAAGGACATCTTAAACCAGGGCTACAGAGGAAACTCGGGTAACCGTCCGAGGGGATGTGGGCATGAGATGCTCGGAAAACGAAAAATGCATGACTAATCTATTGGAGCTCCTATCATTTATGTATTTTCTCTCCTCATTGCATAGTTGCAAGCAACTCCCTTTGCTGACCATGCATTTCTTTTTCTAGAACACTATACTATATTGTATATACGATATACTATATTGTCATGTAGTCATTTATCTGATATCAACACAAAACAAAAAAGTAAAAATGTATGGGCTGGTCTAATTATTTTACACAGCTAAGGACAGCAACACCGGGCATTTAACAACAAGCAGTAAGAACCTGACTGCATGTGGCCTTAGTTTCTTTGTGGAACTCAGTGATTAACAATGTGCAACAACATGTACATTTGAAAGGACGGGTGACATTCTGCAAGAGAGTGCTAACAAAAACACAAGCTTTAATAGCATTTCAGTGACAAAAACAAAATAATTTTCTGAATTCTAAAACAACTAGTTGTATTTTTTTCTCTTTTTTCAGTGAGGCTGGATAGAATTTTTTCTTTCGTCATTTACTCATGTTTAGTCTTTCCTTTCTTTTATTCATTATTCCAGTATTGTCTTACATGAGATGGTTCTATACCATCTCAGATGTTACATATGCATACTGCTGCTAACAACTTTTCTTTGAGTTCCCATTTACAAATATCTGCAAGCAGAAAATGCTTAAAACGCATTAGTCAATGGAGTATTATTCTTGAATGTGATTAAAACATTTGTGTGAAAAATATTCAATTAAAATTACTTCTATTGAATATACTGAATTTCACTAATTATATTTTAGTCTTTGAAAAGGGCTTACAGCAAGCAAATAGTTAAAATGTAAGATTTTAATAGAAATGAACCCATCAAAAGTCAACCATGAAAAAAAGTCCAAGCAGTGAAATATTAAAAAAATATAGCTTACACATAAACTAGTAGAATGTAATAATTCAATACCCTTCAAAAGTATTGGAACTGCTTTAGAACAATGACAGTCCTTTATACACCTTTAATTACAGACCTATATGAAGTACCATATAAGTTTTATTGTTGAGTAATGTATATATTTAATCATATTGGAACACAAATATACTGTGTTAAGTCCAGTGATTTCAAGTGATGATAAGTATGAGAACACATTCACCTGAGGTAAAGTTTTCATAGTCCTTTGAGCAAGGTGATAACTGCATGAAATCTGTGACCACTGAGCTTGACACTTTGTGCAATCATCTGAGACGCTTTGATGCAGCCAATTTGAACATGTAAAATCCATGCATACACGTTTAAGATTTTGTACTTTATTTTCCTGATGAACTCCTTGGTTGTGTTCACTGTAAGTTTTGGATCACTGCTATACTGCATAGTGAACTAGCACCAAATAAGTATGGAAATATTTTCTTCTACATAAGCAGACTTTCTTGTACATATGTTTCTGTAAATTTCAGAACTCATTCAGTCTCCATATAATATATAATCACTGGTTATATTACCAATGAAAACAGTTTCAGAGGTGATCATGCATGCCCAAGCCTTTCCTCCACCAAGCATTAGAATTTGCACAGAATTACAAAGAGAAGTCAGCAGAGTTTTGGAACAAAGTTTACCATAGAGATGGTACGGTTAAAATGTGGAAAAAAGAGGAACTGGAGACGCTCCATAGAGCACTACCTCAACTGTGAAGCACAACTTGGCCAGAGAAGGTGTAAAGTTCAAATCCTTACAGTATGTACCCTAGCAAAGTACCCCATTAAGAAAGCCTTTGGGAATCTCAGTGGGAAAATCCTATAACAATCTATTCACTGTGAGAATAAAGGATTCTCAAAGAAATCCTGCAAGATTTCTTGGCAACCTGGATTTGGGCCTCCTGGATTTTTTTTGTTGATATTCTCATATATTTTATTTTTGCTTTCTTTTGGGAATAAGTATCATTTAGAATGTTTAAGTCAAGCAGTTAATGAACATGTACTATATTTAGGACAAAATATTTTTTTTTCTTAGACTACATAAATTAAGGTGTATCATTTCGTTTTGAAATCTCGGTTTGATTCACACGTTTCCTCTTTGGTACTACAATTCTTGATGCAACAAAACAATAAGGCTCTTTAGTCATATACGTAGGATTACATGTCAGTGGATGATGTGACCTTTGAAATCCATTTGTTATTGTACATTTCACTGCATTATGGGAAGTTGAATCAATTACGTGCTATAAAATGTCATTCCATCGTGTTCTGGAGGAACTTGCTGTGCTAGCAGGAATGTCTAATTTTCAAGAATTGTTTACCCTTAAAGATCAAATTTGTTCAGTCCTCCTTTGTTTCTCTGCTTTTATGTTTCCCAGGACTGTTTATTCTTTTATTTATTTTACCATGTAAACCAACTGAGAAACAGGTTTTATTTACAGTGACAACCTGGAGACCTATTTATACAGCAGGACCTATAGTGGAGCAATTTGAGTGGAGTATCTTGGTCAAGGATACAATTGCATTGTCTCTCCCGGGATGTGAGCTCATGACCATCTGGTTCAGAACCTTAATCAACATCGCACATTGTTGTCTACTACCTACTTGTTTATCTCGAGTATTTGCATTTGATTGTTGTGTGGTTTACTCCAATTTGTAAAGACTGAATGTTCATTCCAATGCCCTGCATAATGGCAAAAGCAGAAAATCTTGATATTCTGCTTTTGCCTTGGCCTGAATATTTTCTTACCTTTGAAATGAATCTAGGCCCTTCTTCATTTTGACCCATTTAAGATGCCAGTACATATTTCCTGCTTCACATTGATGATTATTTTGAAGAGAGAAAAAAAGCTTGTGTTTTAGAGTTGTAATATACTTTAAAGTTTTTTCTTGTTTGTGTGAAGACAAGAGACAGCCTTTCTGTGTTTTAAAAAGCATGAACAATTCTGCTGGAAATCAAAAGGCTACAGCTTATTTATTGACCCAGGTTTCCCAAATTGTTCCCAAATTTGACACTTTTTCTGTCATTCTCTTTTTCCAAGGATTTCTTTATATAACACAAAACACAGTTACTGAAGCATAGTTTCTGACCTGGAATTTGAAACTGCCTGCCCTTAATCAATATTAATGAGAAGGGATAAGAAGACTCACACTGTCACAGACTGTAAAGATTTGCTCACAGTCCCTGGACTCTGCCCTAATGAAGAAAAGCACCAGCATTGACAGGACGAAAGAAAAAAAACTGCATTTGTGGTGCTTTAAAGAATTTCAATAAAGGTCTGACTCTATAAAACGGCTCCATGTAGAACCTCTCAAACCTCTCTACAGGAACAAAATCATACAAAAAAGCATTTTGTACCTGATTTGGGCAGATCTTAGAAACTATGTGGGGTCTGAGAAGGTCAGTACTATGATGGAAGGCTGTCAAAGAAAACCAGTATGCTACTGTCGGCTATGCTGGTAACCCTGAAGGTGTACTCTTCCCTCTGGACCAGAATTTCCAAAACAATGCTGCACTATGGTGAAAGAGGAACCTGTGCTGAAGGAGGTGACGTCAATGGCATAAGACATCAAACCAAAGACCTGATCATTTCCTTAAAGGGGAACTGCAGTCCCATTTTTTAAGACTGGTTATGAAACCTTGGTAACAAAATACATTTGTTGATGGTATAGAAAGATTTTACACATATCGAGTTAAGCACAAAACTGTGAACTTGGTGAAAGTACTGTAAGTTGCCATGTTGTCACAAACCCATGGTTTTGAAAGTGAGAGTTTGCGCACATTTCAAAGTGATGCAACCCTTCCTGCACACTAGTCATCGTAATGACTAATGTAATGTGATGTACAGTGCGAACAAGTAAGTACAGGGTGTGCAGCAGAAATGTTCCAACATGATTTGCATGCAGAGTTAGCAAGTAAGTGGTGTTTGTTACCAAAACCTTCTTGAAGTCAAGAGCAATATTTCTGGATTAAAAGAGATGTATTCACAAGCCTGCTCATTTAGAATGTAATAGGACCGCTTCACCTCACTGGAAGTTTTATTGCCTCATTCTGAATCACAGAATATGACACTGTGCATACCTGCAAATTTCCTCTATTTTGCTATGTACGTTGGAAGTTTTACGTTACTGTGTACATTTTACCTTTATTGTGGTTTAAAATGCACTAAGCAATGCTGATTTTTTCAACCCCAAAATATAAAAAAGCATTGCAGTTTCCTTTAAGATCATTAATGATACCATGATACTGTTTGAAAGAGCAGGAGTATTTTCTTAATATATTTCAATTTGAACTTGCTCAGTCTGGGTTTCTCAATCAATATCCCCTTCATTCAATTGGTGAATTCATTTCTTCCTTCTTCACCCCAGAATGTAGTGAATGAATAAGGTTCATTCCTATAGGACACTTCCAAGACCACAAAATCTGTGTTCTGTTTTAATCTCTCTCAATAAGGTTGAGAAAACAAATTCATGTCTTTCATGCTTAACAGTCTACACAAGAAAGGGATAAAAACTCCCGTGTTTTGACAATGTCACAACACTAGATGACAGTGGATCAGCTGTTGCTTAAGTGATTGAGCTTGGAGAGAAAAAAAAAACAGAACTACTGTAGCTGTTTTAGAATGCAGAAATGGTTCTAATTATTTCTACAGCAGCTTGCATTTGTCTTGGCCTGTTTCCAGTATGTGTTCATACCTTCATGTACAATGAAGTACAGTGTGAAAGAAAAGCTGTCAAAATGACTGTTTGTTTATTTACAAATCAGTGTGGATCCTCCTCCAAAAGAGGATCAAAGACTTACTTTGAAGTATTTGATTGAAAAGCAGCCTTGTACAGCACTGATTTGGTGTTAAGTGCTGACCTGCACTATTGATCCTGGAAGATGAAGCCTGAAACTATGTGAACCTGTGAAGTCTCTATTTTTTAGACTCCCTTCTATGAAAGGACAGACCCCCTAAAAGTTGGGAGAAAGAAGCCCCTGGCATTTGTTTAGTCAATTTGTTAAAGTACAAACAATGAAACTATTTGCTCATTTCTCAAAGTAGTTGATGCAAACACCCAAATCACCTTTTCATTAGCAAAACTTTTTTATTTTTTCAGATTTACTCTTATTTTTAAGAAGCGGGATATTGCAACAAAGTCCCTGACTATGTGTGGGGAAACAGTGTTAATAGCTCCATTTAGTTTACTGAACATTAACCTGAGTACCAAACTGCTGTAAGTGTGAAACATACTGTAATCTTACGGTTATAAGCATACAATTACACAAATATGCATTGAAATATGGTAAAAAAAAAACTTTAAATAAAGCATATATTTTTTTTACTGAATTTCTATTAGCAATTAAACACAACAGATACTCAGGCAGTATTGCATTTCCCAGCCAGATAATATATTAAAGATGTGATGCAGCACATCTGTATGGTGACTTTATGCTTCTCTAAACAATATTGAAGGAAGGTCTTTTCAGCAAAATAGACAGATGCAGTTAATTGGCTGTAAAACGGTGCATTATTATGCTCAATACACACCAGGTCAGGCAAAGAAGTGAGAAATTCAGAAGAGATGTAAACCTGAGGTCCCGACTCTCTGTGGTCAGTAAAAATCATACGTAGGTCTTTTATGAAAAGAGTAGTATTTGACATCCTGGCCAAATTTCCCATTGGCTTTTACCAATCATGGCCTCCTAATAATCCCCCATCTCTGTTCTCCTTCCCACTGATAGCTGGTGTGTGGTGAGTATACTACGGCTGCCATCACATCATCCAAGTTTTCCTTGTTCAGTATTTTTCTGCTGTTCCTTCTGTACATTCACATCACTAAATGACAACACATACTGTAACAGATACAGTGAATGTTCCCCTACAAGTGCCACAGCCCCAGTATCTCTCAGTAGGGTTGGCCATATGGTAGCACGAGCACAGGCATCTTACTGATGGGATATGAATTTCATCATATATTTAAATAACAAATACTACCTTATCACAACCATTTTAGGTGGTTAATTGCACCTAAAATAGATTTTTCTCAGTTTCAGTACAGTTCAAATTGATTTCCTTTATCTGAAACACAGACCTGATTTTTTTTTCCTTTTCATGTGAGAAATTCTTATGCCATACCAGTCTGGCAGTGCTAAACTTATAAGTCTAATCAAGTACTATCAGCACAGAGGTATCTGGATGAACAGAATTTTTGATGCAGTGTCATTATTACTGTTTAATTCTAACTTGAGTGCGGTTTTATTGTTTCACATTATGACTTCACCTGACAGTTTCACAGTAGCAGTGACACATCCGATTATTTTTCCAGTTCAGTTCAGTTCCAGATTGTCAGACGTCATTGTTCAGGCTTGCTGGCCTCCGCACCATCGAGAGCTGTCAATAAGGAGTAAAAGAATAATGGAAATGTCATGTTTGAACAAAGGCTGAAGACAAAGCTTTTTTATCAGTGTGGCTGCAAGACAATTGGAGATGTCTGCTCAGTGAATAATTAATATTTTCTTAGGGTTAAGGTGAGACTTTGTGGAGGGGCCGCAGTGTAAGAAAGCAATCCATTGTTATTACAGATGACTTTGTACAGCAGTGCTGTGGCCTTTTTACAGGACTGTCAGTGTAAAGCACATATAAACCTGCCAAATCACACCAGTAATTGCCAGTTTATAATTGAGTATAGAAAGCTGCTGCCATGCTTTTCAAGACGTTAAAACCTCCTATTTCAATACCCTCTCACATTACGTCACTTTCAATAACTGCTTTTGCAATACACGGTCACAAAACCTATCCCAGGAGGCACTGGGCGCAAGGCAGCATACACCCTGGGTGGGATGCCAGTCCATCATAAGGCACAGACACAAACACACAATTTTACAATAGACAATTAACCTACCAGTATATCTTTAGACTGTGGGAGCACTCGGAGGAAATGCATGTGAGCACAGGGAGAACATGCAAACTTGATACAAATAACACCCCAGGAACTGAACCCAGGGCTCCACCATTGTGCGGCAGCAATATTAACAACAGCACCTTCATATCCTCTCAACATAGTTTAGTACTGAGGTTTTTGTAAGGAGCTGCATTAGCATGCGTTAGCTGTAAAGAAATGAGTGACGCCTATTTCCATGCTGAAATAAGTACAGTAGAAAGAAACAACATTTCAGCTGTTGGGCCTTCTTAAGGTGTGTGCGTGAGAGAGCATGAAGTGAATGGAATACAAAACACAGGAGAACAAAGAACAAAGTGTTTGGTAATGGGCACAGATAAGAAAAAAATGTTCACATGAAGGGAGATTGGAAAAGATGTGTGAAAAGCTGAAATCTGTAAATAAATGGAGAGGATGTAAAAAGAACTTTGTCTATAAAATCTAAATATAATTCAAAAAAATGTCTAAAAATAATTGTGTTTAATATTTTGTTTATAAAAGAGCAGACAATGGTTAACATTGGTGTACTTGGAGTAGCATACAGTAGACAGCATATACAGTAAGGTAGGCCAGCACTTGTAACATAAGCTCATAGTACAGTGTGTTCTGGCGCACTATGGCTGCAGTCACATCATCCAGGTGGATGCTGCACATTGGTGGTGGTGGAGGGGAGTTCTCATTACTTGTAAAGTGCTTTGAGTGGAAAAGCGCTATATAAGTGTAAGCAATTATTACTTATAATTACAGATATAATACATACTTTCCTTACTCCACAATCATGGAATACACCTGAGCAGCAGTTTGTCTTCATTGCGGACAACATTTCACCTGGCTGTGGTAATATTTTTTTTTTTAGCCTCTGCAATGTAGTTATCGAGCTAAGTGATAAAAAACACAGCCAGAATGGTATTCATATGGAGAGCCTGACAAAGATTCTGGAAGTAATCAAATTGTAGGAAATTGTGACCCATTAGCTGATAACTTCCTAGTTCTCACTGTGTCTTGCTAATAGAAATGTTTACCGACTGCTGTGATTGTAGCTTTTGGAAGATGTTTCTCTCAGCTTTTATAAAAACACACCACAGCTAATGAAAATAAGATAGTCTTTGTTGTTAGGCACAGGAAAAGGCAATTTTATTTGTAGTGCACAGCCAAAAGTCTAAAGACTTAACCCATGAGACCTCACATGGAGTTAAATACTTCCTAAAGAAGTATGAACACCATAAAGCAGGAATTTCAATTCATTGTGTGACAACACTGTGGCCTTTCCAGCTAATCATTCTTCTGTGGGTTGGGTATGTTTTCCTCCAGGATAGAACATGATAAATGGTGTGTGAGTATCTTTGTGTAAAAAAGCATTTTTTGTCTTGTCAGCTTACTGGCAACAAAGGTTCTGGGTTTGTTAAGAAAATCACAGTCGATAAATGGAGTATATAACGAAAGTACAGGAGGGATGACAACAGCCAAATTCAATCAGCCTTGGGTGTCAGTAATTTGTAATCAATCATGCTGTCATTTCCTCAGTTAAACATTATAATACTGTATGTAATCCCCTTCTCTCCCTCACATTTGTCTTTTTCATCACTCCCCCATCTGCACCTCTGCAGCTGCCCCCTGGTTACTCCTCTCTGCATGGTGCTTCTGGCTTCCTCTTCTTAAGGCAAAGAGGTAAATCTTCAGCCAAGAGGATTATAGACAAAATATTGTAACTTAATATGCTCAATAAATAAATTCTTGGCTGCTGTCATTCCTAATGAATATTGCATCGTGTGAAGGAAAGCTAAGTGTATCAGTTCTTAAACTCTGTTAATTCAAAGCACCAGGTTCAAGTTGTCTTGATGCCATAAGAAGGAATTATTAAGTAGCATATAACAGTTTGGGCAACTATTTTTAAGTACTGATCCTATATATAAGGATAGCTTGTCTAGCTGTCTACCCAGGAATGCCTTTCAAGTACTGTATGTACAGTATTTTAAGAGCATGCAGTCTGTATGAGCTATGGTAATGAATGTTGATTAGTTCTTGCCTTTGCACGATGGGGAGAGAGCAGAACAATCTGAAGAAACTACTAATTCTGCTTTTTGCATATATTTGTCAAAACCAGCTGATTTACTGTATCTCCCATTCTAACTTGGAAGGTTGCTAACTTTATAAGACATCCATGTCACAGATGAAAGGTAACTACACTATCTCAGGCTGCTGACCCCTAATTTGGGCAAAATTAGAAGTCATCATGAGCTGTGGTGTTGTAGTTTTTTCTAGTATTTCCACAGAATGAAAGATATACCTTTATCCACATAAAGTCAAGAACTCACCACAGTAACGTTTTCTTCCAGGTTTTGGGTATTGGAAAAGAAATTAGGGAAGTAAACAATACAGAGTAAATTATTAGTTATAATAATAAGGGTTGAATTAATGCACAGATAAAAAAATGGTGCAAATGTCATTCTGTATTTATTCTAACAGTGAAAAATGCTTAACTGGAGCAGAAATTAAACAAGGAAATCAAAGTACTTTTTGCATGTTCCAGATTAACAACCAGTTCTAAGAAATGAGCTATTGTCAAAATTGGTAGCTTTGGAGTCACACATGATGATATGATATGATGTCCTTGACAACTATGATGTGTCATTCCTTAGCAGCAGATCAGGTAGACATGTGGTTAATTTGAATTAAGGCGGGTGTCAGGAAGTGTTCTTTCCGGACCGTATGCAGATGACACAATCCAAGGAAAGTGAAGAAAACATGGGGAAAAAGGCATGCAGGAGACGGGAATGAAAACAGGGGGGTGTGTCCATGGAGTGCTGGTGGTGAGGGGACGTGAGGCCGAGGCAAACAATCCAGAGATGAGTCAACAAGGAAAATCCAAAACAGGGCAAAAGTCCAAAGCCAGGCGATCTATCCAAGACAGACGATTAAAACCAGAACCGGGTCGGGACCATTGGGGGGAACGGGAACAGGAACAGAAACTAAAACCTTAACGGGGCCAGGCGCATTCAGGTCTCGGACTCGCTTGGTGCGGGAACCAATGCAGAGCCCTGAATAGCATCAGCGTCTGGCTTTTAAGGGGGAACTGAAAGGGGCTGGAACAGGGAGAAGGTGTGGGAGATGAGTGGAAAAACAAGGATGGAATTACCCAGGACACCGAGATTAACGCCCCTCATTCTGTTCTATTTCAGTTCCCACGCTGGCATATTGATATGCAGCCCTGGGCCAGTCCAAGCCACTCTTTAAAGGATGAAGCTCTACGGTTCTTAAATTATATCAGCAGTCCTCAGGTAAGTTTTAGGCATGGTCTCTCAACAACAGGAATAGTAAGCAGATGCAGAGGGTTTAATTTTAGAGTTATGTTGGAAATTACATTGGGAAAGAGAGCAAACAAATGCCCTGTATTTGTTGGTTCTGGACAAACATTTAGTTCACGAAGGACAACAACATTTAAGAATTAGTTGCTTTCTGAATGTCTGGATTTATAACTATGGGATAGTTTTGCCTTCACCTGCTTGGTTAATGGGAATCCCTTTGCCCTAGTCTCACCATGGTCTCCCCAGTATGGTTTAGTCTCTATGTGCAGAAAAATGCAACCATGCATGGAAGTTTCACTGCAATGCAGCTGCAATGCGCAGAATTGTGTGTTTTCTCACCTTCTTGTGTATTATCCCTATATTGTTTACAAAATATGAAGTGGCAACGAGTCAAATTGTGGAAAGTAAAACAAAATTGAGAAGTGATTACTTTTATGGAGAAAATTAGTTTTACCCAAAACTGTAGAACAGAGCAGATGAATGAGTGGATGCACTTATTATTGATTTATTTTTATGATGAAGGGAAAAAAAAGGAAACAGATGCTTTATTTTGTCATTTGTTTGCATATTTGTATGTTACTGCAACACTGGGGATGCTTCATTTTGGTATTTTATGAAATATTAATAGATACATATGTCATTTTTTATTGAATTATTGAACTAATGAATATTGCAGTGAAATAGGGGATGAACTGTAAATATTTGAATAAGGAAGGCCAATTCAAGGCTAATTTACAAAATGAAAATCAGGACCTGACACCAGTTTAAATTTGTAAAGCAAATTATAAAAATGAAGAATTGCAATCTCCCTCAACTAGAGCACTTTTCTTTTTTTTTTGTTTTCTTTTTTCCCCTAACAAACTAATAACTAGGTGACAAAATTAAAATACCAATATTTATAACAACGCACACTGCATCTGCAATTTTGTATAGATTGTTCCAAAACTAAGTCACAGCTTTCAATAAACAAAAAAGCAAAACAGGGACAGAAAATACAAAGTACAGGAAAAAGAGGGAACCTGTGAAAAATAAACCAACTCTTCTCAGGACTAATTGCTTTTCATAACAGAAGGCTAATTATTTTTTCCCTATTCCAAACAGTGCATCACAAAACAAGTGGGAGATTGATTTAAGTCTGGTGAATACCACAAATAGCTATTTTCACAACTATAAGACAATGGTCCCTTACATAAAAACACAAATTCAGTTACTTTAGTTCCCACATTACCTAGATATGTTCAGTTCTTTGATCTTCTTATCCTCTCTTCTTTGTGGATCCTGTAAGAAGGTTCACTTAATGATTTATCAGCAACTGGTTTTATGTTTATAAATCGGTACTATTAACTAGCCATGCTTGACTGCTTCAAGGGAACAACAATGCAAGCTGAGCAGAAAATTAATGTTGTCTTATTATAATTATAATAATAAACTTTATTTTATATACTGTAGTGCCTTTAAAGGTGGCTTCTAAAAGCGCTTAACAGAATGACAAAAACAATAAATTGAAAGAATACACAAGATAAAACACAATTACAATAGACAGAGGAGACCGTAGATGGTGGTACTAAGTATATTAGGAGCAGAGGGGTAAAGAATGAAACCAGTTAAGTAAAGGCTCTTCTAAAGAAAAAGGTTTTGAGTCTGAATTTGAAGGAGTTTAGAGAAGGTGACTCTCTGATATCCCTGGGCAATGAGTTCCAGAGCTTGGGGGCATAGCAAGAGAAGGCCCTGTCACCAATAAAATGAAGACGGGCTTGGGGGACAGTTAGGAGACCAGAATTAGAAGAGCGAAGGTGGCAAGGTGGAGACTAGGGCGATAATAGTTCAGACAGGGACTGAGGTTCCAAGCCATGCAGGGCTTTATAGGTGAGCATGAGGAATTTAAAGTCCACACGGAATTTGATAGGAAGCCAGTGCAAAGACTCCAGGATAGGAGTAATGTGATCACTTGCACTAGACCTGGTCAGGATTCTGGCTGCCGAATTTTGGACATACTGCAGTTTGTTCAATGTAGATCTAGATACCCCAGCGAGTAGAGCATTACAGTAGTCAATTCGGGAGAGCACAATGTGTTGATCAGCTTTTCAGCCACAGATAGTGATAACATAGGGCGTAGTCTAGTGATATTTCTGATACCAAAACAAAGGCTAAATGTTTAAATGAAAACCAAAACAATCAGCTCTCTGTCTTTTCAAATAAACTGTCATAGTGCAAATTGAAAAAATAGGGTCACTAGTGACATGAGTGTTATTAGTGACAGGCTGTACATGACAGCATGTTAATAAAACTGTCTTGTAATGATGCAAGTGGAAAAGCCAATGTTAAGACGTTGGGGCCTACTCCATGTAGGAAGTATTTAGACACATATTTGTGTGGAATTCAATTACCCACTCTGTCATGATTTCTCTCACTTATTTTTCTAAATAAACTGCTATCCTTTGAATGTGAATCAAAACGGATGAAATCCTGACACTCAAGGTCAAGGATGGTCTTCTGAAATCCATTTCAACTGAGCTCAGAAATTGCTTAATTTGATGAAAAAAATCTCAGATTAACCATATCAAGCTTTATTTACAAGCAGTAAAGGCATTATGATTTAAGGAGACCTACAAAACTTAGAGGGACTCAATAAAACATAACCAGCAACCAGGGCAGATCTCACTGATATAAGGATGGGAGTTTCTAGTTTACAGTCTTAGTGTGCTGCTAGTTCACACACCTTAAGGCAGCATAGTTAACACAGGCTCCAGTAACAACATTGCACTGGAAGCACTGGAATGGGTAATTGCGTATGAATTGTAAAGTGATTTCTAATTTATTTTTTTCATTTTAATATGGAAATCTTACAGTTTTGTAGGTCTTATCTTTAGATAGATTGCACTATGAGTTCAATTTTGCAATGAACTTTGATATTGAAGGTCGTTCGATACAAAACGTCATAAATTATAAATTCTGTGCCTAGTGTGTTACCTATAAAAACCTTTTAATTGGAAAAAAACAGAATACCGAAGACTATGGTCTTATATGCAAGATGAAAACTGAATGTCAATGCACATGGAAAAAAAAATTGTACCTGAAAAAGGAGACCTGACTACTAATTGTAATTTACATGTGGAGAGCAATCAGCTCTTTGGTTTAAGAGATGAAAGTAAAAAAAGGTACAGTTTCTCAGGAGAAACATGTTAAAACTTTTCTTAATAGCTCTTTCACCCTGCAGCTAGACTTTACTGGCACTTATTTTTATTAAAAGGTTTCCAAATTGGCAGCACAAGGGTTTTCACAGTAAAATATGATGCTGTGATTACACAAAACAAATAGATTTATGTAACCTGAGTCAGTGTTTTTTTAGGATGTACTACTACCCACAAAACACATAATAGATAAAACTGAGAGATAACTAATGTAAAGCAACAGTGACACACCGTTCACTGTTGCCTTTAATTAAAGGATCCCGGTTGAACCACTAGCTGCACACTGAACAGCAGTCCCTTTGGAGCAGCAACACAAGCTCAGGGAACAGCTGGAAAAGGGAAAGGGGACAGAAGACAAAACACCCCGAAGGAAACAGGCTGTACAGGTGCAATTTAAGAAGACAAGCTATTTTTGCTTTAAAGCAACAGACAGTGAGTCAGTTGAACAGTCAAGAGTAAAAGGCTGCTAAACTCAGGTGGCTTCCCCAGACGTGGCCCAGAGATCATTCTGGCCCAGTTTTCTGGTTCTCCGGAGTCACTCTTGACTGAATACACTTGGCAGTGACTGCTGTGAATCCAGCTGCAACTAGGGCCTGCACACTGCTGTAAAACCCCGAGTTCATTCCAAGTGTAAAATCTGCTTTATTCAGAAGAATTGCAAAAGTTAATTTATTTTTAAGCATGCTTTTCTTATTTGATGAAGTATCAACAGTTTCTGTCTTTTTTCAATAGCAGAGAAAACCCTATAACAGATTACATTCAACACAAAATATTATGGTACATGTGCAGTATTTTGTTTACTGTGCTAGTATACTTTTCCCACAATATCCACTTGTGGCCTTTCAATCCTTAAATTAGGACCAAAATACATCCTCATTCCAAATTGGCTCTAGTGAGATAAATAGTCACTGGATTTCCAGAATAGAAAAACTGTTTTGGAAGGAGAGTTGAAAAGTCCATTGTTATATCCCCTGTGGGACAGATGAGGGCCAGATTCTCAGTCCACAGTAAATGAGCAAGATAGGAAACTTACAACCTGGCCAAAACAGTACCTGCCAAAACTGGAATCCTTCTCACAGCCCCACTGTCGTATAAAGCTCACCCTCCTAAGTTCATACTACTCAACATAAACGAGACCCATATACCCAATATACAGGTGGGTAGCTGCGTCAGCATGCGTAGGCTGCAAAGGAACAAGTAATAGGTTTATTCCATGCTGAAAAAAAGAAGAAAGAGAACACAACGTTTCGGCCATGGAGCCTTCTTCAGGTGTGCACACCTGAAGAAGGCTCCACGGCCGAAACGTTGTGTTCTCTTTCTTCTTTTTTTCAGCATGGAATAAACCTATTACTTGTTCCTTTGTACCCAATATACAGTTGCTTCTGTCTGCTCCATTTTATGTTTTGTATGTTGTCGTAGTTTCTTTACACAATGACATATGTTAAATCCACCCTGTATCTTTAAGATACCTGTTGAAATATACTGTACTGTAGGTTATATTATTCTGCTTTTAGAAGCTGCATTGAGAATTAATATAGATGGGTTTGGTGAACTGAAATATGCTGTCACACTATTAAAATAACCTTTAAAAAGAACACTGTTACAGCTTTAGGTGACTGAGAAGTGTCTCCTGAATATTAGATAAAGTTTGTCACACTTGGCAGAGTAAACACTTCTAGCTTCAAAGCAGAGAGGATGTGTGCTGAGGTCTGAGGGGTATACCTTCCTATATCTAGATAAGTTGTGGGTTAATGATTGTCAAGGAGCAGTATAGAAACACACAATATAAGATCACAGGAGAATCAAAAGGAAGAAACAAGAAGAAGCAGGGAAGAAGGAGAGGAGAGACAGGAGCCCAGAGGAATTGGGACATGAAGCTTGTGACAGACAAGAGCCCCTACTTCATGAACATCCAAACCAAACCTGACTGGAGCTAAGTATTTGGACCTCGCTAGAAAGAGTATACTATTCTATGTTTTTAGGGAATTTGGGTTTCCTGGGTTAAAGACACCTCAGTTAGAAACGTCTTTCCAGCTTAGTGTGTATTTATATGGATAGGGATATACAGTAGGCTCTCATTTATCTGGTGGCATCCAGGGTGCAGAGAGAGATTTAACTACAGGTTGCATTGTATTAAGTTAGAAGGCAGCTCATCTCTAATGTGGCCTCTGTAGGCATTATGAGTTTAATGCTTAGTAGCAGACTGGGGGTTTTCTGGGTTACAAGAATGTTAAGCCTCTGAAATGCCATGTTTGTAAATACTGTATACTTTCAACTTTATTGTCATTAAACTTACACAGGTGCATAGTATAATGAAAAGTGTTTCTCATTAGTCACTCAGGTGCAGTATATAAATGGGACAGAAGATAAGACAATAGACAGTTACACAATAGCAATAACAGTAACATGTAATAACATAACATAAATAACATGCAATCAAGTAATCAAAACTGTGCAAACAGAGAAAATATAACAGGACAAAAACAGTGGAAGGTAATTCTTGGAACAGTGCAAAAATAGTATGGTTAAAAATAGTATGGTTAATTAATAAATATTAGATATTATTATGCCTGTTACAGTTTTACTGGGCTATCGAGGGGACAGTACAATTTCGGCGTTACATGTGCGTGTAGTTGTGTAGGAGTACAGTCGTTCTGGGTACAGGAAGACGTTAGGAGAGATCATAATATGGTGGGAGGGAGTGGGGGCGTCACCATCTTGACAGCTCTGGGGAAGAAGCTATTTTGGAGTCTAGTTGTGTGCGACTAGAGTGACCAGAACCTTCTGCCAGATGGTAGGGGAACAAACAAGTTATGACTGGGGTGAGTGGGGTCAGACATAATTTTGGTGGCTTTTTTACATAGAGTAACTTGTGTGTTGTATGTTTTGTTGGTGTAGTGTAGTTTGTGTCTTGTCATGGTAATAAATATTTGTTTAACCAAGTGTGCCTGGATTATTACTCCTCTCCAAAAAGCTGTGCCACAAAATAAAGAATCTGTGTGCCTCCAATTATACCAACCACTCGGGTTTATTCTGGAAAGGGCATTTACAAGTTGGGGGTTATGAATAATTATTCATTACTTATTAACTAAATAAGCTCAGTCAAATCCTCATTTTCACCATTTAAGTAGCCCCCCTTTTGTATCAAACACCTTGAAGGGTGTATTTAAATGAATGATGAGTTCAGTAAAGAAATATATGTTTTTTTGTAACAGGTAAGAATGCAGCCTACGAAATTTAAAATGAGCTGAAGGGTTTCTTATAATTTTATCGAAGGTTCAGACTGGCAATCCTGGGATTTCTATGAACCTGAAAAGGGCAGATGTCAAGCATTAGAACAGCCTTCAACAGAAATTGTAAGCTGCTCTGGAAGGCATTACTTGATATTACCATGCAGATACTTATTTCAGCTCAGACCATTGTGGCACGATCAGGTGTGGAAAGCTGTAATTGTGTGGTGGGTTTGCAATCACTTCTTTATTTCCATGAAGCAAGTCAGACAACCTGACGATGCTAAAAATCTGGTATGAGCTTTTAAAGAGCCAGTTCTCAGGACCCCCCCAAGGTGTTGAGTCTTACAGTGGAAATCTGAAACTTCCATTCCTCCAATGTCCTCATGTCCCAAAATGGGTCGTTATATCAGGATATCGTTATATCAATAATAATATATTATTATTAATATTATTGTTATTACTTCGATCCTTCAAATGCTTAATAATTACTTGCAAAAAGCATAATCAAACATGCATGAAGGACACTGGTGTGGATTTCAAAAGGTTAAATTAATTGATGAGACTGCGTTTGAGTGAGTGAATTAATTTCCCTGTCTTTTGGCAGATTTCTTGTGGAACACCTCTGGGGGACGGATGGGTTGAAAATCGTGAAGTCACAGAGAGACCCTGGCAGATTTGCCTGGATGAGAGATATAGCCTGTCACACCGCATCAAAAATAAGCAGTGCCGAGTCTATTCACTTGGGTAAGCTAAGACTTCTAGGTCTAGAATCCATCCCCCTTCTCCCTGACTGGGAGAATGCAAAGAGCCTCAAAAAGGATTAGTGCTAGCTGGTTTATCAAATACGGACAGAGGACGAGGCCTGACAAGCTTAAAAGATTAAGAATAGAAGAGCAATGAATCTGGGAGCTTAACAAGTTTAGATAAGGAGCTCCATGGTGTTAAAATTATAGTTGCCAGTTTGACTTGGAAGGAGAAAAATTCAAGCACAATGAGTAGGTCTTAATATGTGTTAGAAGCGATACTACAGGTGCTTTAGTGTTTTAGTATTGGAGGGCAGAAGGCTAATAGGATTACCTTTTACCAGTTGTTGGGGAAAAGGATACTTTTCTTGTTAATGAACACCCCAAAAAAATAGAAAGCACCCTGTGCTGGTACTGGTAAAATCTTGGATGATGAAATCAGGAAGATGATCACTAGTATATACAGTATATTGAGCATCACAATGGCTATGTGATGTAAAAGTTATATCCATTAAACAAAGAAATCTTTTGGGCAGAATTGCAGGGTCTGGGTGGTGTGTGTGGACAGTAGAGTTGGCAGAAATTCTTAAATCAGACACAAGGACAAAAACGGGAAAAAAAACTAGTCTGCAACCCTCTACAAATAGAAGAAGATGCAAGACCCCTTTTCTAAAATTAAAATGTTAAAAATGTGATTTACACCAAGAATCAGACGAGACACTGGAATGACAAGATACAGGAGAACCTCACAGAAAGCATCCTTGTTGGAACAGCATTACAACATTTGTCGTCAGTTGACGTTAAATTCATTTTTTTTGTTTCTCAATTTACAAATATAAATGTACAGACCTAATGGCGAAATTAGGTTTAACTAAGTACAAATACAATCTAAATTGAATCCTACAGACAGTATTTGGCTCTAAAAAGTACTCACCAGATTAAGTTTTCAAACATTCAGAACTGGTGTTTTAGTAAAAAGCAATACATCCAAACCAATAAATAGCATGCAAACATTTAGTGTTTTATGGGACCGGAAAATATTTATATTTTCTGAAAAAATTATGTTAGAAAATTAAAAAGAAACATTTCAAAACCATTTACAGTCTCCTAAATTCTCTTATTGGGAGGTTTAAAACTCTCTTTAGGAGTCTCTACTGAAAAATGTATATGAATCTTCAATGCATTGTTTGCTCCTTATGGGAAACCAGGAGGTGGTGTAAATGTTTATCAGCTGTCTTAATAAAAATGGTAATAATGGGTTCACATTCTACTCGTAAATTCTGCTATTTCACTGGCAGAGGAAGTCTTTATTTTCAAACGTGAGCTACTTTGTCACCAAACACAGGTTTCGCTTGTTTCTCTAAAGGATGCTGAGAGGAAAAATACAATCTTGTATTGAATAGAAAAACAAAGCAAACCGCAACATGTAGGGTCGGAAATAAAAAGACTGCTGTGCATGCATTTTCATGAAAACTGTTTGTATTCTTTATTTTCATTTTGTCATCGTACAAATTGCTCCCTTATTTTATCATATTACTGTTATGAAGCAGTTCTAAAGGTTAGCTCTGTTCTCACTTGTCTGTAAAGGCTTCTGGGAGTGGATCTGGCTCCATCTCTACCACAAAGCTTAAACTTCTAATGGCTCCTTTCCAAACAGCTGTAAGCTTAAGAAATTACACAATGAGTTGATTTAGATGTTGTGTATTGCTTGAATTTCAAGTAGGGAGCAGATGTATGCATATAAGATATGGAATGTAACTCATGTGTACTGTATTCTGTTTTAGTCCATCAAAGTGTTTACTCACAGGAGTTTTTTGTCCTGAAAGAAATTATATGCATTGCCACTGAGACCAAGTGGTGTTTGGGTGTGATATTAACTTATGATTTCTGAAAGGTTTATTGAGTAAACTGATATTTAAAAAAGCTGATCATTTTATGCAAGGCAACTTAACAATTACACCAAATTACGTATCTGGACATTTTACTGGGATCTGAGTGAATTATGTGCTAGTTCCTTACTGAAAGACCCACTTTGGTAGCTTCATGGACCACCAGTGGACTACAGGCAGGGAAACGCTGCTCTAGACCTGATGTTCGTGATGTAACACAGGTTTTAAATATACCTACTGTATGTGCCATCTCTAGCTTAGTTTACCATAGTTATAAGGTATGGCAGTCTTGTCATTAAGAGTAAGCTTAAAAGTAAGGTGTCATCCAACAAACCAATCCAAAGATATCAATAAATGTCTTTATCACGGAACTGAATCTGTTTTCGTTTTCACAACTGGGCTAGCTAGCATCAATACAAGCACACTGCATGTAATCTCAAAGGATGGCAGAGTATATGAGTGAGCCTCAGTCACCCTCAGTCACATCACAATGGCTGAAAAGCCCTCAGAATGTGATTTATCCACATTGACTGGAGGAACAATTATCACTGCACTGCAGCCAATATGTCATGATACTCAAATGCCTAGCCTTGTTTTATGTAATTTCATTTTCCAACAAAGACAATAAACACAATGGAAACTGAAAACTCAGCATGGTGTCCAAAACGATCATTCTGATAATAGTGTATAGACCTGAAAAAGAAGACTCCAGTAATCTGAGGTAACAATAAAGAGTGTAGTTTAATAAGTTACATTACTCAGCTGGTTTTGTCCATTTGTTTATTTCACATGAGGGAATTATATATAAAAAGTGAAAGCTCTCTAATAGCCATGAATGATCTATTCTTGAAGTCATTTCACATCACTTTCTGCTCTGCTCTCTTTTCTATGCTTCAAAAGACTACAAGGACAAAGGAGAAGCAGTTGTTCTGTTCCTCAGTAGAACACTAGAAACTGTATCTTTATTTTCTAATGGCTTTCTGCAAAAAATATATGTTTACAGAATAATTAATATGAGGACTGCTCAGAGAGAGAGGTGTAATTTTACATCCCAATAACAACAAACTTCAATGTTGGTACTTTTTAATTGGATTCACAAAAGAATCATTGACTTTGTCTCAAATTCTGGTACACAGACTTACATCTTCATTCGTATTTTTGTTGTAAACTCTTTCGGCTTAATTTACAAAAGAATGTGATAGACAAGGCTCTTATCAATTACTGCACAGCTTAATGAGCATGCTCTGCAATATTATGTAAGACAGGGATATTTCCCTGCAAAGCAATGCCATTCAGATATCTTCTAAATATCTTGGGAGTGAGTTTTCCTAGACCAAGTGGCACAGCTTATTATTATTAGAACTGATATGGAAGATTGATCCATGTAGATTTAAGTAAAGTTCTGTGAGTGAAACAAGTGATAGATGCAGAGTGGACTCCATACAGAAATACACCAATAAATACCAAGTATAAGAACCACAAATATATTGAGCTACATTTAAATAAGGGAGGGCTAAGAAACATTCAGTTGCACTTAATAACATAATCCTCACCAATTACTATATTGAACGGCAAAGAATCCTTTTTAACAAATCACATTTGTGTAATATATTTAACTTTTTATTAAAGCAGAAACGTGACGTTTTACTTACGGAAACACCATGACAGCATTGAAAATATAAATTTCCTTTAAACAACTGCACAGCAAAAACAAAGTACTCTGCTTCAGCTAAACAAAGAAAAATACTTAGCCACAGCACATTTGATTAACAAGGTCACATACTGTAGTGGAACCTATAATGTCTCCCATTTATTTCCCTAGTTGTGTGTGCACTATAGGAAGCCAACATCCATGTGACTTCACAAGCTTCACATTCTTGCTCCTACTGTACAACAAAAAGAATGCAGGTTTAGTCATGGACACCACAATCTCCTGCCATGGACAGACTTCAATTTTAATTTTACTGTGTTTAAAATGTATTTACTTTTGATGTGGTGAGATGACAGATGAAAGTGTAATGCAGGGTCTCTGGGTCATGACCCCAGTCCTGAGGAGATCTACTGTATATGAGCACTATTGAGGTGTCTGGAGGACTCCATCCATTCCACAGGCCCAGAGTTAAAGGGGTTTACATGTTAAAGGTCACTAAAGCCACCTACTATGTCTGTGTTATTCTTGGTGACTTTGAACCTCCTGGAGATCAGAGTACAGGATGAAAGCCCCACTGTTAAACACAAGATTGTGTCAAGTGACACACAGAGGGAAAGAGAAAATAAAATAGTTTGGATTCTGTATGAAAAGTATATCTTGCATCCAGACCCACATATTGTATATATTATTTTTATTCCTAAATAAAGTCAAGCCATCCCTGAGATGATGATGATGATGACGAGGACACGACAACAACAATCATCATCATAATCTATTCAGCTGTTACCCTCATGGACTCAGACATCAATTATTCTTTAAATTCAATGTATTGATTTTAATTTTTTTAATTAAATGTTTTGGTTTAAATAAGACAATAATTCAAAGCTTGACTTCCACCCTTTGAAGTGACAGTGGTCGTGTCACCTTCCCAACACATAACATGTCACACATTGTAATCCACAGTATCACACCCATGTTAACAAAGGTTGGTTTCTACAGGATGTACCAAATCCAGATTCAGTTATCATGTGGAATTACACAAAACCCTGGTAGACAATGGACATAAGGCAGGATACACTCTGGACAGGACACCAGCCTATCAAAAATCAGCAAAACAATGTGGTTTATTCAGTTGCAGACTTTAATTCCTATAGGCTCTGTGATTATTCATAGTTAATTGACCTGTGAATCTCATCCAGCCATACCTGAAAGAAGTGATAGTATCAGCTTTGTTAACATGGCTGGGTAGCTTTATCCGGACACTCTCGTCCGGTCCAATAATAGAGCCATGTTTGGAGGACAAGTTCCATTTGTATCTGAACGCAAAATGCACAAACACATTACAATTTACATATTTTCTCATTTGCAAATCTGATGCTCAAGCACATGAGGATATGCATGGGTAAGGAAAAAGCAAATCAGGCTGCTTGCAGATCTTGTAAAACACCAGCTTCAATCACTATGCACAGCATAGCTCGTTTACATGACATTACACAAAGCATTTTCTGCTTCGCTTGTCAGATTGAGCAGATGTTCCCTTATCGGCCACTCGGAAAAAGAAGTGTAAAATCCACTTAATGCTGAAGCAGAACTCTGATCCTGTAAAAGTGTGGACTCTGGCAGGACCCTTCTCACCCTTGAGGGCGAGCTAAAGTATCCAGTGTTAAACATATGTTAATTATGTATTCAGGGACACAAGCACAATCTGGAAAACAAGTGTCTGTAGAAATGCAAAGCAAAAGTCCAATTAAAAAATCAGTCTGTACTTACTAAGGCACTTATGTTTTACAACATGATGTCAACTTGAATAAAATCTGTAATTTTCTGTTGCATTAACTTTTATGTTATCAGATGCTTTTGATACTGGTATTTATAATCCACCTAGTGCCATGGCTGTCATTTCTGGCCCTGTTTGTTCCAGCTTGAACCCTAATCACAAGTACTAATTGTTGCCAGTAATTAAGATAATGAATTACCCAGACAATGAATTAGAAGTACATTGAAGAACAACATTTAAACCACAAGTCAAAAAATTTGTAATTGAGAGGATGAGCATTCAGGACTACAGTACAATACACTAACAGTTTGGGTGTCTAGAACAAGCTTTCAGACCTTGTTGTTGAAACAGTTTCTTTGAGATCCTTCAAGAAAACACAGTGTGAGATCTCTGGATGAATAATCTATGTGCTACTGAATTATCACATGGCCTCCTTTCTTTTGTCACCTTCTTTTTATTTTTTTGCGATGGTACAGAAGAGCAAAACTATATAAAGAGTTCCTAGTCTTTCAAGCCTTTTGCAAAACGACCAAAAATAACACCTGAAGAAGGCTCCATGCCTGAAACATTGTGTTCTCTTTCTTCTTTTTTCAGCATGGAATAAACCTATTACTTGTTCCTTATTAGCTAATAGAGCCAAGAATCCCGTCCTGATATTTCTTGAAAGAAACCAGGGTATCAGCATCTTCTAAATTTCTGTTTTCTTACATCTCTGCATAACAGGTTTTTTTTTATTTTCTTGTACAGTACTTTTTTCCAAAGCCCCACACATACAAATTCATTTTTCCCACAGACCTTGGTAATTCTGCCTTTAAACTTATTTTCTCAACTGCACAAGAACAAAAAAAGATAAAAAAATATTCTATGAGCAAAATGGTTGAATAGTCTGATTTTTTTTTTATTTAAACTTTTCCCTAAAGAATTAGTTCACTGCTGTAATTAGGTTATACAGTTGTAGCTACATTCTCTGAAATCTTTAGGTGAGGCAAAGAAATCCCAGCATCCCAAAGGAAATTTCCATTAAAGACAAGAATATGTTCTCCCATAAATTTACAACTTGGAATGTTATCCCCAAGGCTATCCCAATTAACTTAGTATCTCAGAAATATTTACCAAGGCTGAAACTGTTTCACAGTGCCTGTTTGCTGTTAACTCCTTAGAGACCTTTTATAAGGTAACAACATTAAAGGCTATGATTTCTGCTTGGGAGCATTGTTTTGACAAAAGGAGGGTGTTGGCATCTCGAGCTTATCATAGCCAGAAAGATCCATGAAAAAATGTCTCCCAAGGGATTGAATGAATGCAGAGCAGTGCTGTGGGAAAGCAAAGCTGTGCTCTTGCAACTGCAAATGGGTAAGGAATTCAGCTTCTGAGCTCAAGAAATGGAGCAAATGGAAGAAAAGAAAAGAAATGTGTTGGGGTACACACCACACTCTTTAACATGATGAGACTCCGGCTCTCCCACAACCCTGTACTAAATAAAGGGGTTCAAAAATGGATGGCTGGAGGTTCCCTATGCTGAGGTTCAGCACGTTCTTCCTTCAACAGCAAGTGGCTCATTCAGCAGATCAAGAGCAGCAGTGTTAAGAGGCTTTTCACTGAACAATAAATCTGAGTTTCTGTATAATGCTATATGTAATAATCTGATAATCAACACACCAAGATGGAGTAGGGGTATTTGAATTTACAATGCTCCAGACCGTAGCCAGATTTTACTAGCTGATATGAAAACAGTAGATAACGTGCTGCAAATGTTTTTGGTGACCAAAGAATTCATAGTTCCATGGATTTTTTAAAACTCTTTTGTCTGCTCCTCTATACCTTAACAAAAACCACCCAAAATCCCAGATGCTGTTGAGCCCATGCTTCGATTGACCTGCTGTGTGCCCTTGTTTGTAACTGAATAATTACACAGTATTATACAATAATGCATTTGACAGATGACATTAAACCTGTTTAACTCACATTTCATGTGTCCTGAAATCCTGAAATCGAATTTACCATCAAGAGTTTTTTTTGCCATACTACTGGACTTTACTTATTTTTACCCCATGCTGAATGCAAAATCTGGCAAGTATTATTTTTTGAAAAATAAGTATGTGCAGGGATGCGATGGTTCAATCAGAAACTCAGTGTTAACAATGTTAAATATTTACATAAAGATTACAAATCACTGTATTTACAGTTCGGTGTACAGAGATGACCTGAAAAAACATTTTAAAAAATGCAACAGAAAATCATGTAGATGATTGAGATAAAGAATAATTCAGTACAGCTGTCTTGTCAAGTTGGTTTGGTTTTTCAAGTTGTTGAATGTGATACTTCTAGAATCATGTGAATGGGATTCTGATACCATTCGAAACTAGAAAACCAATGATCTGTATAGGCTTAATGCTCTCCCCTAATCTGTAACCTTTCTTATGTTTTAATGTTCTTAGTTTTTCGCTATTAATGTTCCCACTAATCTTCTCCTGCATTAACCTTGTTTTTCCCTTGAAATTTAGATCCTCAGATTCTTTTGGTCTTTCTCCCCATTCCAAGACAAAAATGGACTGTTGCCAAATTCTGCCAGTCATGTTTCTCTATAGGCCAAAAACAGTTGAATCGTTTATTTTGTAATTAATCATGCCCAGCACTGCATAACATTGAATATTTACTAGAAGATAGAAGACAATTTAGCTTGACTTTGAAACAAAGCACTCCTATCAAGTGATTTTTGCTTCATCATGTTTAAGTCACAGATGGTTGCAATTTCACTTTGTTTATTGTGTATTTCTCCAGGCAGCCAGACTTTAATTAAAGCGAAAGGAATGCCTCCCTGCTACAAAAGGCCTTTACCTAAAGCGTTAGCTCACCATACTCTCGCCTCCCAGCAGGCACAGCTTTCACTGATTAGAAAATGCATAAATTCAGCATGTTCCCCTTATTATTTATGTGAGCTGGAGGGGAGATATCTCTTGCAGTTATAAGAGGGCAAAAATGGTGCTAGCGTTTCTAATACCCTCCAGAATGAGGAGCTGGAGACGAATTAGGAGCAGTTTCAGACTCACTTCTAGTGACAGTGCTCTCAGTCTAAAAAGAGACTCTGGAGTCTGTATGCTCTCCCTATGTTTGAAAGGGATTTCGCCACGTCCTCTGTCTCTTGAATAAATACATGTTAAGTTTGATTGGCTATGCTAAATTGTCTAATTTAGAGGTCTTGTTCCCAGTGTGGCCTGATATTAATAAGGTTTTGCTTCTACTATAACTGTTAATTGGGCAGAGTTGTGGGGATTTGTTCAGAGTATGACTATTACTCGTTACATGTCTGATACACAACCAATGTATGGACCAAATGGCTCATTTCTCCTCATTACCAATTATTCCTTGGGTCAATTAGGTATTGAGATAGATGGGTTAAAAATTCTCCACTCATTTGTGACCTTTTTTACATTCTTATGTTCTCAAGCTATCAAATCATTCAAAACCTCCGGCTGAAACAGAGATAAAGAGGCCTTAGACCTTAATAAGTATCAATGATTCCCTTTGGATTTCATGGCTTGCCACCATGTCATCAAGACTGATACTGTACTCTTGACTTATTTTAAAAAACGACGGCTGAAATTACTGGCACAATTTAGAACTTGTAACAATGAATTGTGTATACTTTTGTTGGCTATTAGAAATCAATTGACAGAATAATAAGCAGTCTGCATACTGATTCAAAATACAAAATATAGGCTTTTATTGATATAAACACGTGTTCATATTAAACCACAAAAATAATAACGTACTTGAAACATTCTGCATTCTGCTGAGATACAAAATGGCTGATCGTTTACTTCAGGGATACCAAGATACAAATACATCAGGATTATGAAAAAATATGAAAAATGTAAGGATTAAACATTGGTTCTAATTTATTGTCGTTAATCAGTCTCATATAACTATTGAACATTTTAATACTCAAAGACAAGTAAATACTTATTCCAATGTGAGTTAATGATATCAAAATGTACTTAGGATAACAACCTTAGTCTCGAGATTCATAATGCTAAATAATGAATCATACATATACAATGACTTTTGATTTGTAACTCCCCACTCAGGAAGAGAGGGAGACAGCTAATGGGCAATGTCCAGTCCTCTCTTACTGGCCTGGTGCCACCCAGCAATGATGTTTGCATTGGAAAGAATCCTGCTGATGCTGTATCCTGGCAGACAAATTCCTAATGTGGCATTTTGGACAAAAGTTTCAGTCGAGGCTCAGCCAACAGTTGCAGACACATGGTTTTATTGTCAGCTTGCCAAGTTTTGATTAAGAGTGGAGAGCAAGAGAATAGAGTTGTGCAATGATTTTTAAATTTGCAAGATTACAGCTGGTGTTTGGTTGTTGTCATCAGGTGTAGTAGCTTTCTACACCCAATAAGTTCCTAAATGGTTTTTCATCTAATGGATGATTGTCAGCCAGTTCTGATGGCATCTGTAACTGTAGACACAGAGGGGCCAATGGCTGGACACCCATCATGAAGAGCATGGTGTTGTTTAACAAGAAGGCCCATCTCCCCCGCATTTCTTCAAGCTGGAATCTATAGGACTATTCTGCAGTCCAGGCCACAGAGAGGCCTTGCTAAAAAAACCTTTGAAAAACTGAATTCTGTAGTTTACTAATAATCAGGAATGTTAGGATCTTAGGATCTTTTAACTTCTAACGACCAAACGGGATAGATGGGCCAGATGCCCTCCTCTCATTTTAACCCTATTTTATGTTTCAGTGTCTAACACCCCACTGAATATGGCTATGGTGTATTTAAGTCTTTACCCAGAACCTGATCTCCACTTTCTTCCTCTTCCTTTAAACTCATACTCCTTTGCTGATATGCAGTCATCTTTCAATTATATCTCCCTGCTTCATGAGACTATCAAAGATTCCCTTTCAACACTTTTGGAATTTGGATTTGGAACAGGATTTCATTTAGTGTTCCATGTGCTTCGGCATTTAAATACAAAACGAAAGAGTGAATGAAGTAATGCCCACATTGACAAACAGCTTTTTGTGTGTTTTCAGGCTGGAGATTGTCGACAAGCATCTTGAAATGAGCTTGGCCAAGAGAGGGTGTGAGGTCCACTGCTTTGATCCCAGTATTAAGCAGGCCCACTTCCATGACTCTGAGCTGCGCATGTGGTACCATCGCATCTCTGTGGACTGGAGAGATCCTAATCCAGCTATTCTTGGCCAAAGGCTCCACAGCAACACGAAGAAACTGGCCACGATCTTAAATGAATTTGGCCACAGGAAGGTAAGACCGGAGAATATCAGTAGTCTGTGTCTGCATCCCAGTATCGATAGATATATACAGTAGAATACAATGCTCTGTTCAGAGGTACTGTATGTACTTTCAGGGTAACTCCAAAGAAAGTGACTAAAAGGTTTTGGAGGTACCCTGTAAGTACGTACCTGTAAACTTTCTCAGGTCTGTCCCACAGGTAAAAAGGCCTCACACCAGTTTATCTACAGCAGGACAATGGCTCACTGTTCATGCACAATTTATTGTAACATTTGTGAGAAAACAGGGATGTCTGTTTACATCAGACACATGAAATGCTTTGTGTGTGGTAGCTTCTAATCTAAAAACTGAAAATGTGAAGTGTAGATGCTTCCTAACTGTTATGTACTGGAAATATTTTTGGACAGTTCTGATTTTATTATGAAAGTCATACAATATACTGTATAATAATGTTCTGTATATGTATATTTTTCAGACACACACCAAATGATTTGATCAGTTAAAAAAAAGATTAAAAACTATTGAAAAAGTGGGTTCTTGAGGCAAACACAGGAAAATAATTGTTTTGTGTATGGAAGACAGAGTCACATGTTTATAAAATGTGAGAGAAAAGGTGTAGTAAAATCCTAGCATACTGCGAAAACAGCTCCCACTATAATTGAGAGAAGATGGTCATGAGATTCTCAAATGAAAATGTTGATGATATATTCACAAGATAAATGTCTGTAGATATATCAAAATGCAGTACATACTGTACATCTTTTAAAAAGCACATAAAGCAACTGGAGTTTTCCATTGAACATGGGAAGAAGGCTAAAGTTTTAAAACTACTTTTTGAAATTGTTGAATTTAATAGGTTCAAAGTAAGACAGTAGAAAAATATAAAAATAATTCCTCATGCCCAGTACTGAACATGCTGGAGGTTTTGTGGTGGTATGGAATTTATTATTTTTCTGACTCACCGGGGGCCTTCTTACTGCAGAAATTGTAAAACATGAGAGAAATCACTCTCACATGTTAGCCAGTACTAGAAGACGTATTCGATGGAAGTTTGATTGCAGTAGGTAAAGGATCTAGTATTCTGCAAAGTCTGCAAAAAAGATTAAAGTTATGGATCATCCATCTCATTCCCCAGACATCAATCTCATCAATAAATTGATGAAAAATTATCTGGAAAACTACTCCTACAAAGAGGAAAGTAAGCTGAGTTCAGAATTCAAAGCTGTAAGTGAAAGATGCAGGAATGTTTTTTAAAGTACAATAGAAGAATACAAACTATAAAACAATGAAAGGGCAGAGTCAGTAATAAAGTGTGAAACTAGTTTTTGCATGTTATTTTTCGTTTTATGCATACAGTATTTTGTCACATACAATCTTTTTTCATCATGGTGCTTTTCACAGAATAATTAGAAATTGTGATTTTCACAGTTATTTTTTTAGCTCTGCAGATATTGTCATTTGCTTGTTTTCTTTTAACTGGCTTCTCTCTGTAGTGGCAGTGTTTATCTGAAGTCAGATTGTTGTGTTTTACTGTGATACATATTTTGTATTGCCTGAACTAGTGTATAGGTGTGTTTTCTGATAAGGAAGTATCTATTGGAACCAATCAGCGTGAACATCGTACAGTTACTGTTATGCTGTGGGCAGCAGTGTGCAGCTGCTGATCTACAAGTAGTATTCTGTAGGTTTCTCTGTGGAGGACCAGAGGGTGAGATAAGCCTAGTTGGCAGGAGATTGTGGGCAGGCAGGAGATCCAGCAGACTAGTGGAGATTGACAAGGAAAGCCTGGTGTGTTGAGGCTGACTGGGAGAGCCTGGTGTGTTGAGGCTGACTGGGAGAGCCTGGTGTGTTGAGGCAGCCTGGGAGAGCCTGGTGTGTTGAGGCAGCCTGGGAAAACCTGGTGTGTTGAGGCTGACTGGGAGAGCCTGGTGTGTTTAGGCTGACTGGGAGAGCCTGGTGTGTTGAGGCAGCCTGGGAAAACCTGGTGTGTTGAGGCTGACTGGGAGAGCCTGGTGTGTTTAGGCTGACTGGGAGAGCCTGGTGTGTTGAGGCAGCCTGGGAAAACCTGTTGTGTTGAGGCTGACTGGGAGAGCCTGGTGTGTTGAGCCTGGTGAAAAGGTTGACAAGGAGACACACCCTGCTGGATCAGTGCTGCCACCGCTGACTAAGAAGCCAAAGTTAGCCAGCGTTTGCAAGAGTATAGTTTTAGTTTGCACAGGAGCTAGGCAGGATTCCTAAAGCAGACCCATCCTGGTCCTCACGGGTTCAGGTGGAATGCACGTCCTCATGGGAATGCTGCAGTTGCCCGTGGCAACCGCAGCCAGCAAGTCTCTCCCGCCCCAGGCGTGACACTAGCATGACGAAACCATCTTAATACTCTGTACAGCAGAAATATAAAATAGAACATATAACCAACTATTTATATGTTTACTATTATATACTTAAAATAGTTAAGTAGAGTATAAGATATACTAAGTATATCAAATATTTCATTAGAAAAAGAAAAATCAAAGGAAATAATGATCAAGAAGACATTTTTAAGCTATTTAGCATTCCAAAAGCTGACAGCAGTATTCAGTCATTAGAATGAACTGAACAAAAAAGAAAGGATACTTCCTTGTCACAGCACAAAGGAGACAAATATGAGTGCTGGGTAAATTCTAATTAATTTATTATACACTTTCCTCTGGATCTTTCTTAAAATTAATGAAATCCTGAATATACAACAGTTGTTACTGCAATACCTAATTGCAGTGGCTGAACCATAATTATCAACGTGCTCCTCTAATTGACTTTTCAGTTTATAGCAAGCGCTTTTGATCACACACTGACAAAAGTAATTGAAAACAAAATAGGCAAAACTCTTTCCTTCATTACATTTCTGTGCATGTTTAGAACTGCGTTTTTGGACCAGGTGATTCCAAACATATAAATAAATATTTAAGCCTCTGATAAAGTTTAGTTATGTAAGCAGTTCTAGATGTTGTGGTTCTAGGATTGGGAAGGAATCCATTTGAACTCCTTGCATTTCCGAAGCACTTTTCCTGCGGGATCCTAAAGCACTTTTACAGATACTGTCAGAGGTAATCCAGGTTATTCACCTCCGAAGTGCAACATGGCAGGGATTGTACTGCAGCAGTCCCCCTGCACAGCAGATCTTAGAGAAGTGAGACGTTTCTGCAACATTTGAATTAAATGACAGGGAGGTAGATTTAGGAAGGATTCAGATGTCCAAACCCAAAGTGAAATTTAGCCAGGACACCACAGTAACACCCCAACTTTTACAAATGGTGCCATGGAGTCTTGAATAATTAGGAATGTGGTATAATATCTCATCCACGGGACTGTACCTCCTAAAGCAAAATGTTCTGTACCATGGGAAAGAGTGCCACCTACTGGTCCACAAACACCACTTGCAGTTGCGACCTGATTTTCCTTAAAGGTGTCACCTGCCCATAGAGGGAGCTATGTCTGAGAATTTTAAATTGGTACTACGTCACTTAATGTGTGTTGGTGTCAGGAGGGGTTGTTTCTACCAATAACAAGACAACTGTTGTTGTTGACAACTATGCTGAGGTTATGCTTTCTGTTATTGTGTGAAGCCTACCCCAGACATACAGGGCACAAGGCAAGACTGCACCCTGGACAGAATGTTGGTCCATTTCAGAGCACACAAACACACAGATACAATATAGAGACACAAATTAACCTAGAGACATTCCAGTCTTTGGAATGTGGTAGGAAATCAGAGTAGCCGACCAAAACACTACATGAATACAGAAAGAACATGTAGACACTACACATAAGGTGTTAACTCCAGAGTGGAATTAAACCCATAACTCAAGAGTTGTGAGGCAGCAGCATTAACTCCCACACAACACGTGTACTGTCCTATAAAACTTTAAATATGGAGTTGGAGTTTTAAACCATAGGTTAAAATATCTTGCTTTCATATTTAAATATTTAATTTGTGTACTAACTATAGTTTATGATCATGACACTTCTTTTTGCTGTTACCAATTGACTAAGCTGTAAATACTCAAATTTTCTCTCTCCAGAATGGAAGCAATCATTAAATACAGTCCCACAGCAATCGTCTAATGTGTTCTGTATCCTGCTAGATGAAATTAGAATTCATGTTGTTCTACTTTTAGTGGGGCTACTCATACATTTTTAATCATTACTGGCCTTGTAAAAAAAAGCAATTTGCACCATCATTAACTGAGGCTGCTTAGATTTACTTTAGGAAAAATGAAAAAAAAAAATGCTAACCTTATTAAACAGGCTTAATTACAGTATATTCTTGTTGTACTTAGAAATGTATAATGAATATGGTAACATGTTACATTAATTAAAAAACATTAACTTGAACCAGGCTCACATGCACAATACACCAGTTTTTAAGGCTAACATGTTAGGTTGCTAGGAGGCTACAGGCATTTCCTCCAATGGGGATCACTATCTTTTTGTATCTGGTTGAATGTAAATGTTTAATCAAAATGCCTTACTTGGGCTTTCCACGGCTTCATTGATAATGAGCTGTTTTGCTCATTATGAGACCTGTCATATCTGTGAACAATCTTACTAAAGAATTACAAAGCCCAATTTTTTATTCATGGAGAATTAAACTGGTTTTAAGCTGAAAGAGGCAAGAGATTAAAAGGGCTAAAAAGAAAAAAACAAAGTAATCCCAAATTAAAATAGGAAATCCTGTATCCATACAGTACATACTGTTTATTATCATGTAGAACATGGCTTTGTGCAGCATACAGTTAAAGAAGACTTTCCTGAGATGCACATTTTTATATTCAAACTGAACACATCTAGAATGTAACAAGTTACAGCAAATGTCAGCAAAAATTAAAGACAAAAATGTGCTGATTGCATAAACATTCAGACACAGGAATTTAGTAATTGTGGAAGTACCTTTGGTAGCAACTACAGCCAAAACTGTTGTGAGTAAATCTCTTCCACGCTGGCTTGGTGTAATGTTTGCCCAATCTTCTTGGCCGATTTGTGCAAGCTTTCTCTTGTGGCTCAGGGATCAATCACTTATGGTCTCATCTTCAACACTACAGCAATGTTTGCCACATTTTTTGCAGCAGCACTCAGGAACTCAGCTGCAAACTGCATGTGGGAAATGAGATATGAGAGGTTTTCCACTCTGCCATACAGGGCAGCTTTGTGCAGGAACTGCGATATGGTTGACTGATGCCCATGTTCTCAACTCTGTGGACTCAAAGTGGGAGCAAAAGAGAGGATGTGCCATATCACAACATTTTCAGATGAGCATGTGAATGTCTGTTCTCTCCCATACTTTTATAGCAACAGATTGCAGAGCTCAAAGATGGAAAGAAGATTTTATATGTTCTCACAGTAGACAGGAAATAAACTAGTGCTGTTTAAACTGCTATATTTAATATGAAAGAAAACAAAGGGGGAGGATGAAATACTGAAGAGTCTGGGTTGAACTCACTGGCTTTATACTGCAGTGGTATTTATATGACTCATTGTGTTAATCTTGTGCTATTTTCCATGGACCTGTGTGATATCCACTTCACCTCACTCAGTAACCTCTTGGAAACTTGTTTGCTATTCTAGATTTGCAGTAGTAATAATAATTAGGCTGCAAATAAACAATAGCATTAAAAATGAAGCAAATAAAGCAGGCATACCCTGCCAAGGGAGGTATTCACAAAACACAGGCAAGCATTCTTCTGCTTCTGTGATTTATGCACAGTTGCTTTAAAGGAATTAATTGTCTCTTTTGTACAGTTAAACCTAACTGGCATGTGAAACCAGTGTGACTGTCTGGTAATTGCCACATCCTCCAGAGTTGCCATTCTTCAGCAGAGGGATTTAGATGGAGAGTGTCCAGTCACCTGGCTATTTGCCAGTTTCTTGTGGTTTTGGACAGGATGCTGGCCAAGGTAGAGGCCGAACTTGCAGATGAACTGGCTGGCTTATTACAGGACCTGGCAGGCAAGATCAGCTAACATACTTATGGGTAATTATGCAGAAATGGAGCGCACATAGGCAACTACTCTGTCTTAGTTTCATCAACTTCAAAACGGAGTGCTGTGAAAGAATCAAGCCTTTTGAGATGAAGACTTACAGTAGGGTCCTACTGCCAAATGAAAATGTGCTCCAATGGATGGGCTCTGGTCATTGTTTTTTGGCATTATTGAAAGGTGTAAATCCAACCTCTCATAGTTACATTCTGAGAAAAGTAGGTGGTTGTCTTAAAAAAAGCAATTATTTTGGACACAGTGGACAGAAGAAAAGGCTTTGTGAGGCCAGGCTAAATATGAGGGAATCTCTGATGTCATCGAACGTACTGCATGGCCACTCAGTGATCTGCTTAGACTAGAAAAAGACAGAGACGTGGGAAAGAACAGTTCATCTCATGAGCCTAATAAAGACAACAGAATAGGAATACAGTTAAATATCTCCAAATCACTTGTCACAAGCTATGGAGTTGTATGAAAATTTATTTTTCTTAGCAAATAAATCAAATAAAAGCTTATAATTTGGACCAGTTAGTATCTTTGCTTTGAATTGCTTCCCTCTCACTAAATTGGCCTCTTTTTATATACTGTAGCTGAATTTATTGGGGGTTAGTTCATTTTAGCCAACACACTAATATGTTAAACATTGTATTTTCTTGGAGTTAATATTACAGAATACCCAGGAGAGTATTTTTTATCATGTGGAGCCAATGTAACACACCAATGTAATATTCCACACTCCTCCATACCCTCTTTCAGGCTCCTCATATAAAAGAACAGAGCAGCAGCCTGGTCAGTCAACAAAATTTGCTTTTATTTTCACTTGGCTCCCTTGACATATTTTCTTAAATTCTTAAAGCTATCTGCATTCTTCTGACTGTCAATGCACAGCATTATAAGGAGTAATAATTTCATGAGATGAAGTGCCAGTGAAACATTCACTGCAATATACATTTGTGTATATAAGCTACAGTATATGCATATAAAGTGTTTTTTTATAATAAAACTACCATTTTCAACTGTGAATATTCTTATAGTAATAGAGCTGTAGCACAACTTTAAATTTGCTACAGTGCATATGAATATCTGGAATTAAATATCATAATATAAATGAATATTTGTTTTGCAGGTTGATCATGATTTTTCCAAATTTGGAGAAGTGTATGCTAGAGTAAATAATTTGGAGTATTACTTAGCAGAGGTTGAGTTTCCCATAACCCTCATACTGTATGTGCTGTATGGGATTTATGTTATCATTCGATTCATTTGTTTTTCAGTTCCATACAGAAGATATACTGGCAGTATGGTAAAGGAGCATCATATTCTTAAAAGAATGTGCTGTATACTGAAACAAATTTAGTAGTGCAGAAGTGTTTCTTGCAGTAAAGCAGCCTTCCAAATTTCTTATTCCAATGAAGGACACACGTTGGACACAAGACCATTGACAAAAGGGGTGCCCTTGTATTATCTGGATTCATGAGAACCCATCCATCTGACCACTTTATCCAATATAGGGTCACAGGGGAGCCAGAGCCTGTTTTGTCAGTGCAAGGTACAGGACACACAGACAAAAACACACACACACACACACACACACACACACACACCAAGGCCAATTTTCCCAGAATCCAACCTGCCAGCTTGTCTTTGGACTATGGGAGGAAACCTAAGCAGCTGGAGGAAACCATGTGAACATGGGGAGAATATACAAACTCCTTGCAAGTACCTCCAGATACTGTGAGGCAGAGATGTTATCCACTGTCATAGGAATCCATTTTCTTTAAAAGAAGTACCCACCATGGAGCATCAAGGTCTCCTTTACAATAACATCTATATGCCTGTTTCTCTGGACAGTTAGCTATAGCTCACTGAAAATGCCTCACAACAGCAGAACAGCTGTCTCGGGCTCCTAAATTTGAGTATTGCAACGTGTGGAATGTCGTTCCACCGTCTAGTGGTGAGGAACAGGTAAAGAGCTTTTTAAAGCTTATTTATATTCATGCCAATACTTCATACCCATTGCAATACATATAACATCTTTGTTTGACTTTTTCTCATTCCACTGGAGGTAGTATTACATTTTCAGCTCTGTTTTGTCATAAGGAGAGAAGAATTGACTTTAATTTGCCTCATCTAGACAGTAAAAGTTATGTTCTATGAATATCTTAACATTCTACAAATATATAAAGATTCAGCTGTAAGGTCTTTCTGCTATTAAAATCAATTATTCTGTTGCTCTTTAAAAGCTTGAGGGAAGAAAAAGACAATATCTCATTAATTATGCACCATGTCTGTTTTATAAGTACAATAAATTTAAAGGCAAGCAGGTGGACATGAATGCTTAAACAGGGATGTATTACATAGAATTCTTTTTCTGTTAAACAACCTTGAAAACTGAAAACTGAAGAGTAGGACTAAATCAAATGTTTTTAGCTGGAAGCAGTATCTGCACCATGCAAAGGTGAACAGTCAGAAATGTTAATCCATAAACACAAATTGTGGCTGAGGACACCGGGTGCTGAAAAATCTTTCTCTGCCATCGGACATCAATACTAAATGAATATTAACAGGTGAGATGGAGCACATCTGAATGAGAAGGACACCAGTCCACTTAGAACAAGGACCTAGAAAGAAATTCAAAACATTTTATATGGAGAAGAAGGGCAGAGGATCCAAAGAAAAATGTTAAGGGACTAAGACTTAAGTAGACCTTAAATTAACCCTAGAGAACAAAAAATTCAAAGGACCACTTAATCTAATGCTTATACCTAAATTCCAGGGTCATTAGTAAAAAATACAAGAAATAGAAGCTACTGCATTAACAGGAAGTTACAATGTAATTGGAAACACTCAAATGTGGCTCTCAGAGACTGATGGGGATGAATAAAATATCAATGGCCACACAGCTTTGAAGAAAAAAAAGGATGGAGGAGGAAGAAGTGTAACACTATAGAGTGAAAAGAGCATTCAGGCACAGACATTTTAACATAGAGGCAACAAGAAGAACAAGAAAGAAGTGGTCATGATGGGAGATTTTTATTTTCCTGACACAAATTGAGAGAAGCCTCAAGGGACACCATAAGACAAAATTTAAATGATAGGTATAGGTAAACTTAACCATTTTGTCAAGGTACATGACTGAAGGAATATCTGTTTTGACCTTTTTTTTCAAATAAGCAAATAGCGAAGATAGATGATGTGATCATAATATATACATATACATGTATGTGTGATCATAATATAATGTGATTTGAAGTACTACTTGAAACTATGGGTTAATGAGAATGAATGATAAAGGTAATATACTTGAAACACAGATTACTCTTAACAGTAAATCAATACAAAAGTGACATAAAAGATTTAATATCAAAATAAAAATAAAGAACTTTACAAATGTTTGAAAAAAGACAACACCCACTTAACTATAAAACCACAATTAATTAATAAAATTAATTGAAAGCACAGATAAATTAATACCATAAAAAGGAATTAGAAAGGCTGAGTGAGAGACACAAAGGATCATTTCAATGGATGGTCATTAAACGATGAAGTATTTCAGAGATAAAAATATAGGAAATTTTAGACATTGAAAGGGAAAAGGCTGGTGTAATAAATTAATATTTCACTCAGGTATTCACCAGGTATTCACCAAAGAGGAAATCAGCAACATGTCTGGGCTGAAGAAGCATGGTAAATGGTATTAGCAAAGAAGAGAGTATCTGTTATGGGGGCTAGAACTACTTAAATCTCTAGGGCCTGATGGTGTTCTACCAACTATACAGGTACCTAAAGAGATAGGAGATGTTATTCATAGACAATCAAATTGGACTGCCTGAAACATGCTTGGCTGATACTTCTACCAAAGCAGTTTAATTTAAATCTATTTGTATTTACAATCTGAGTAATCTAAGTGAAGTACTATATCTTTGTTTAGAGCACAACAGTAGTGTCCCACCTGGGACTTAAAGCTACAAACATCCAGTTACAAGTCAAAAGAAGTTTATGTAATGAACAGTTCTTTCCGGACCCTATGCGGACGACACAATCCGAAATAGTGAGGAAACACTGGGGAAAAAGTCATGCAGGAATACGGGGATGAAAACAGGGGGGCGTGTCCATGCAGTGCTGGTGATCCGGGGAGGTGTGGCCGAGGCAAACAATCCAAAAAATAATCCAGACAGGGAATCCAAAAACAAGCTAGAGTTCATGGCCAGGTGATCCATCCGAAACAGGAGATAAAATCAGGAACCGGGTCGGAACCAGCAAGGGGAACGGGAACAAAGACTTAAAACCATGACGGAGCCAGACTCATCCAGACCCGGGCTCGCACAATACGGAAATCAGATGCAGAGCCTGGAACTGACTGAGTGTCTGGCTTTTGGGAAGGGGAATGGGAAGGAGGCTGGAACAAGGGGCAGGTGCACAGAATAAGTCCAAAGTGAAAAGAGCCGGAGCGCCCTTAAGGAGGAGGGACTACAATCATGACAGTTTAGTTCTTTCAGATTCTTTGGATATTGATAACTTGGATATTGTACAGTACTTTGTACACTGTTGTGTTCAAAAGCCTGGAATGAGTTATTAATGATATCATATTTTGTCAAGCTCCTCGTGAGAATATTGTGAGGACAGAAGAGATTTTTGAAGTGTCTGGAGATGAATGTCTGCTATCATTAGTAACAATATATGTTCAAAGAAACAGCATAATTAGGGGTTGCTAGTCATATTATTTTTAATTGGAAGATGGAAAGCGAAGTGATAGAATGGAATGGTAAATAATGACAATATGTCTGTGCTTCTGGATGTTTTAGTGCTGAGATGCAATTTATATACTTCAGAGCATTTCAAAGCTAATGTGTACAATTTTTTTACATTCTTTAAAAAACTCTGTTGTAGTTCACCAGTGAAAATCAATAAGACAAGGCAATTTGCTGAATACTCGCATTCAAGTCTTAGTAATCCATTATTCTTCAATGTAAACAAAAAGTCAAGAAAGAAAATGGCAGCTGTGATTTCACAGTTGATTTGTTAAAATTTAACAATCTTAATCTTATTATAGTTCAAGTACGTAGCTGTGTCAGCCTGCATAGGCTGCAAAGGAACAGGTAACGGGTTTATTCCATGCTGAAAAGAAAAGAAAGGTAACACAACGTTTCGACCGTGGAGCCTTCTTCAGGTAATCTTATGTTAATTCCTCAAGAATTAAGTAGTAGATCTTCTGTACTGCTTGTATCTCAGAGACTTTAAGATTAAACAAGTAGCTTTTTTACCTTAAACTTGAGAAATGTTACATGGATGGCACTTCACTGATTTGATGGGCAGCTTGCTGTGAGAGGTTACCACCCTAGAAAGTAAATGGAATTTGTGTTGATGACATTTTGAGCTTATGTCCTGAAAATCAATAAAATAATTATTGTCACATTAATTTAGACTAGCACTTCAGATATATTGCCTCATGGTTAGCTTTTAAAAGTTCACAGCATAACACTGTGAGAAAACAAGTTTCTCTTTGTAAAGAGTATTTACATTGTATAGCTAATGGTAGTGCTCTGTGGCAGGGACTTTGTATAAATATGTAGCAGTGTGCAAGGGCAGTTTTAAGTGCTATGGTGTGCATTGATTTACACATTATGTATGAAGTTAAATATTACATTGCAGGACATGCCTTGTACTTTTCCAGACCATGTGTGTTGGAGAGTTATGAAACTGTACTAACTAAATTAATTATAATTGCTAAATATTATTTAACCCCTTTTGGAAAAGGACGTATAGCACAAACACTGCCAAACATTTCCTTGTCTTTCCTGTGTACCATATCAGCAGTGAAGTAGCAGCTAGTACAAATTTATACAATGCTGCATATTGTGTCATATCTAGCTACACCAATATCCTGGAAATATTACAGTATATAAATATTGTAAATCGGGTGGAATTGAGAAAATATGTTGTGGATTTTTACGGGTTATTGGAGGATCATTGCCAAGGGTATAACTCAATCTGCAGGATTCGTTTAGCTGACTACACCATATACACATAATGTATACCTCATATATGTTCAGAGCAGAGAATATGCCTTCATAGAATAAATACAGTACAGTTTTCCTAACCTACATTCCTGAAGACCCCCACAGTTCGTAAGTGCTTGAGTATATGAGTTCCGATTTTCTGTGTTATACTCATCAATGGATACCATAAACTTGCAGATTCAAAATTACCAATACAATAAAGTGAATCATAATGTGTACATATGAAACTGTTGTAAAAGACAATTAAGTTCTGGACCCCCGAGATGAGCTGAACAACTGAGTTTATTGCATGCAAGGAACAATATGATCAAAGAATTGTTCAAAGATTATAGGTACAAAGCCCCAGTTTATATAGCAAACTTTAGCTGTTTCTGATGCAAATTGTTACTATGGTAATGATGGGAGGTCACCTGTGTTCGGATATTCTCCAGACCTTGAACACTTTGAATGGTGGTCCCTTCTTCCCATGGTTAGGAAGTCTGTAGCTCGCACTTGGCATATCTTATCAGTTTACTCCCATCCCTGCCATAACTCAAAAGAGCTTAAGCATATGGAATGTCTTGTACCAAAAGAAGTCTTTGTGCAGAAAGAAATCAGTTAACCCTTTTTTCACATCTTATATCTTTCTTCAAAACAAATACCATAAGTTGTGATTTAAAAAGCACAAATGATAAAAATGACCAAAAAACTGAACATACTTAAAAGAGCATTGAAAACACCGTGATATAAAAACTGCACGACTGAAGTCCCAGCTGGGTAGAAAGCTTTGTGGTGCATGAGGGAGATGCTTGTGGGAGTCAAGAGTTGGTGAAAAGCCGTAAGCTTTTTAAAAGTTTCTGCAGGCGGAATCTCCCATGGTAGGCAACACTGGTATTTACTATGGAAACCATTTATGTGTGAGTTCCCTTTCGGCAATCACGCACGTTGTGAGGGAAACTTGTATTTGTCTATAAAAATGTATCCAAAATTAAAAAATGAAAATGCTTTTCTTATTCTAAACACCCTCCAGATAACATGGTCTACAGTTCTCACACTGAAGCAGCTTGTCTGATACCGAGGCATTCAATTGATTGTTATTTGAGCATAACAAGTACATGTTGAATACATTGAATGGCTGAGCAAGAAACAGAGTCAACAAAAAGTAATTAACAAGCGATTCACATATATGGTGAAATATATACTGCATACCAAGAGCCTGCAAAAGACAAAAGGAAGATATCATTGTACTGTATGTACAGTAATTTTAGTATCTGTCTCATCACACAACAAAAATATTACACTTGTATTGGAATGTTTGAAAATGCATTTTACCACATAACAATAAATTCTAGGATTAAAAGACAAAAAAATGTAAAACAACACATTCCATTTAATATTGTATTTTGTATTTAAAGGCCTGCATGAGTACAAAACAAATTAATCAAAATTTGTTGCATTATTCCCAACACAGAAATAAATCCCAAGAATAATTAGTGTTAGAGTGTAATTAGTATGGACAAATGCTTAACGAACACCAAATTGCTCATTATGAAGTAGAGGAACTTAGCTTATCATTGTTAATGAAAGTTATACCCCTTGAATGAAACTTAGTCTTTAAACACAATTTAAATAGTGTGCTTGACACGTTTGCTCTGTTAACTAATGGAATTACCAGAAATCTTTGAATAAATGTGTACATATAACTACTTTAGAGCACCGAAAGATTTTATCGTTCTTTAAAGGCATAGCTTAGATTTTTTAAAGTACAGCCTATTCATAGCTGCAGTCAGATTTGACTGAAAATTGGTTTAACTGGTGTTTTACTTTTACCCCCAGTTTTTCAAGGCAGTACTTGCAATTTTGTGTGACAAGTGCAGTTCTGATCTGCCTCTGTAAGGATTCACTCATGGTAGCTTGCAGACTCAGAACACATACAGGGCTCAATTACACTAATTTGCAACTCACTAGACAGCGGAAAACTCCCATCAAGCCTTATGCTGTGGGTGAATTCCATACTGTGTTGCAAGTAGGGTTAAGTCACTTCTGTAACATGCTCAGCGCCATTGTGCCTTGTTGTACTCTCCTCTTCTAAACTCCTCCCTCTTCAGCTGCTGGATGTTTCTACAATGGTTAGGGTGCAAGGGGTGATGTCAGTTCTATAAGAGGCTTAGTGATTTCGGTAGAAGTCACTTGATTGCCACACATCAGAAAGATCATTGGCTGAACTTCATGCTAACCACAGCTTCCACAAATGATATACAATACATGGTCAGTTTCCTATATGTGACACATTGCACTGGCATATGCAGTTTATAGAGATGGACCAGCAGTCCAATGATAATATTGTTGTGGGAAATTGTTCGCCAGAGGAGCAGGACACAGTCTGGTGCAGATTCAGTTTTATTCACCTCAATAAGGACAGCAACACGCGCTGGGTCTGCCCCGCAGAACAGACGCACTGCAAGGAGTTCCCACCCCTTAATATAGGGTCAGAATGAAGTATGTTTCACAATCTGAGTGCTTGTCCTGTTCTTTGATATGTAATTACTTCTTGTCCTGCTTTGTCCTACTCCATGTTCTGTTCTTTGATATGCAGCAGTCATTGATCTGCTTTATCCTCGGCTGTTGGTCCTGTCTTTTGTTATGTAGCGTTAAGTCGCTGGGGGGTGCTAAAGCAAGCCAGCTTTATGGCATCTTAACATAACTTTTGTTTAAAGCTGAATTAACAGAACCCAGCAACACCTTCCACAAGTGGTCAAGTGGTAAGATTGCAATGGCAATGCTGTATACAGTATGTGCGATATTTACACGTCCCACTTCAATATCAAGTTATCTGGTCAGTTTTAGTTTAAAGGGGTCCCCAATGGTGGAGGATTGTTTTGGAGGTGTTTGGCAGGTTTCTGAAGATTCTTTATCTAAAGCACCATCGCCATGGAAAAAGTTGATGGACTGTTCCAGTTGCCAATAATGAGCTGATTCAGGATGTTAGGAGCCCAGCTGGACTGAGAACCAAACCGGCCTGGGAGTGAGTTAAAGCTACACTTCCCAGATGGCCATGGTGTGATGTGGTGTCAGGTAAGAGAATGCTATAACTTAGTACATACCTGCTCTTAGTCCTGCACAGGGCAGCATGAGATAGAGCGCACAGGATCCAGTCAAAAGCTAAAGGCCACCCCGTCACTGACAGTAAAGCATAGATGTCAATATAATGACACTGAAAAAGCATCCAAGGACAAACTAGCAATGGGAGATATTACAATGATATTACGATATTACAATATAATATATAATATAATATAATATAATATAATATAATATAATATAATATAATATAATATAATATAATATATTTATATTACAATGGGAGATATTACAATGACTGGCTGAGAACTTCTGATCAACAGGCTAGATAGGTCAAAGGACGTCTTCTCACCAGAAACCTTTCTTATCTTCTCAACCAAAAGGAATGACAGTTGAAGCTTTAATAGCACAAAGTTGGACTCATCAGAGGCAGCCAAGCCTGCATTGCTGCTAAAATTGGAAAGTGCTTTGTTGTGGTCATGAGCAAACAGGCTTCTAATCTTCCAAGAGAACATTTTAGAAGCATTAAAGCATCCAACAGTGATGAAAGTATGTCTTCCTGGTTCAAAGTGATACCAGTAATATTCTGTTATCACTGAATAGAATAGAATACATTCGCACACTTTTTTGTGAGAACTGTGTGATTTACCAACATTTTATTTGTATTTTGTCTGTAAGGGAAACATTTTCTCATTAGTTTTTATCAAATGAATGTTTATTCAAGCGCACTTGAATTAAAAAAATAATTTTCCACGTTACCTTCTCACCCAGTTGTCACAGATAATTAAAATCCTGTTGTTTACACTGCTTAACAGGAAAAATGTACAGTACAGTTTAAAACCAGTAACTCAAATGCTATGTGTACTGTTGCATAATAATATTTCCTTGGGAATTTAATTAACATTTTTTGTAAACATAAGTTTTAAACAAGATATAAATGTTTTGTTTCAATGTAGAGTTTTTCTGAATGATATTGGTAACTTAAATTGTAAAACACCTCTAATTCTAATTCTATACAGTATATTTAAATATCTATTTGCCAGCACAAAAATGGTCACCTTTAAAATGTATTAGGAGATGTGCGTGTCTGGTATATAAATACATTTTCCAAAAAACATTGCCCATTCTTTATAGCTTTAGCGACAGAGTATTAACTTTATTTAATTAATTTATTTTAATATGTTTTTTGGTCAAAATAAACATGGGTGGTTTTATTACACAATATGTTTTAACAACACCCTTTCTGTTGAGATCCTTTTCTTCCGGTATGGCATTGAAAATTGATTTTTTTTTACTATGTAGTGCTAAAAATAGAAACTTAGAGCCAAGGAAAAAAGGGATAATGTGCTTAGTATTTTAACATTACTTCACCTGGGTGAGAAAATAACAGCACTGGTTGAAGATCATTGCTGATACAACCCCCCTCACAAACAAGCAATTAACTAAGGATGCAGCAGCATGGGTGAAGTTGGGGAGGAGGGAAGGGTACTGGAAAACATGCATGCAAAGGTGTGGGCAGCCAGTGAGTATTTATACGTAGGTGAGTGGAAGTGTAAGATAAGAATTTGGCCTCCTAAAAGTCTTAAATAATACCATTTTAAAACTGTAATGGTCTGTTGATGTTTGCTAGAAGATCAGATAAGAACAGAAAATGCAAAAACAGTAAGTTAATTTCTCCAGGAATAACAACACTCAATTAATAGATGCATTTGAGGATGTTTATTGAATATTTATGCACAGTTAGATTTGGTGTAACCTGCTTGGCCAAAGACCAGCCTGGCCCTAAGACGAGGAGACTGAAACCCTCACGAAGAACAAGAAGTGAACAATCAACATGTAGTCTTAAAAATATTCTTCGATTACTCAAATATATCCATAACAGCATCTCTATTACTGAGGCTGTCAGTATACACTAGTAAATAGTTATTTTAAGATCTTTTTGCCTCCTTTTTGCTAACTTGCTGCAAATTTTGCTTTTGCATCTCTCTTGGGACCCCATTTTCACCCTTGCAGCACCTCCCTGTCTTATCCTTTATCAATGGTGAGGGGCTCTGACAGCCCCTTCCATGGGGTTGTAGTTCTCCTTAGCCAGGTGAGTTACCTCAATAAAGCTTACTTCCCCAGTCACGCCCCTTCTCCACCTTAGTACTGGACTGGTAGACTCCGGGTGAGTCATTTTTACTGGAAGAAAATTTACATTACTGCACTGATGGTAAAAGCAGTGATCTCAGCCAGAAGAAATTAGCAAATAACTCATTGAAAGTTAAGCATTTACTGGAATATCATTTGACATTTTTACTTGACAGACAAATTTATCTAGAGCATTAGATAAATGCTCTTTGATATTCTTTAAATGTTCTTTGGCACCTAGACTATCATGTAATTCCGGCGTTGTACATTTTGCAGAAACATTGCATGGTGGTGCAGAAGGCGGGTAGACATAGGTCCAAATAAACAGAGGCTCATTTTCAATAAAATCAGGGGTGTACTGAAAGCAGGGCTTGTCTGCATCCCTTAGCACCACTCCTGTATTTCAGATGAAATTTGTTTTACGTTTGTGGTAGCATGTGCGAGTGAAGACCTCTGTTTGAAGCAACGAGCCCTGCCTTTCTTTTGTCTCTCTAATGCCCTCCATCTTTTCCACAAGAGAGACTTCCAGGGGCCCGTGGAAAGTGCTGATTTACAGTACGGCCTTAACAAGCTCTGCACACGGCAGCACCTTGGCAACCGCGGGGCCTCCTACAGGCTGGTGATATATCTCGTCCTTCCCTTTGTTTAAACCTTGAAAGCCTGCTGCTTTGCCTCTGGAGCCAGTAATGTATTATTGGCGACAACACTGCTGACAGGGCATAACAACAGACTCTAAAAGAGAAAAAACAAAGTATATAAAAAATATGGATCGTCAATATTTGTTTCACTTGACACTGAGCACATCTAGTCTGTCTAGCCACCTCTCATTATCCTTTAAACTCATTCCGCTGATAAATGGCCACCTTCAAACAGCTTTTGTTGGAAAATTTGTTCATCAAACCTAGCCTTCTTCAGTGATTATTCTTTAAAATAAATGTCGTCAGCTCCACCCTAAATGGGCATCAAGTTTAATACGCCTTTGAATTCATATTGAGTAAATGTGAATTAAAGGTCTCTTCCTGACACTTTCCAAATTGCACTCAAAGTGAACATTATTAATCATCAGCTGGTACTTAAATTCCAAGGGTGAAATTGCTTCTTATGTAAAAAGTAAATATGCTGATTTTATATAGTCTAGTGAAGCATAAATCTGTTTGTCCACCTGCAGATCAAGTACCATCATAAATTACTGATACCTCAAAACATTTCTTTAACTCTATTGTAAAATTATGATTCTATGATACATAGCTTTGTATTTATTTTAGCTGCTTCAGTTGTCATGAATTTGACGTCATTAAATGCTTATTTGTGTTATTGTGCCACACCTGTATGGTTTTCAACCACAATTTGAAAACCATACAACCATATGATTGACTTGTCACTTTTTTGCACCTGATAATATTAAAGATATATCAATTTTAAAAAATTAAAAACTCTAATAATTGGAGTAAAATGCTTTTTTTCCTGAAATGTTCGTCAAACACACCTACGAGAGCTGGATAATGAGCCTATGCAGTTTTCTTATTTACTTTTATTTACTGTTTTTATGTTTATATTTAATATGTCAACATAAGTATAAGTATATAAGAGGTTGGTAGTATTTTATAATAAGAATTATAGGGTAATATTTGACTATACGTGAGCCTGGCTTTACACGCTACTCAAAATCCCTAAACATGTATTAAATTGCAGGTCGACTGTACTCAGGTTGTAAAAGATGAAAATGTTCAACTGTGAGAAGGACAGCAACATTGAAATTTTGCTACTTTTTTCAATGTAGATTGCTTTTTAAGGCACTACATAAGACAAAGCTTTTTATTAATTATTGAGATACATCAACACCCTGTTGCAAACAGAGGACAAAAGACCTTGATTACAACACTATGAAAACATCAGAAAAGGTACATACAGTAGAGCATCATCACCAAAAAAAAAAGAATGTTTATGTGCACTGTAATGCAATGTCTTTATCCATTTACGTTTTTATCATCAGGATACATGTTCTTAAAAATGTTGGTGTGTTAAAATAATGTTATTAGGCACTCTAACTGCCCGTTACACATTTAACATGATAATCAAATACCAGTAATGTTCCTAGAAGACATGCATTTATATAATGTGAAAAATTATTGTGTGTTGTTGTTATTATTAGTCAACAGAAAACTCCTTTCAATCATCAGCAGTCAGCTCTATGATATTGGAGCGAATATTAGAACTTGTACACACATAACAATGAGGGTGACACGATCAGGCAGTGGAACAGCATTGAAGCCATACAGTGCTGGGGCCCTAGGTTCAGTGCCTGGGATGGTGTCTGCATTGAGTTTGTATGTTCTCCTCATGTTCACATAGGTTTCCCCGGGGTGCTTTGGTTTCCTCCCACAGTCCAAAAACATGCTAATAGATCAATTGGCTTCTGGGAAAACTGGCCCTGGCATGAGTGTGTGTGCATGTGCCCTGCGACAGACTGGTGTGTTTGTAGGGATATGCTCTGGCTCCCACATGACCCTGTACTGGATAAAGTGGATGGAAAGACATACTGTAATAATGAAGAATCGTTACTACAGGCTACGCACAGTATCCTCTTTCCCAGGCAGTAATTACCCAAGTCTGGTGAAAGCTTTGCTTTAGAAAGCTGTGAACAGATACCGTATACAATTCAGAGGATGAAACCTCGTCAGTGGACAGAGATTCCCACAAGGAGATATTCAGGGACTAGCTTTTAATTAATGTTTCTGCCAAGGGAAAAGAAAAGGCAGCAGAGCTCTGAAATTGCAATGATGAAATTACTGCGGGATGATGGATTCATCCCCCAACCCCCTACCCTGCAGGCTCAGAGTAACTGAGATTAAAGCCATGTTATTGCTGTGCAATAACAGCTGCTCTCCCTCTCAAACCAAAGGACAACCTTCTACCACAGGCAGGCAGTGCTTATGAAGGATAGGACCACAAAAATACAATAATAATCTTGTTTCCAGGGCAATCTGATGCATCTTTCTGTCACTGGGAAGTCATTTGGGAACAATTGAAGTGGAGATTATTTTTAACACATCATGTGGAACACCTAATGATTTTAAGAATTTGTCATAGCTAATTTACAAAACATTTCTTGCAACTAACAAAACGGCAATTAAAATTTTTAATAAATTCCCAATTATAACTAAAAATTATATTTTTGTGTGAACTTGAGCACAGAGCTATATATGTAATCACCTAATAGCAATTTCAATTAGCCTTAGAAACACCGCTGTTTTCAGCCCAGGAATCCAATGCTGGCAGTCCTAATATTGACTATGAAACATGCAGTAGCTATGTAACAGAAAAACCTTCAGACCCCTCATCAATTCTGACTGTTGTAAAAATGTATGATCCCTGAAGGTTGTGTTTTGACTGCCAAAATCAAAGCTCCTGGTACCCATCCAAGCATTTCAGTAACATTTTCTGAAACAAGCCTGCTTGACTCCAGTCTGATAAGTGTGTCAGCAGGACATAAGTAACACCTGAAAAGCAGGTCAGCGGAGTTTAACTGTGTTGCTTTAAAAGTGACTATACAGTTAGATATCATCAGGCAAGACAATGGTCAGCAAGGCTGCTTTGCAGCACAAAGGCTGTGGGTTCAATTCTGGACCTTGGGTGCTATCTTTATATTCTCTGTGTTTGCTTGAGTTTCTTTTGGGTGCATGCAGTTTTCTCGCACATTCCAAGAACGTACTGGTAGGCTAATTGTTTTCTGAGAAAACTGGCCCTGGTGTGAGTGTTTGTGTCTGAGTCTGCACTGTGATGGACCAGTGTGCTACCCAGGGTGTATCCTGCCTTGTGCCCATTGCTTGCTGGGATAGGCTCTGGCTCGCCTGTGACCCTGAATTGTAAGAAGCAGTTAGAAGATGGATAGATTAGGTGTCAGTAATTGTAAGAGATTCAGTACCCGAATAGTGCCCTAGATACATGTTTGCACTGTTGTTTACAAGTTTAAAAACTAGGAACTTTGAAGATAAGCCTGAAAACTTAATGATTTGCTACAGTGCACCTACAACTAATGAGTTGGGTTGTTTTATAATGACATGGATGCTATACAACTATAAGTCTTAGAATTAATATATAAACTTCCTTGAAACTGTAGAGATCCTCAGCCTCAGTGAAATGTGATTATCAAAAGACTCACAATATATGAGTACAATTGGATACACAATATAAGTATTCTGGTCAGTCTTGGAGGTTGTAAAGCACAGCTTTCTACACTATTCTACAAACGGAGACTGCATCATTGGTAACAACAGGAAGTGAACAATTATCTCTGTCTAAGCTATATCAGCGGTCACCAAGCTGGCTCCTGGGCAGCCACTGGCCATCAACTTTTATAGAAAGCTTTTAAGTCATCAATTTCTAAAGACCAGGGACATTTTTACTGTAATCAGTTAAACAGGTGTACATCAATTAAGTCATTTACAGATTATCCAGGACATAAACCAGTGTTCCCTTCATTAAAGCATCACTTGCTTCATTAATCAGCTGTTTAAACAAGCGATACTAAAATTGAGGTGATTTACGGTAACATAAAGGATTATTGGATTGGGGCTCTCCAGGACTATCGCTGGAGACCCCTAAGCCAACAAACAAATGTACCTTGCTGGTCTGAGAAAATGTGCTGGCTGGATCCTGCCAGTATTTAATTAACAAATGCTTGTCCAATTATGGAAGATGACTGAAGCCAGCAGTTGGGCACTATCCACGGGGTTTTTACAGCTTGACATTTTGAAATGCAAATGCCTAATCAGATGTGGTTCGTTTGATTGAGCCAGGCCATAAAAAACAAATCATGGTTGAAGACGGAAATAAAAATCAAACCTAAAATAAACCCCTTCTTTAATAATACTCTGGAAAAGCTGGCACATTGTTCACTGTCGAAAAGACAATCAGCAAGACTTTACGATATGCTAATGTATATGATAGAATTAAGACCGAGGCAATACGAATCTTTCATGTGTTACCAAGGCACATACACATTCTAAAATCCTTGCAAAATTTAGGCATGTAATTCGAACTGATCCTTCTTTTGTTTCTTAGATTGATGTACTGAAGGCTGACATGGAAAGTGCAGAGTGGAAGATTCTGGAGAACCTTATACTGGAGAGAGTGATTGATGAGGTTGGGCAGCTGGTGTTCGAGGTGCATCTGCACTGGCCGGGTTTCGAGGTCAGCGGGGATGACAGCACAGTGGTGCGCTACTGGTACAGCCTGCTGAAGGAGCTGGAGCAGAGCCACTTCCGCCTCTTCTACAGTCACACAGACCGAAGCAGGCCCCGCCTCTTCCTGCACCGGAACCTTTTCAACGCCAGCAGCACCTACACTCTCGGCTGGGTCAACACCAGGTGGACGCGGCCGTGAGCGGCAAAGACCTGCATCGTTTCAAGTGTCAGCCAGGTCTGGACAGAAACGGGACAGGTCTTGAGTCATGTCAAAGAAACAACCTGTCAAGGAATCATCCAAAAAAGCTAATGATGGAAGTAATTAACCTGCTGCCTTTCCCCGACTCTTACTTTGAGGCCAGTGATTATTATGGGCAAAGGCTGAAAAGTTGGCTATTAGAGCAACATGTACAAGGCCAGCAAGAACAAGTTTTTCTCTTGAACAAATTCAAAGCATGTTAGAAACCTTTATCACCATCTTGACTTTATCTCCAACTCTTCCTGTGGCATTATGAACCTCAGCGTTTTAAAAAAAAACCAATATAGTCGTGTCTCTCTTCTCACTTGAGCCTTCATGTTATAGGTTCTCAAGACCAGTTCACGATCGTGCTTTTAAGCACTTCTTCCAGTGGTTGTATGGTTTGGCAAGAAGTCAGTGTCTCAATAGAGCGATTCTCTCAAAAGAAATTCTCTTAGCATAATCCGATGAAGGCAAGGACATTTGTTTGAACATGCTTCATCTACCAAGCTTGTGAAGCAAATCCAGAAGACTGCATGGAACATTACCCCTTGTAAAGGGGAAGAATCTGAAAAATATTAACGGCACTGATTCATCTTTTCCTGTGAAGTCCAGGCCCTTACAGCAGGCTGAATCTGTTCTCTCTTTAAGGAAGGCAAAATGGTGCTGTAACAAAAGCAACAGCTAAGCAAAAAGTAAATATTGGCTTCCCGAAGGCACAGTAATGGCATTCCTATCTTTTTCCAACTCAAGGACCCTGATGCTGTGTTTAAATAGCATGGCTTTGTAACTACTATGTAGTTAAGAATTCCTCTTCAATTGTCCAGAAACTGTGCAGGAATTCTAGATAATCACACAACCTATACACAATCTTACCAGCTTGTGTTTTCTACTCTTTTTACATCAGGACTGATGTTGCTGTATTCAAAACCTTCCCATATTTTTGATTCTGTATCAGAAACTCCTATTTTTTTTTCTAAGGGAAAGCTACCGTCTTTGTCATTCTGATTTTTTTCTAAGCAGCTTGCACATTCAGTAAGAATAATTAAAGCCAAACAGATTCCTTTTGGCGGCTGAACTCAGTGCAGCAGAACAGCCGGTTTCCACAACACACCAAAAAGACTGTAATAAGTAACTGTCTTCGTCAGGCAGAGAAAACTCTCTCTCCCTTGTATAATAAAATATCAAGTGGGCTGCTGCAAAGGATTCTTTCAGTCCCCTGCCCCCTCTCTCCTTTGTTGCCAGTTTTGAAATATTGAGAAGCACAGAGTTCTTTTGTTCCTCAGATGACTGTGGTTCAAATCCTTCTGGAGACCTCAGATTTAATTAACATTTCTGAAAAATAAAATCTTTTGACGCAGTATAAGCAAAAAGAAAAGTGAGGGTAAGTCCAAACACTACCCTTCGCTTAACAGAAAGCGAGCAGTTCTGCATAAAAGCCTTTGGCGTGCCGCTTATGTGCAGTACAGTCATTTTTAACCCAAGTATTGTGTCTAAAAAAATCATTTGCAGGTGTTAATAGTCAAAAAGACAACAAGAGTTCAGTACATAAAAGTAAAACTATACAGTGTGCCAATTAAATGACCCTGACTGAAGACCAGTTAGGGCTTGTTCTGCATCTTTTTTTATCTATAACTTAAATATAAATACAACACACTTTTAAATGATTAATAAAAAGAAGAATAGCATTTAAAAATGTATTTTCCTATTTCTGCTGTGGGAAGCACCCCCCCCCAACCCCTGGGCATTCCTGCCTGACAGCTGTAATGCTGACAGAACTGCACATCCTGCCCTCCCTGTATCCAATCCACGAACATGCCTCACTTCAAGAGCTCATCTGCTGGAAGTAAGATTCTCCAGTTTCATTACTGCAAGTTGAAGCCCTAGTGTCTAATAAAGTGTCATTCATTTGCTAATCTGGTGTCCATCATTCCCACTAGAACCCTTTGTCCATCCACGTGTTCTGTGCTCACAGGTTCTGTCCTGGTACAACACAACTTTATTCTTTCGAGAGGCTCTTGACAATCTATGTTACTAAAAACATATGACAGTACATCAAGTAGGAAAACAGGATAATCACGTATATATATATGTCACCACCTTCTGTTGATGTGAAATTGGGAAGGAACTAAAATAGACAAGTTCACCTTAACATATCAGTTAAAGGTGCTTTCTATGCAACAGCAAGCATAAATAGTGCACACCATCTGGGCCAGTGCTGCACAAGCTCCCCATTAGGCATGCCGATGAATAAAACAGCCACACTCCAATCTTTAAAATAGCTACAAACAAAGCCTAAATTTCAGTGTTTTACAATTCTGAAGAGACCCAGTTACAATAATTGGCTATAAGTTATCTGTTAATTCCGTGGTTAGGGCTCTGGAGAGTTCATGATCCCAGGCCAAATCCAGCTATAAAAGTGGGTACCGAGCTGCATATGCAAGAAAAAAAATGTAGACTGTAAGCCCTTTAAGTCACTTTGGATAACTATGTTGTCATATTTTTTTCTTTATAAAATCCCTTTAATGGTCAGGCATGGACAAGCAGCTGACAAGTAATGACTAACAAATGAGTATAATATTTTTGTTAATCAAAGACAGTATTGCACTGACATTTAGGTACCTATGTCTTTTATATTTGAAATCAAAAGTGTAAATTATGCTCTGTTTTAAAGAGACAAAGCTGCTCAACAAAACAGCTTCATATTTCCTTTGCTTCAATGTGGAACTAGTTAAAACAAAAGAACTGTCATACAGTCTTCTAATTTCCAGAATATTTCTGAAGAGACTGAGTAGAAACATATGAAACTTTATTGAGACAAAAAATAGCACAGATAGGAGTTGACAGTGGATTTTTCACAACTTTAAAATTGCAACAAACCCAGTATAATCTGTGATAAAGAGTGATTAACTGTCTTATGACCAAATCATTTTCTACCACTTTAATTAAAAAAGTAAAAATACAGACAAGCACAATAGCCTGACATATTCTCTTTTCTCAGTGTCACGGCTGTCTGTAAATGACAATAATACTTATGGAAAAAAAGACTTTCACAGAAGGACTGGATGCCAGCCCTACAAATCTTGATGGATTTTTTTGGTGGTCACCTTTTTCACCAAGGAAAACATTAATGGCAGTCAACGGAAGGCATTGATCAGATCCCGTATTTGCGATGTTTCCAAGTATCCACTTCAGTCCCAGAGCTTAATCTGCCCATCCCAGCCACATGTGATAACTTTAGAAGTTTCATGTGGGTGCCAGAGTGCGCTGATGCACACTTTATCGTGGGCTTTGATACGATGATACAGCTTTGTTGTTTTCCAGTCCCAAATGTTCAGCTTCCCATCAGCATCTCCTGAAACCACGTAGCTGTAGAGAAAGTGGACAATCTTAACAACCAAGAGGGAGCTGTAAATACAAAAACGTTCACGCATCTTATGCCTTAAAGGGGTTTAGAGTGGTCTCTGTAATGTGAAAGGAGTAGGTTTATTTATTGTTAAAATTACAACTTCCAATTAGCATGATAAATGAAGTCTGGAAGTTTTGCTGTAAGTCTGCAAAACAGATATTGGTTTATAAACCAAAGAGACACTTGGATGAGCAGGCAGTTCATGTGGATTGCAAGCAAGCTGTGAACACCAGTGATGACAAATGCATATTAACAAACAATTTAATTTTTTACACTGCTGAATTTGTAGAAAATATAGCATTTCATAAAAGCTGTGACATTTTCAAATCAAATTAATAGAGCTTATAGCACACTCTTCAAAACAGGGACTGACAGTACACTTTGACATAAAGCACTTCATGGTAACCGTAATGGTCACAGCAATGCTTTTGCAGAAGTACATTTAAATATATTAATCATAATGGTGTTGGGGATTCTGGCACTTAACTGTGTTCATGTTGAAAACTAGAATAAGGATGTTGTGTCCAAAGTGTATTTAAGTGAATTTCTTCAGGTGCCACTAATGTGCAAATGATGATCTTCAACTTAAATCAAATGTGTTTCCTGTCACCCGCGGGTACCTTTAAAACTGTAATTCTTAGGAACAACATAAAAAAGGGCTATTTTTTACATTTAAAATGCCAAGAAAAGCTGTGGAGTTAAATTATAACCTTGAATTAATTCAGTATTCTTTGGTATACTGTAAGGGCTGACAGCAGAAACACTGAACCTTTTACCTCATATCTGGTGAAAAATCCACTTGACAGGCATAGCCAGCAACCATGTGGCCCTTAAAGATTTTCTTCTTGTTCAGTCTAAATCTGTTCTGTGCTCCAAAGATGAGAATCTGGTTGTCCATTGACTGGCAAGCAAGCCACTTACCTAGAGGCAACACAGTGAAACCATATTTACCATCATAGCAGTACAGATACTATGCATTTTCTCTAGTATTATACTTAATTTTTACAGACATTATTAATACACTTTGCCTCAGATAAGACAGATCTTTTTGATTTCTCAAAAAAATCCTTTGTTGCACTAAACGTCCATCTATTTTACACTGACTAAATCAATGAGTTTTGTATGACAGGGGGAAGAGAGCATCCCAGCATTCTGTTTTTTGCCTGTTCCCAAAATCACTTAAATATCTGGATATCTACATTTAGAATTAGTTAAAATATTTATAGGGGTTTTAGGATGTATAACATTCAGTTCTGTGTAAATCAATAGAACAAAACATATTTCACAGGTATAACAAAAACTTAAAAGGTTTCAAGAACATTTGCTACTAGGTTCAGTCTGTGCACAATAAGAAAATTATAAACCATTTAAGGATTTTAAAAAGCACACAATATTAATCATTCTGCATGTGACAAAGGCAAACTATTACTAAGCTGCCACACACAACTTTACTGGACATGAGACTCACCATTTGGTGACAAAGTTACAGCGGGCATTGAATGCATGCTTGGCTCTGCAATATACTTGAAGTCAACAGGAATGTCCCTGAAAACAAACACACACACAGGAGAGGTGACTGCAGCGGGCTGGATACTGGGGACTACAGAGCACGAATTGTTTGCTGGTGCTGTTTGCATTCACTCAGAAAATGCTGAGCCTTAATAAAAGAAAGCCCCAGAAGGACGAGACTCTGGCTTCCCACAACAGCAGTCTAACTTGAGAATGGGGATCAAAGCAACTTAAGGAAGGCAAAAGCAAAAACTCCTCGCCCTGCTGATGCTGTTCTCTACAAGGTGCAATCAGGGGGCTGAGCCTTCCAGCACACAGAGAATATACCTTTCTAAGAACAGGACCTTTCACTGTAATGTGAATTGTATTCATTTAGAACAGTCTTCTAATGTATAAATGTCATTTTGTTAGTTCTCAATGTATTTTCTAATTTAAGATTAATTAAAGACTTGAACATCACGTTAGAGAGTATGGTTTGTTTCAGGACCTAGTATATCATGTTAAAGAGGAGGAAAAACATCAAAGTGACTGGAAGATTTGCTGCAATTTTTATTTACAGAAAAATGACTACAGTGCTTTCCTCTCTCCAGGACGGAACCTGATAGGACGTGAAACAGCTGTTTAGGTGAGACTGAGTATGAGGAGTATCAAATGTTTGAATTACAAAGAATTTCTACATTATCTTTCACTGTTATGTACATTAGGCTACATGACCAAGGAAACAATATAACGGTTCTGTGGGTTACATTACAACCAATAAAACCTGAAAATACAGGTAGTTTTGAAAAATTCTTCTTTTGCTAGTTGCCTCGGTTACTTGTTAAAAAGTAATGATAAATCAATTCAGACTTGCAGCTGTTGTTCAAGCAGTTAATCACCTCAGTCAGTGACACTCTACCTCCCCCCCAGAAAACATAATCCAAATAATTGAATAATCATTTCCTGCAGCTCTAAAGAAAACAGAAATATGAACAGCCTGCTGGCTGCATATACTGCCTTACTAATTAAGGCAATTCATAACCTGCGAAACAAACAGCACTGTGAAAGCTCAGGATTATGTGATTCAGTCTTTGGATGCCATGACATTGTACAGTAATAACAACATTTAATTTGAAAAAAACATAAAGCAATACAAATCTAGAATGGATGGTTGCTCAGAAATATGTCAATTTTGTTTGATCATTTATCAACTGCAGTACATGCAATCTTGTAATCAACTTTTAAGATTAGGATAAACCAACTAATGTTGACCCATGGTGTTCCATAAGTGTTCCAGGAAAACAGAAAGAACACAATTCACTGCTTAAGCTTAATCCTTAACAGGATTAAGCAATCCTGCTATATTGTTAGAACAGATACCCTAGAATCCTACAGGAAACAGCTCAAATCAACACACAACTTGCAATCAAAGCTGAGGGGACAGACCATGTTGGTAAACCTTCCTCACATCCATAACTGTATAAGAAAATATGTAACACAACAACAAAATAGCAACATTACTAACAAATCATACACAATTTAAAGTGGCTTTCGAAGTCCTGAAATGTGTACTTCTGGCCCTTTTGTGGTATTCTTCACAAGAAAAACTGCCTTAATTAAGAAGGCATGAGCCACATTGGCATTTACTTTCATGTAATTACAGATCCTTTCAGCACAGTACAAGTACTAATAATAAAACCTGAATTGTGGCAGTTTATTAGAGATAAATTAACAGTGGTAAGGAATCATATATGCACACAACCACTTAGACGAAGCCAGATGCGAGATGTCTGCTTCACTTCCTTGACTCTCAGGAATTTTCCTCTGTGAGGGCATGTGTTCGCAAATACAACAGCTGTTGCTGCATTCTTAAAATAAATTTATTCTGCTATGTTCATTTAGCAAAACTAGCACTGTTTTCTTCTAAACTCTGACATTCTTAATGTGACCTTCTAGGCTGAGGTCAGAGGATGTGCAGCCATTAAGCTACATTGAACAACTCCCTAGTGGCCAAACAGTAAAGACAAAAAACATTTTTCCTTGCATAAAAACTAAAATTGTCTTATTGCTTTAAAAGGGCTGCATGACTTTGGACAGCTTGCTGCGGACTTACTAGTGCACTGTACAATTTTAACAAAACATCCCTTGGTTTAAATTCTAAGCTTTAAACTACATATCCTAAAATTGCTTGCCTTTTTAATGCCTCTACACATTATCCAGAAGACGTAAATGAACAAACATAAAAACTAAAGTTTTTTCTTAAGCAGCGTCTTCAAGAAGAGTGTTTCCAATTTATCTATACACCTCATTTACATTTTTTATACCTGCACTTGTCTACATTAGACACCGACTGCCAGGTGTTTGACTTTTACCCACATCTTTTCAAGCTTTATTAGTTTCTATAGAGTTTCCTCATCCTCCTGTTCTGTTATTACCTCCAGACGTGACTAATTTATTAACTAGTGGCATAACCACATGTATGCAGTATTTCTTGTTTCTAATTTTCAGCGCAGAAGTAACATTTACTTACTACTTATAAAAGTTGCATTTCAGCTTCATGATCTGCTGTTCCAGAACTGTGTCCATTCCTCAACCTGTAATTTCAATGATGCTTTGCAAACACATCAGTACACATCCTGCCAAAAAAGGCACCTGTCACTTTTAGAAAACCTCAAAAATGAAGACATTATAATCTGTATGTGCAATGTGATGGTAAGACCTTCCATATGGAAGTGCTCGTTACATCGAATTAAATTTGTGACACTGAAGACCCGAACTGTACAACGATTTTCCATTTTTTAAGGTCCTCTGGTTCAGTGTGCATAAGCATCAATCTCCCAAAATTTTATTCACACAGATGGATAATGATTTCTAAGGATATCCAAAATAATTTTTAAGAAAACATAACATTAAGAAAATTTAGCTGCGCACAAGAAAGAGAACAGAGTGCATGATTCAGAAGATTAGTAAGGTGTTTAAAAGGAATTTGAAGCTATATGTTCACTTCTATTCTACCTCTTAAATGGCCTGGACTATGTTGCACTATGTTGCCAACTTAAGCAAAAGAAAGCCACTGAGAATTCCATTAATGAAGGCAGCTTTTGAGCTACTGCGCTCACTATATGAGAAGTAGGCCATTAAACCTGAGGAGAGCAGGGTATGTTTCAGATGGAGTTTTAAATGACAGGCAGCACAGGTTTACTGTCTGACTAAAGGTTTCCTTTGAGTAAGCTTCTCCTGCAAACACAGATGCAATTTTCTTTCCTATAACATCCACTGTAACTATAATCCTGAAATACAAACCTATACAAGGGAAGATTAAACAATTCAGGACAGTCATTTAAGCGATAAATAGATAATTATTCCTACAAATGTAAAACAGATGGGTCTCACTATTGCTTGCCAGGATGAACTCCAGCTCCCTCATGATCCTTAATTGGAAGAAGTGGTTAGAGAATGGGTGATGGATGGATAGGTCTCATTGTTTCACTTAGATGCTTTCAAAAACAACTAGTCTATAATGTCAAACTAGGAACACGCAGAATGAACTTTTCTTGATGATATACTTTGTTTTCACAAAAGATTTCACATTTTTCTCTTCTTTTACACAGCAAGAAGATATACATTTTATAGTAAACGGTAAGAAGAGAGTCATTTAAATAATCTGTAAGCAGATTGTAAATCTGTAAAAATTGCTTTAGAATATAGTCATTTTAAAAACAAAAACTGCTTGGTGGGTTCATGTCAGGAATAGTAAAGCAGCTTTCATTGGACTATTCTAAATTCATATTGTATAAACCTTGGCTAACAACATCTAGCAGACTAACTTTCGGAGTTGTAATAAATTAGGTCACCAATATCCCGTGCAACTTCTTTTTGTTTTTACCAGCATTAGCTACATACATTTTTAAAATTAAACCTTACAGTCAATCAAATATATGTCTTGTACTGTATTGTATTTCTATCCCAAATCATTGTGTGCTGTCATACTTACAGAAAACACCCTTTGCAAAAAAAAAAGACTGGTCAGATCTCACCAATGTAACAAACATTAAAACTTACATACTAGTCATCCAAACATACTGCTTCTGTTTGTAGTAAAACAATCCCTTTCTACTAAGTACAAATAGAAGAACCCTAACAGAGCAATAGGTATACTAGTGAAAATGCATTTTAAACCACTCCAAGTATGATCATGCTATTGGCATTTGAATAACTGAGTTCCTCCAAGTAATCTGAATTTGTTTAGGTACAGACTGTCTCAGCAGAGCCAACAAAAAAGGCAATGAAATACAGCTTAACTGGAATATTCAAATGCTGCATTCAAACACAGTATTCAGCACAGAAATATACAGGCATATATTTATATTTTAACAGTATAGGTGACAGGCACTCCTTTAATCATGAGATGGATATTCAGGGAACCTCTTTCAATCATTTGAATTGTACTTTAATCATGGGGAGCTCACAGTGAACACTCTTCATCCACATTTCCATCTCACTAAAAGCCAGTGGGTAAACAGTATTTGAGATATTTTCTGGTCTGGGGCACCGCCAAAGCCTTAATGCTTTCCACAATTTCCATTTCACCTTTCAGTGTTCAAACCAAATGTCTAAATGAGTTTGACCACAACTGGCAAAAATGGAAGAGTGCAAAACAGGACATGACTTCAAGAGCTGGCTGCTGCCCTAAATAAGGTCTGCCTTGTCAACTGGGCCGGATCAAAACTTCCGACCAGTCCTCAGTTCTCAATCATTTCTCTATGAAAGCCCTGAATCCTCAGTCTCAAACGCACATTTCTTTCATTCTCAGTAGTTATCAGTATGGAATTGCTCCATCTGTCATCTGTCAGTTTCTCCACAGCTGTTTTGGTTTAGAGAAGAACCGGATCACAGAAGACCAATAAACAATTCAACTGCCACCTCATCTATAGATAGAAACAACAGAATAGGTAAAAGGAAAAAAAGTAAAAGGAAAAAAAAATGCATGAATCAACTTGGTATTTTTTATTGCCTGGCAACTATATTAAACATATTTTTGTTATTTGTTTGAATAAACTATATAATCAAAATGGAAAACACCAAGCCTAAAGAGGATACTTATGAAAAAGACATATGGTTTATTGTTGAAATATAGTGCATTGTATATCTCCTAGACAATGTAGGAAAGGAACAGAAAAAGCAAAAAAAAAATGTTAAGACATATAAAATGTGTAGAAGGTAAATCAAGGAATTATATAGTATGTTACAATTTTACAATGTACTAGTAATACCTCGTATACAATACTGTATACAAGTTTGACCTCCACGTTATAAAAAAGATAGTTTCTTTTCTAATCAGTCCAGATAAAAGTGACTGAATGTGAATAAGGGAAACAATTAATACCGACAGGCTGAAGAAACCTATAGTGACTATGACAGTACCTAAGTATCCAAAAGTATTCAAAATTCTCAAAGGCACTGACAAAGCTAACCCAATGGACTTGTTCAGGATCAACAACGCAACATGAAGAGAACACAAGTGGAGACTATGGTCTAAGTGCCTTTAAAACTGAGAACAATGGCACTTTTTTAACACAAAAGATTGAGAAGGTCTTGAACAAGCTATCTAGCCATATTGCAAAAGCTGATACTGTGTCTTCTTTCAAGAAACTGCTGGATAAGATCTTTGGATCAATTAGCTACTCGCAAACAAAAAGCTTATTGTATGAAATGGCATCCTCTCATTGGTAACCTTCCTAGTGTTGAATAACACAGTTTTCAGTTCTGTCCTTCACTTGAACCCACTGATAAAAATATTTATGCAATTTAGGTCTGTCTCTTTAGCTATACAGTTTCACTATAACCTACAAAAAAATAACTATTTTAACTGATACGGAAGGCTCCTTTTCCAAAGTAACATTTTTTTAATGAGGACAGAGTGACTGAGCTAAAATATCTTCAGTTGACAATACATTACACTGATTAATCTGCCTAGAAACCTTCTACTAATAAAGAGTCTCTTTGGGTTTATGCTCTAAGGCACATTTTGTTAGCCCGAAAGCTAATTTGACTATTTTAATGAAAAATGACAAAAATGTCTTTAAAATAGGTTTTATTATTATGTAGGCTGATTAAAATACATTTTGCATGCACATTAATCTGTAATGTTGGTAGAAAACTGCTGGGAGAATAGAAAGCAGGGGAGAATTTCAGATAATATGGTTTAGGATTAAACCAACTGTGAAATATTAATAATAGATCTCTTATCTAGATTAAACTTCCAACTTTAATGTTCTTATAACAAAGCCTAACTATTGAAGACTGGATAGTAGAGGTACACTTCTAATAATTCAAGTCTGACTAATAAAAAGGTCCAGCCAGATAAAATATGAAAGCCTTGTCTCGCTTGTCTAGGCAGATACAGCTAAGCCAACAGCACTGCAAACTTCACCAGTTGACTACTTGTCAGCCCCATAGGGACACATCTCAGTGCCAACCCTAGACAAGACCATCTGCAACACTGCCTTCAGAACGCCAAGTCATTAACGAACTATGATCAGCAATTCTTGGAGCTGAATGCCAGTCTCTCTGGAAATGGCTAACCTGAAGGCTGCTTTGTCCATGTTGCACTGAAAGTGAGCCTTGGTTATTATTAAATATGACTCATCCAAAGAAGAAAAAATCACAGCACGTGTCCACCAAACCACCCAAGATGCCTCCTGAACCCTTTCATCGACAATTTTTTTATATTTACATTCCGCTTATGGAACATGTTTTTGTTTGGTAAACAATTAAATCACATTCACACAAAGTGACCTGAGGAATTAACCAGAAAAGAGTTTACATGGTGACCTGATCTTTAAATATTTATTCTAGATAGCTAGAAAAATGGCAAAAATAAACAAGCTAAAGTCTTATAATGAGCCAAGAAAGGCTAACCAGTTTCTAAGATAACAGGAGAGTTATTTATTGATATATTTGCAGAGATCCAGTAGCCAAACTCTTCCTTCTGATTTATCCATAAATACTTTATATCCAACATATCAAATGCAAAGTCTGTATAGCTCAGTCTGTGTTTTCCCTGACATTTCCCTGAAGATGAATAAATGAATAAGACCAATTTTCCTACATTGACCTTTCTTTCACACAAAGGAGGGCATGGCTTTCTATTGTTGAGAGGGTCTTTGTGAACTTTTTACATACTTTTTCTGCTGAAGCTGAAGTATTTTATAAGGTGGACATGCAGAACTGCAGAGAAAGAATGTTGGACACAAAGGCTACTATATAATTCTATACTGTGTTATATAAGAAAGCAAGCTATGAAATTAATACCAATTGTATCAAAATAAGTTATCTTTGCTAAATAGGGAACAGGAAGATGAGCTGATCCTGGAATGCTGCCAATCTGATGCATGATAGGAAAAATGTTAAAGGACTGTTGTAGTTTAATCACTGAGAAAAATACACCAAGCATCTCCGTCTATTTCACTCCCATGCACATGAAATAAATACTTATTTTAACTTCTGAGGTAGACTCCTGATTGTCTTTTATGGGGAAGTGGAATAATTGCTTCAACAGTATGGAGCTGACACAAAACTACACAAGCATGCAACACTTGTTTCATTTAATGTTTCAACCCCAAAATATCAGGGTATGTGGTCTTGTGACGGTTGACTGAACATCACAGATGACATTTCTAAGTCCTTCACGTGTGATTTTAACTTGTTTCTACATTAACTATTCGATTTAATTTGAGAGAGGTATTATTGAGGGCTTTATTTACTTTTTAAGGGCTCAACTGATAATCAGCTGTGGCTGCGCTATAATAACCTACAGCTCTAAGGAAGGGTAACGACAAGACATCAGGAGCTGCATTTACATTTATATTAACTAAGTCACAGCTACAAAAAAACAAGGTCATTTCAAACCTCTCTTCCAGCTTCAAGACAGATCCATTACAAGAGTTTACACAACTCTGTGGCTGTAGGGCCTGTAGTTCAGGCAGAACAAGTTCAACCTCTAGCCCAGCACTGTCTGGACAACAAACATTTCTAGTCTGCCATGATTTTATGTTTGCTGATGAATTGTATGTTGTGTATTTTAATCAACTGTAATGCGGGAAGACAAATTTCCACTTTAGTGCAAATAAAGTTAATCTAAAGTAATTTTAGCTTCGCAGAATTTTAGTCCTGCAGAATTTTAGTCCACTTATTGTGCGTGGGACCATGCTTCCTTTGGTGTGAGAAAGTTTATTTTCAGCCACCGTAATTGGTTGCCTGTGTATTGTGCTGTAACTCAGCTTTAATTTACCCCTACATAGGTCTTCTGAAAGAGTAGTGGAAGTGTTGATAATGCTGCTACATGTAAGCACGCAACAATATCAATACAGCAGTAGGTGGAATTGTTGCAGAAACTGGGCACAGTGGGATGTGCCTTGTGTGAGTTTTACAATGTAGGGTATGGAGTATAATTTGAAGAAGCAAAGTAATTGTAGCCGTAAGTGAAGAGTTTTTGCCAAAAGCGAAATCCAAAGATGTTAAATGAGAGGTATTCTTATAAAACAATTAGACCAAGCTGTGCCACACATGAGCATTTCAAACGAGATGACGACACACGTTCAATGTACAAAGGTGAGAACAAAAACAAAGCAACTTTAGATGAAAAGCTTTATTTTTGAAGACGTTTATAACTTACCATTCCCAGACTCGAAGACTTTTGTCATCAGAAGTACTGACAAAGCGCCTGTTCTCATCCACAAAAGTGATCGTGTTGACAGCTCCGAGATGCCTATCGTACTCCTGAACAACTTCCCCTGACCGGATGTCCCACTGTAAAATAAACAAGCAGCCATGAGGAAGAAATGTGGAGATTGTAGTCTGGTGCAGAAAGATCGTGATTAAACCACAGCACTCCACAATCTTAAACACAGGGCCTTGAAAACAGAACAGGAAATGCAACCTAACACAAATTCAAGTGTAAACTGTCCACTATCACTCAGCTTGGTGATTTTATCAATGCTTTCATACTATTTACTTGTGCTTGAACACTGATCCATGCCTGTCAAACACATTAAAAACATACAGAAAGATAGAACTTTACCACCATCAGTTATTATTTTTTAAATTCCAAAACTGTTGCTTAAGTGCGGAATTATTTTTCTTAAATTCACGTCAAACGGCACCATGGCGAAAGAATACTCTGTCCTAAGATTTCAGATAAAAATAACTAAAAATGACTTTGCCAGCCTGTTTTTGATTATTCAGTTTAATAATGACTGTTACTTTAACAGACACCCTTTTCATTTAGAAATAAAGATCAGTATCAAACTACATAAACTTTAGACACCTTTCTAGAACTGATCTGATTTGTATATGTTATTGTCTATTAGTAGTAGTTCAATCTTTGCAAATGCAACCCACTGACAGATAAAACAACTACAATAAAGGCTGATTTCTAAATAATGTGAAGTATAACACTCCTATTGAGACTGCCTTTTGGATTTGCTAGCATTACATTATAATTATCATATGCATTTCTTTTAAATGCACTCTATAGGGACATATTACATCTGTTCAAAAGCCGGAAATCTCAACAGATATTCCCCACAAGGATTATCACAGATTGGCAAAGCTACTTTTATCTGCAGCCGAATATGAACTACATATTTGTAGTACAGTATTAAATACATATTTATTTATGTACAGAACATAATTTTTGTTATCTAACCCAAAGACATATTATTGTTGGTAGCTAGAACAGCAGGCTGTATAAAACAGAAGATTAAATTAATCTTTCTTCTGTTTGGAAAAGGACCTTGTGCAAATGGCCCTCAGTTTTAATGAACTCACACATAATACTGTCCTACTATGGTACAAGACAACATATACTGTATGAGCCTACATTAACCAAAACTGTTTGAAAATAAATCAAACCCACAGAGCTTACCTGAACTATTTTCTTATCTGACATTCCAGCCACAAAGAGGCTTTGTTTGTCTTCATCAGGATTGAACTTGACACAGTACGGGACCTTCCTGTTTGTGAATCTTGAAATGCACTGTCCTGAAAAAGAGGTGACAGATACATAAAGCTCTAATCTAAAAAACATTCTTCTTGGTGCACAATAAAAAAAAAAAATCCTGAAAGCTAGTTTCTAAGCTTTTGATATTTCTGACATTTTTGAAAAAACAAATGTTTTATTTTTCCTACCATTGCACAAACGTTTGTCTTGTTTGGCTGAGAAGATTCAATAGTGAAAACACTTATTTTGTACGCTGAGATAGGAGCTCAGGGACCAGTGACCCAAAATATCCTTTTGGTGTCATTCTTAAAATTTAAGCTCAAAATGACTTTTTCTGTTTTCTCAAGTCTTCAAAGACATGGTGTATTCCTAGGAAAACCTTCCATGTTGAAACAATTAAGAAAATGAAAAAACTTAAGTCAATAACTTTTTGCAAGAGATGGATTTCCCTCTAGTTACATCTGGAAAAGGACATTTACTTGCTTATAGTGAGTCTAATGAAAAACACAGACAAATATGGAAGACAAATGCGGTCCTAACACTGCCTTGTTCAACACCAGTTAGTAAATGTCTTTTCTTAAGCAACTTGAAATCAACATCTGCTACGGCAATCTCTAAAATATTCACAAACTGTCTTCCTGCTTTCTGAAAAGAAAATAACAGAAAATCACCTTTTGCTGAGCACATTTACACTAAGACATTTGCGTTGGTTGCCAGAGGTTAACCATCCAGATGAAGAAATGACTGTGGGAGCTGAGTCAGTGTGAGTCAGTGTGCGAGTTGCTTTGCCCTCTCCCTCATTCCCTCACTCCAGAAGAAGGCTTCATAATTAAAATGCTTTCCATTCTTGACTTTTCAATGTGAAATTGACCTCTAAGCATGTTCATAAGTTAAAAAAAATATAGAATTCTAGCCGATTACAATACTGGAGCCTAAAGAGAAATTTAAGCTGCAAATTTAAGGCAGAGACTGTACAACATTTGGCAAAAGTAGCACCATAAAAATAGCTTACTATCATTTGAAACATATTAGTTGAACAAAAACACAACATTTTGTTGTTCCAAGTTTTAAACCTCTACTATGTTCGGGTTCACAGAATAAGTTTTAGTATTTGTCAAATTGTCAAAATCCAATATGGCAGCTATAATTTGTGATTTCCCTGGATACTTTTACACTCCTGCTAAATTTCAAGAATTTATGTCCAGGGGGTTGCGTAAGTACTAAAAAATAACAGAGAGGAAAATAACCCAAAAACAGAGTTCTAGCGTGTTTGTTGCTTTGAGCCCTGAAAAGCATATAGTCATGCCACGTAGATAACTAAAGCAAATTCTTGTTGTTAATTCAAGATGTAATCTGCTTTTAGAAGAAGACAACAAAACATACCTTTTGTTGTGCTAAAAGCTGCTTTTTGAATAATGAAACTGAAATATTGTCCATATTAAATCTGGGCAGTTTGGAACTGAAATGTTCCTTTGTTAAACAGTATCTTTAGCATAATAGCTAAAAGTGAAAAGGGTCTCCTAGTAATGAGGGAATTATCTATGAACTGTGGTTGGCAATTAAAAGCAGAAATTGTTATAACTAATACTAGAAAAAAAGACATCTTCTGATTTACTTTTGTAAAGACTTGCGCTTGTTTTTTGTCACTGCATTTCTAGAAGCGCTCTGTCAGTCTCTGAGCAAGAATACAATTAACTTGGACACATGCAATCAAATTCCTGAATTTTTTTTTCCTGTGAACAAAAGATCATGTCTCCATGCAGGGCATGTCTTTCTATCATAGATTTTTTTCTCTTTTTCCACTCATGATACTGTGGAATCCTGTGGTGTTGGTGCCAGAATTTCTTATTTTCTAGCTTGTTTATTTAATACTTTAATTTCCAAAGCAAAATAAATTGTAAATAATTTACTTACTTGTACTGTTCATTGTTATCTATGAACCACAAGGCATCAGATCAATGAAAAATACATTAACAAATAAACAGTTTGTCATGTCTATAGCCTTTCAAACCGTTATTAACTGACATACACAAACACTTTAGCAGGAAAATAGCTATGTGACTTAAATGACAGATAGCTTCTTTTGCTAAATCTCAAGAAAATCCCATAGTTATCCACTTCCAAGGTTCCTCTTTAAAGTGTTGTCTTAATGCAATACAACCATAAATCAGCAAAAGACAGAATAGCTGTCAAGAACAAGAAACAGATTCTCTTCTGCCAGAAAACAAAAGTTAACAGAATTTTCTTTTTATATCTCACTGGTTATAAACTTTGGACACTAAGTGCATTCTCTAATTTTAAACATCCAGACTAATCCAGGGCCACCTAAAAAGGTCAATTTAATGTCCTTTAACTTTAGCTACAAAATATACATTTCTTTTTATTTTGCTGAATCTATAGGAAGTAATACTGTTAAATATGCACGCATGTGACGCTATGTAACGATTAAAACTACTTTAAAGAGAAACTAAGAATTAGTTTGCAATATTTTAACATCCAAATATAATAGGAGGATCAAAGAAGAACCGAGACTGCCACTACACATTGGATATGATCTGCTTTTGATGTAGCAGTAATATAAAAATGAAAAAATGGACAAAGGCATTACTTACTGTACTTCACACATTGTCTGGTTTGCTGAATGACAAAGGCCAAGTTTGATTTCACCCAACATGAACATGTTGTGCACTCACAATTACACTGCCCAAGGAATACAAATAAAACTTGGAAGAGGCAGGATTTTTAGCGTTCCAGTTAAACAAGGATCTGAAAATGCCGATTCTTTGCAAAGCTGAACGCAAAGAACTTTGTAATGAAGCAGATAAGGACTACAGGAACAGAAAAGGAGAAAATATATCAGGAGCTACTGCCACAGAGTTGGGCATTAATGGTAGGTTTATGATGTACAGTAGCTATATAGAATTTAGAATTCCTAGTTTATTGGTGCATTCACCCTTAAAAATACAAGTTTCAAAAAGTCTGCAATTAACACAGACTGTCTTGCAGAAAGGTTAAGTAAAAATATTATCCACAAATGTAAAAAAAAAACTGTCAGTGCCCGGGAATCTGCAAGTGTTGTGTTCACCAAAAACTGAGAGCCCTAATCAACAACTCCCTCCTGACCCTCAGCAATAACCAGTCGGTTGGGTGCTGCCTGCAAATCCTGCACAGACGGATACTGACATGACCAAAGCCTGAAACCAGATTTTGCCCAGAGACTCCGGTTTTGTTTTCTTTTTCCAATTTTACTTGCACTTGAAATAAGTACAGATGCACAGAAACTGGTTTTTAGGTCCCTATTATCTTAAGAACGAAATAAGAAATGAAACCTAACTGAAAAGGTGCATATGTAAAACTTTCACATGCTTTACTCAATTTGAACATCTTCTCGTCGGCCTGGTATCTGTCTGAGGCAAAACAGGTGGAGCAAAACATAACAAGAGTAAATCCCATAGCGCTAATGGTATCCTTTTAGAATTTTGTCCGCGTTTCTTGTCACAGTTATGTCCGGCTTTGACAAATTATTTAGTTAGTAGATTTCACATACAGTACTCAAGATTAGTTTGACATGAGATATGTTAATACTCTTATATCCATAGCATTGAAATATTTTTTTTTTAAAACACCAATCAGTTCACCATGCTCACACAGGCTTTACTAAATGGAAGATGTCCACTAACAACATTCGCTGACTGTTCTAGATTACAGTCAACTTCAGACCTGGTCCCCCCCAGTGACATTGCTATAGTTGTCTAGGAATCTCTTATAGCTACATATCTGAATAAAATTAGAAATTGAAAATATTGTTTTATCCAATTAAACATACACAAGTTATACAGTTTTATACCATAGAACACATGATTTATCTTGTTTGTCTTTTGTTTTATAACTATTCTGATGTCTGTTTTGCTTGTCTTGGGCTGGATTGCTGTAACACATCAATTTCCCTACGGGATTAATAAAGTATTATCTATCTATCTCTATCTATCTATACACAGTTTTATATCATGACTAACACACTGCATTTTCTGTGTTTATTTAAACGATACCTTTTGTTAATTGCAACCAACTTTATTAGGTCTTAATTTAATACGACTAATTCATTGCCCTCTGGGTGTAAGGGATTATTAATTGCAATTATTCCAAATATTCTAGTCATCACAATTTACATGCATTTCCATTCCACCAAAAAATAGTACAGGGTTCAGAATGTCATGTTAAGCAACTGGATTAAACAAATGCACATACACCTTAAAGCATTAGCAGCCTGTGAATGTGAATTAAAAGGACTCGGAACTCGGTGATCAGCATCACCTGTAAACTGACTACGAGACTGGTGGGGCAACAATGGGAAAATAAAAAAGCAACAAAGGCCAAGTTAACTGTATGTCACATGACAAAAATAAACATTGAACCACAGGGGTGAACATGACACGTGGTTGTGCTAATATTATTACTGCAGTAGGGCTCAGTATTTGTAGTGTTAAAGACCTTACACCATTGGGCTCAAAGATTACTGCAGTACATCATGAATAAGATTATTTAGGCAACATATTAAATTACTCACTTTTATCACACATCAAACCAAACTACTGCCATCCTGAAAAAAATCTCAGAATTGCTTTTTCAGCTGTCGGTGACACTAAGCTTTTTACACTTGGACACATCCAAGATGATCTTTTTGTGCTTTGACTCAACAGTCTGAGCAGTACATCTTCAGTACAATTTCCAACACTGAGGTAGTGGAAGATACCAGTACTGTATCGGACAAAGAAAAATGACCTATTGGACCCTGGGGCAATGGGCTTTAGAGGTCTTATGCCTCACTTTAACAAAATGAAAACAGCTCCAACCCCGGCTTTTAAGGAAAGCTTGTCAGGAGACATTGGCAAAATAACCAAAAAGAAAAGCAGTTAAATATTGTGCTGTCAATATATGTCAGTCTCTTTAACTACTAAAAAAAAATCTTCAAACAGCAGTAATCTCAGTCACAGCTTATAAAGAAAAAACATCAAACAAAACTTGCCTATGATATTAATTACAGGAAAGCCCGAAAGGCCACATGCTCATAATACTATACTCTACTGATACACTAGACTTTTTACAATGTTTTAAGTAAAGCTCAGATTATTTTTCATATGAAATAAATTTAATACACATGAAATAATGATAAAACATGGTGTCCAAATAAATACAGTATGGGGAGGTCAAAAATATAGTGTACAGAGTTAATTGCTATTGGACAATTACATAACCTTTGAATTATATAACACTATAGCCTGAAGTACAATGTACAGATATAACATTCTTTTCACCGTACTGTATTTCTGTTTCAACATTATAAAGAGGATTTACCAAGTTGTTTTTTCAGAAACAGTCCTCCTCATTAGTGCTTAAAGGAAGACCCTTTCACTTTGTATAATATTGATTAAATGTGCAGTCTAGAAACAACCAATTTTTTGTCATTTGAAAAAAAAGTTGATTAAGAGAGGGGAGAAGGAGACCACATGTGTATACAAAGTTAGAGTATACAGGATTACTCTTTCTAACTCAGAGCTGCATGCACTCTTAACATTGCCAAGCCTTTTCACTGTGGTTGTGTCAAACCACACCGACCCAGGGACCTGTATAGTGCTTAGACAACACAGGCTCTATGAGCTGCACTCAAAACTTATAGCTCTTTTTTCCATTGGCAATTCAGCACGAAATGAAATTTCTAATCAAAGCAATCTTGCTACACCACCCCAAGCTGTGCAGCAGTACTGATGAGAAGTCTATCTGCACTGCAGCTACCCGTAGGAGAGAGATCATTATTATGCAGAGCTGCAAGCTGAGATTTCTCTTACTAGCACTCCAGGCATTAAGAACTTGCAGTTAATATAGTGACTGGAATAGAGCACCTTCGCTACTTAGGATACTTTCAATGCGTTATCTTGATTTAAATAAGAAACGTACGGCATTTTTTAGCATTTGGCAGGCTAACAAAGTAAAACAAATAGCCTGTTTGTCTTAACTTTTAAACACATCTGTGATACTTCATATTTAAGAGTAAACATATTAATAATGTTCCTCTGAACTACATTAACGTTCGTATTCTATTAACAGTAGGCTACAATTAAATATAATTAAGTACATCTCTAACACCACACTCATTCAAGGCCCCTCAGGACAATTCCAGATCACCCAGACAACCTCTTGTACCTCCAGCAACCTCATTTACTGTATCTCTTGCAGGAAGTGCCCAGCTATCTACGTTGGGGAAACCAGAAGGAGACTAAGAGATCGCTTCAGAGAACATGTTAGGGCTGTGAAGATTAAAGATTTCTCCAAGCCCATAGTTTCTCATTTCACCTCAGACGGCCATGATCACACTGATCTCTCCGTCTGCGTTCTCAAAGAAAGGTTTCTTAACTCCCATAGTATAACCTGCTTCGCTCAGTGACAGACTTGTTTTCATGTGATCTTCTCTATTCACATGCAGCTTTAGACTTCACACCTCTCCTCACTTCACATCACCTGAATGGCCTCTCTGCCTCCTCCCCCCTCTCCCAGCTTTTGTTCTCCTGTGCTATTTAATCTTTGCTGTCTGCCCTGTCTTTCTCACACCCAAAGAAGGCTCCACAGCCGAAAAGTTGTGTTTTCTTTCTTCTCTTTTCAGTATGGAATAAACCTATTACTTGCTCCTTTACAAATTAAATACAGTCTAATTGTCTATTTACTTGAGTATTGTAAGAGAGGTGGATCAAAGAGCTGCTGATAGTAATGTAGTGAAACCAATAGTGCAATTCAGGATAATTAAAATGGCCTCACCATAACAGACAATGATACGCAATATAATACAGCACAGGCGCAAGTGAAGAGAAGTTATAAAAACATGAATAAATTAAATTACATTACAAGAAACTTCTGCGTTAAAGTCAGACATAAAAGTAAAGGAAAAAACTCAAAGAAAGTGTGATTCATCTGGCATGGAAAGTCTTGCATTAATTTTACATTTTTAAATTAATATATTGAAGATACAGGTATTGGTTTCTTGTGAATAAACCCTTTATTTCTATTTCTAAGAAGTGCAATGAATAGTATGTTGTTGAAGATTAAATAAGCATTACTCTAGGGAATAAATGTATTTAAGATTCAAGGAGCCAACAGTCACATCTGCATCTCTACAGGAATACACCTTTGGAGTTACAATTAAGCGCAATTATTGATCTGTATGATTTAAGATTCCTCCTCAAAAGCAGATGCAACAGATTTTTTTTCTATTTTGAACATTGAAATTTATCAACAAAATACCTTCCTAAAATGAAAGGCTGTGGGATGGATTGGACAGAAAAGTGAAGAAGAGTGCAACATGTATAAGTATTACTTGGAAATGTTCAGTGTGGTTTTCATGACATTCACGAACAAAGGCTGTGTGACGAAATGCCCACAGTACGTGCGGATCTGTATCCTAAGAAAGAGGTACATTCTAATAAGAAGAGTTTGCAGTAAAATGTCAGAACGCCCTCTACTGCAGCTCAGCCTGAGAAATTTAATAAATTTCCTGTCAGTTCTTACTTTTTTAGTATTTCAATGATTTTATCCATGTGCCCCTACAGTTTTACCATAAGTATTAAGTAGACTTGCATTTATGAGAGAAAGAGCCATAAATTGCTTATTAAGTGTCATATCCATATAAGCATGTCAGAGAGATCCAGTGTTCTCTGAGCAGAGCAGGGTAGGCTCTTTTGATGCTAGGCTTTTTATAGAGACACCGAGTGTCCTGCACTGGCATACTGGCAGTCTCAAATTGTGATTTCATTAGATACAGAAAAAAGGCTTGCACAGGTAAGAGAGAAATCAATTATTCTCCCAAATTGTCACTTTATTGGAAAGCTAAAATGTATTTTTATAACATGATTACTGGATGCACTGGAGCAGCATTTGTGGTTATCCACTTAAATGAGAGTATTAGGTGCACACAGGACTTGAAAAGAAGCAACTCTTTCCAATTTTGTGTAAATGACGCCTTAAACTTCAGAAGTAGGTCTGCTAAATTGCCAACTCTCAAAAAACAAGAAACTGTTCTCATGAATTCAGCAACAGTTACAAATGTAGCCATTAACATCAATCACCACAGTTAAAAAGCACCCGTTTAACACGATTCAGTGCAGCAATGCTGTTTCACAGACCACTGATGTGAGACCTGATCTGCATATTAGAAATCTTTCTTTGCATGTTCTCAGTCTACTTTTGTCCCTGTGTTTTAAATCTTCTCCTAGCACACAGCCATCGGAACTTTATGGACTGTATATGGAACTGTAAAGCAGAAATGTTAAGAATTAAAAGCCGATTGTGTCAAAGCCACTCTCTGACTGTCTCCCTCGTATACCCACAGCAAAACACATAGCATTCAAGCCAATGTGGATAGGTCAATGTGCAAGCTAAAAGCAACACATTTAATTCTACCATTCGAGTCACATTTCTTTTTTTGCTGCCACCTGGTGATTCAACTCAGCAGTCGTGTCTCTGGAGAGTTTCCATCAACATGCTGAGTAATTAATCTCACAGAAAAGTTACATCACATTAATTATGGAGTAATCTGACCAAATACCATTATGCAAAAGTTACTGGTGTGTATAATACTGAAACAAATTATAATTCCAAAACACCCGTAAGAAAACAAATATTTAGATTTTTACAAGCGCAGCATATTACAGAACAAGAAAGAGCAACAGCAATCTCAATCTTTATGCAACATAAAGAGTTTAAGAGAAGCACAGCAAAGGAAAAAAAAATAGTTCTTGCTTTTTAACCAGTAATATAAATACTACCAGATATAGTCTAGGGCTTAAGGGAATGTTCTACATTGACAGGCTGAAGGAACTGACCTTTTTTTAGTTTTAAAAGTTTTTCACATCCTCAAAGGCATTGACAATGTCAACCCATTGTCAGCTCCCTGCATTTCTTAAAAACGACCAGTGAAAAATGAACCAGAGGGCACAAGTGGCACGACGTGGAAGTGCATTTAAAAGAAGAGACGCTTCTTTACCCGAAGGAGTACAGAATAAACTAGCCAGCCATGTTGTTGGGGTCAGTGCTTTGGCTTCTTTCAGGAAACAGCTGTATGAAATCCTTGGATCAATTAGGTACTAACAACCAAAAAAGCGAGATGGGGGAAATGACCTCCTCTCATCTGTAACCTTTCTTATGTTCTTAAAAATTATGGACAAGATACATGTATCCCTAGAATGAATGAATAACATCGCTAATTCAAGAAGCACTAATGCAGTGTCCATGAGTGCCTTACTACACATAAACACACACTAAGGTATTTATTAATTTAAACTGTAAACTTATACAGTCACAGTGGATAAGCCTTGGTCAGGTCACAGTAACAGTTTTTACAGACCTGCACAAAATACCAATTCATGACTACTAAAAACCCAACTTCTTTAAGATGAACCACCAAGGAGATGTACTCACAGCCTTCAGTACAATTGTGCTTTCTATGTGAAAGCAAAGATTAGTTCCAAACATCTGATATCCAAAGCACACAATTTTAAGTGCTTTCACAGTAATTATGAGCTACTTTGCATCCTTCACAAATCTGCCCTCTTTCACAGACCGCTGAGTCTTTACCCTCAGAGGGCTGCCGTGAGCAGGAATTTAAACGGGAAGGACCGTCTCTCACACACTTGGTGTCCCATCCAGGTGTAGGCCTTTTGTGTATCCTGTGCTTGCTGGACCTTCGGGAATCCACACGTTGAAACGTGTCCATGTGTTTCAGTGTGTTCAATATTTTCCCCTTCTTTATCAACACAGTATACAGTATTGGGACAATGAAGTCAGATCAGCCATTTTTGTCACGGGCTATTGAAATCTGTATTTCAAAAGATAAATACAAGGCTAAATTTCAGAATTCCAGCCTTTGTTTCTGGATATTTTGTGCACATACAGTATGTTTCATGGCCACCTGACATGGTGATAAGTATTGGGTCAAATGGCTGATGGGAGGTTCTGATTACTCAGGTGTTACATTTCGCATTAACTGTAAAAACATGTATAACCTTGATCCCAGGAGTTTACTTTTTTTTTTTGTTAGAAGGCATAAACCGGCATGAAGACAAGAGAGCTGTCTATACTGGAGAAGTAAGTGATTATGTCGATGTGAGCAAAGACAATTCCCATTAGAACCCCTGCAAAAAGATTGGCAACAAACAAAATATCTTGAAAACAAAAACTACAAGCCTCACAGCTCCTGGCTGCTGGGTTTGAGTGAAGTTTGCATGTTCTCTGTGCTTTTCCTCCCACATTTCAAACATGACTAGGTCTGACTAGGTTTTTGCTGTTAAAATTGTACTCTAGACTAATAGGATAGTCTTATCACAACCCTTACCAGAAATAAGTGGCTTTTTAGAAATGATGGATAGACAAACTAACAAGTTTTATATTAACTGTTATATACTATTCTACAATTATTGATATATATAATAATATGCATATACATACTGTATATTAGCAGCACTGTCTCTTATCCAGTGGGCTTGTCATTTATACCCTGCTGTTCATCAGCCAACTCCCCAGGTTGAAACTGACACTAATTCCTAAGGATTTGTTAAGTTTTCTTATTTTATATTTTAATTTCTTAAAAATTTAAATAAGGTGAATTAAGTTTCTTTGCCTTCACACTTAAGTTATCTGCTGCTTTCCCACATATATCCCTAAAATTTATCTTCGCTATTGTTCCAGATGAAAACAAGTTGAGAGCTCTTCTTTGAACTATCAGTTCACATAGTTCAACACACGTCCACTCTGTAGCGCATGTAGCAATCTGTAGCACTCTATAGCGCAAAAAAGCTTCAGTGCTGTCACTTACCTCTTTATGACATATTTTATGGTATCTATGGGATTGTGTCTGGATAAAAATAAGCAGTGAGCTACAAAATTTTGTCTATAACCCTCTGCTGCCAGGCAGGAACACTAAGCAGCAGGCTGGCAGGGAATAAGTAGAAATTCTTGAAAATGTTTCACAGAATGTTAAAAAATATTATGACACATCACAAATTTAAGACTTTCAAGCTCTGAGTCGAAAAACAGGAAATTTCAGCTACTGCCAAGACCGTGAACTTGCAAATTAAAAATTCAAATTCATCTGTGTGAACCTAAATAGAAGATACTAGCATAAGAAGTGGCCTTTCAGTGTTATTTTTTAAATATTTTGCAAAGCTTAAAGAAATTCACCCAAACTAGCTCATGCATTGCGCTGGTGCATGTAACAGTATCAAGGAGCTCTGGCCAAAGTCTAAATGATCGGTGAAATTAACAGTGCCACACTAACCTGTTTCTGTGTCCCAAAGTTTGAGATACCGGTCATATGCTGCACTAAGGAACTGTGTGCCGGCATTATTGAAGCAGATATCACGTACAGCTTTACTATGACCTGTGAAAAACAAAAAAAAAAAGAAATTTAAAAAGCTGGAGGAAGATAATAATGGTTATTAGAATAAAGACCCAAGACTCTGAGTGACAGTTCATCACAAAACTAATGCAACAAAAACTACACAAATAAGCAAAATTAAAGTTGTATGTAACTTACTACATATGTATATTTTTAGGATTATTATTATTATTAAATACTTAAAAGTTGCTGCATCTTCTTTTGCTTTGGTTTTCAACCAGTCTAGGGGGGAAAGTAAGGTCACCACCACTTATCCTTATTATCTGAATACTGCTTTTAAATGACTTAAAAATAATGAGGTGAGTGGTTTGCAAATGAATGGAAATCCGAATACAAATCTTGAAAAATAAAATTCCTATGCTTTGGTTTTTTGCCACAGCACTAAAATTGAATAAAGAAACTTAAAAACTGTTAATAGCATATTGAATGCCATTTGTAAACATCCTGTGGTTAATTAGACATAAGCACCAATAAGTAAATTTTATGCCAAAGCTCATTTAGTAATGTAGCACTTGATGTTAATTATTGGCAAAGGATTGCAGGCTGTTAAACTGACTAACATTCACAAACATACTAATTGAAGGTACAAAAACAAATTAAACGGTTCAGGCTTTTCAAACACTCAAATGTTAAGCCCTGCATTCTTAAAGCTACCAACAGCTTTTAGGCTTCGAGCATTGAAATTTGCAAACTGAAACTTTTGTAAATGACACTTCCTGGAAAACTAGAGCTGCATTTTTAAAACTTGCATATAATTGCTGCTTTCTAGAGTAAGAAAGGTCAATAGGAAGGCAGAGTCTTGTCATATTAAAGCAACCTTCTCAGATGTCTCGGTGTAACTCCAACCAGCGGCCTATCTAAGTAACAAGAAGCTTGGATAATCTCTGTGATTGAAAGACTGGTGCTTAGTTCTACACTTGATTTTGGCAAAAAGCTGAGTTGCACCAAAGAAAACTGTTCTTCAGCGGTGAAGAAAAAAGCATTACTTTTAATGAAGATATCAGGGGCTGTATTTGTATTCCCAGTCAATGAAACTTTAAATTGACCCCAGTCACTGGTAGAGTAATATACAGTGCAGTCCAGAAGTATTTGGACAGTGACACAATTTGTGCTGTTTTGGCTCTGAACTCCAGCACGTTGGATTTGAAATGAAACAATGACTATGAGATTAAAGTGCAGAATGTCAGCTTTAATTCGAGGGTGTTTACGTCTTTATTGGATGAACCATAAAGGAATCGCAACCCCTTTTATACATAGTCCCCCCATTTAAAGCCAACATTCTGCACTTTAACCTCATAGTCATGGTTTCGTTTAAAATCCAATGTGCTGGAGTACAGAGCCAAAAAAAACTACAAATTGTGTCACTGTCCAAATACTTACGGACTGCACTTTATATCTGACCATGAGACAGCTCAAAATAATAGATTCAAAGGCAGGACCTTTATTTTGACATAAATGTAAATGTAATACATTTTAATACATTACATTTTTTAATACATGTAATACATTTTTGGGGATTACACGCTTTACACACAGCTTTTTTTTCGTTGGCCTGGGATTGCCATGTTTTGTCTCCAACAGATCAATTTCCCTGTAATGATCCTATCACTGTACAATGCAATCCCCTTATTCCCTATATTGTTAATTTGTATGGATTATGTCAGTCCCCTCCAGACAAACTACTGATGAAGCTTCAGCTTTAAAGATCTACTATATCAACCCAATACAAAGCTGATCTATATTTTCAAGAAGAAAAACGAAGACGCTGTGATTGATAGAAACTATATACAAAGAAATTAAAATGAATAATCACAAGGAAAAGCTACAGTTGCTTTGTCTCCCCAACAATTATATCTTTCTAGTGCTGCACAGCATTCTTGGGGCTCTTATTGAAAACATGAATGTGCTGTATTGGACATCAATCTATGTAAATTCACCATTCACTTTTTTGCAGCTACTTTTATGTCACACTAACTTATATGATTAGAAGGCTATCAATCTTTAGACTAATGACCATTGGATCCAGTAAAATTGGGAATACTTACCGATAAATGTTCGGAAACACCTTCTTTCATTGTACACCTCCCACAACTAAATAAAAGAAAGATTTTAGTAATGAAATCAAAATTGCATTGTTTTCTGTAGTGTCCCATCATTTCAGTACTCAAAGCCGAACATTCTCACTTTACAGATTCGTGAGGTATGCAGTGATGAGGATGACGAGTTTTAGTTACATTTCTAATATGGGTGGAATAAACGCATTCATTATGGTTGTAATAAAGGTACAGTGTTCAAAAACATGGACTACAGTATTTCAGCTTTTAAAACAAATGTTTTCAACATTCAACATTCAACATTTTCAGCATAAGTCACCAGCAAGGGCACCTCATTAAACCTGACAATAAAGTAATGGCAAAGAGTTTGCTGGTTAGAAAAACTACTAAAGGTACTTCATCTTAGGAATCTTTTGGCACTCTTGTTGCTATTTCGGCAACAAACATTAACGAAAAGTAGTGCAAACAGAAAATGTGCAGAGACATCCAGGTGTAAGTCCTGAAAAACACAATCCGTGAGATAAGGTTCCTAATTTTTGGGTGTGGAATTTTCTGAGCAGCCAGTGGCAATCTGCCCAGCTGTCCTTCAGTCTAAATGAAATGCACCCACGTTAATTCTGGGCAAGTCCAGAATGCAAGGGAAGATCAATTATCACTCTGAGAGAATAGATGCGACGGACTTTGAGTCTGAAAAGCTTTTTGATCAAAGGTAGGATAGAGTGTTCTTTAATAAGATCTGGGTTAATACTTTTTAATTACCAGCAACACATTTTCTTAAATAAAATTATGTTCCCCATAATAAAAACAGGATGACAAGGAGTGCAAGAGAGTTAGAACACTATAGGGACTTTATTGCTTTAAAAGCAATAACAGACAGTGATGAAAAGGAGAAATAGAACTTTTAATTTGCAATACATCAAACATACCTTGATTTTGCAGTCCATTGAGCAAGACAGCAACAGATGACCAGAAGTGGGAAACAACCTGATGGCACTGACACCCTGGCAGGAGAACCAACAGCATATTAGTGGAGCTGGAATGAACCAATTTATGCAACAAGGATTGTGCTAACACAATTGAGACATCTTCTGTCTTGGTCACATTTATATCTGTAACAGCCAGCCAGCTATCTATCAAGGCGTACATTTAGCCAGTGCTAAGGTCAGGTTTTTCAAAGATAAGCTAGAATTGCTCAGGGAATGAAACAGCAGCAGAGGCAGAAGGGGGGTCCTTTTTACCCTTACTAAAGATGAATGCAATAAGAAAATATTATTCTACCAGCAAATTACATGCCTTAATGGGATCCATTATCACTTGATTGTATTTCTTGCTATAATATTGTTTAAAGTCCAACGCTAGCAGAAAAAGGTGCCTAAGTTTAATTAAACCTTACTTAGGATACTTCCTTCCTTGCTATCTCCCTGCTTTGGCCCATAATTATCCCTCATACCATGAATATAAGAAGGCGAACATTCACTTTTCCTCAACTCCAAATGGGGCTGCTTGCTAAATCTGTACCTCACAGTCATTGCAGAATAGCTTGATAAGCATCCTCTTACGTCTTTTGGAAAAGTGGTTGTCAGGTTCGGAATAGCCCATGATATGTATACCTCCAAATGGCCACAATTAAGTCTGCTCTGTTGAGTTAGGGCAGCGCAAGAGGCATTCGGATGACCCCGCTTTTCCCAAGGTCTTGCTATACGTTTTGCACAGCAAACCTTTTACTTTTATAAACTAAAACGAAACATCTGAAAATAGGTTGAATATGAAAGCAATAACATATCATAAAGATGTGATGACCTCCTACCAAAGGTACATTATATTCTGCAAGAGAGAAGGATGTGACCAGGTATGTTTCTTATTTTCCCCATGCCTTATTCTACCGATTTTCATGCTGCAGTCAGTCTTTATTTAACCTGCTGTCTACCATGCACGGCTGGAGCAGCCTGTGCCAGACTGAAAGATCAAACAGCCTGGATTCATTAATCTGCAGTCTGTTGCTGGAAGGGGGCACGGAGCTGAAACCAGTTGAGATGCCAGGGAAAAATTCCCACTGGCAAGATTATTAAGTGGAATTAATTCCCGTCAAAAGATCTTGGAACCCACTTTTTGGGAGCTCAAGCAACATCTCAAAGACTGTTTATATCAAGCAAGAAGGACGCTGCCAAGTATAGATTAACTAAATATGCAATAGATATTCATATACTGGAGTGCACAGCAAGAAAAGCCAAGACCCAGAAAACTAAATGTTGTTAGATGTTCCAAGACGTACTACCACAAAATTCCTCAACACAATCCAAACTCCATTTCCATTTCAAACAGTGCCATGAGACCTTTAATGAAAGTAGTCTGTGGGCAGACCTTCTGTTTAACATCTTGTTTGAAGGATGGCACTAGAGCACATCCACAATATCAGCATGCTGGCTTGGAAGCCTGGTCCAGAGGGAGGAGTGCCACCTACTGGTTTACCAACACCACTCACAGAGCAACCTGGTTTTCCATGGAGGGCTCTAGTCCCAGTACTAACCAGGCTAAGCTTTGATTTGCTTCTAAGATCTGACAAGATGGGGCTAAGGCACTGCTGTTGATTGCATGATAAATAATATGAATATGTTACCAGGAAAAAAAATGTTAATTAAGTACAAAGCAAGTACTCCAATAGAATGTGTATTTTCAGAGTTTTTAAAATGTTTGTTTGTTTGAACCTTTGCACATATAATATCATTAATCTTATTTTGCTCTTTTATCGTATATTTGGTCTATAACAGAAGACAGACCTACAAAAGTTGGGAAATACAGCAGTTCCCCAGGACCCAGGCTGCTCTAAAAAATATTGTTAATAATTGCAGTATTGTGCGTTATAAAGTCATGAGGAAGGATTCAACAACCAAAACAAGTTTGATGACATTGTGATGTAACCACAATTAAATTCTGCGGCTGGGAAATTCACAATTTCAAGAACACAGAAGGCTATAAAAGAAATGAGGCCATTCAGCCTAATAAACCCATCTGGTTGCGTGATACAAGGATGTTCCTTATCTAGCCATTTCTTGAAAGGAGCCAGAGTGTCAGCTTCATCACGAGTCTATAAGTTCTAAAATACAACAATATCCTATAATATGAAACTACTGTAGGCAATAAATTGAAGGCTTTAAAAGCTTTAGTGTGTGGGTGTTCTGCATGCCTCAATGAAGAGACCTACCATGTGTTACTGCAAGGACTCTCTTCAGAAACAGATTCCTGTTAAGTGGTTAAGGCATTAAAAAGGAGCAGCCCCACCTTTGTGTGCCCAGACCAGACGTGAATCTGCTTTTTGGGTAAGTAGCATTTCTCTGGGACATCAGCAGAGCGCAGGTTGATGCCAACATCCTGGGGGACATGAAGGTATGACCTTCCCTGGTAGTCGTACATGTCTTTGACTGAAGGAACAACAAAAGAAAACAGAAAAAGGAATACACCTTCTATTACACAATATTACCATATGGATAAACGCATGTTCTATAACACTGACTGCTGTCATTTTTCTTTAATATCACAACTTTTCAAATATCTTATACAAGAGAGTTACAGAGATACAGTTATGTATGACATGGTGGCACAGAATATTCTACACGTTCCTTTGATAATTTTGTTACAAATTTCACTTCACGCGTTCAACAGGAATCACTGAAAATGAGTGAATCCTATACAAAACTATCATCGTAAAACGAAAATAGCTTTGTATTGGTTAACTGCAAGATGATCTGTAGTTTCTGTAGGTGCATGTAGGCAGAAACTACATAGATACAAGAAGGGAAGTCTCAGGGGTGCTTTCTGCAAAGCCAAGCATTAGAACTAAAATAAGAAATAAAAACTATATTAAAGACGGGAAGCTTTAAGACTATGTGCTGTAAAATTATTTTTTTAAATCATGACTTAAAGTTGTGATTTGCCTTTTTCTCAGCAGGGTCTTTTCCCTTAAGGCACATGTATCAGCTTTAAAGCTGTTCCTGGCAGTTACTAAGGCCGGCTCCTTCAGACGTCTGTAATATGTTAATTTTCAGAGGCTGCTGGTTACGTCTGACGTTTGCCTCACAGCTGCAGCCTCCCCAGGCAAAAACTAACGAGTGAGGACAGACATTCTGAACTACCTGGACTCAGTACCCAACCTCAACCACAAATGAAGGTGTACTTGTAACCCATGCTTCTCAATACCAGGTTATCCATAATCATAGAAAAACCAACAATGAATGTTTTAGCTGCTGAAGTGTATTTAGTGAAAATTTCCAAAACTAAAAATTCAGTGAGTGCAAAGCTGCTCAATTCAGCAATTTTGGCATTTTGCAAATGCATTATTTCTAACAAAAAGTCACCATTGGGTAAAGATATTGTCATCCATCATCCAGAATTATTACGCATATTTAAAATGTGTAATTTATGCCCCTGTATAAATTGCAATTATTCTCCCACCCTGACTCACCAGTCTTACAATGAAAGAAAATGTCCTCTCTGCTGTCAGCCATTCTGAACTAATGGTGTAGCAAATTCACACTGTGAGTGTGACTGCAGCCACAGATACTGTGGAATTAGCATTTGCCATGCAGGGTTGGAAGCAGGACATCCTTTCTTACCGTGAAGGATTGTCTTTTCGTCTGCAGGTGCCTCCTCCTCATGTTTGCCTTTCTTCTGTCTCTTGGCTGTTATCTCATCCAGTTCCTTCTGTTCTTCCTAAGGAAAAAAAACAACAATTGTTAGTCTTTGCATGAATAAACATTGAAAAACAGATCTTTCATTCAATTCCTTAAAATCTGCTCGATGGACTCATCTCTCCTAACATGTGAAAAACTCAACAGAAGCTCATGAGCTCTTTTCTTTCAATGCACAGGTCTATTCCCACTTTTAGAAAGGATTATTGACAGGACATCAGCCTTGCAGGACGTGTTGTACCAGCGGATATTTGCTGACTATTAACACTATTCTTTTACACATACAGTAGATGGCTTTCCTTTTTTCAAGCCCATGACCGTCCAGTTCAAATTTTAATTATCAGCTGCTTCTGAAACCAGTTTTGAATAACCTCCTATCACACACTTCATCCAACTGTCTATTTTCTTGGGAAATGTTTCTGACAGCTCTCCCCATCATGTGTGCCCATTAGAAACAGAACCTGGATCTACGCAACTTTTCCAAAATATTTCTTCACGCCATTTCCAAGCAAAAATTATTAAAAGCAAAAGTTTTATTATGTATGAAAGGAGAAATAAAGCAAGTAACTGAATAAACTTTGCCCTGAAAAGCTACTGTAAAGACTGGCAAAGGCGAGAGACTCTACCCCTGCTAACTATCTGAGGAGATAGTGCCATCCAGTGTTAGTTGCAAGAATCATTTAGACCCCAAAGGGTTTATGGTCACATTACAGGATTTGCCTTAATGAGTATATAACAAAATGTTTAAAAGGGGAAAAAACACTTAAGTATAGTTTTTAAAGTGAAGTCTCATGTAATTGTTGCATCTACAAAGACATAAAGGCAACATCTCTACAACATTTAGCCAAAATGTAATGAGATGATTAACGCAATTTTACTAATGAGCAAATACATTTTTCTTCCAAACATATTCCAAACTCTTAGATACAATGCTCAACACTTCAAAGAAAAAGCACTGGAAACAAATTTTCCCCTTTAGAATTCATTTGTGTTTTCTTTGCTCATTGTACAAGCATTTGGCCTTTGAATGTCGTCTGAAGACGAATCGCTAATAACCTGAGAAACCAACGAGAGCATGGTTGGGATTTTTGTTTCTAAATGAATTTAGCTCCTTAGTGCACGTTTTATGCTAACTGGAGCTGGCTCTTGCTCTTGCCTCTGAAGGACTGTGCATGGAAATGAGTTCTTAGAAGTGTATATATTGATCAACATGCCTGTTTCTGCTGCAACTTGGTATGGCTTCAAGATTAACAGTTCTGTAGGCACTGTCTTTTTATAAATTAAAAGCACACAGTAGACAGTTTCTTTTCCTTAGCATCTTCAGTTTGGAAGGTGCTGGATGTCACAGTCCTACAGATAAAAACAGTGAAGCTCAAATTCATAGCCTCTCAGTCACTTTTTACTGTTAACGACAGACATTTCTATCCCAACTCAAATGAAACTTGATCAGAGCCTGCGCATGAAATAAGATGGCTATGCATTTTAATTCACGTGTGTTTTCATTTACTCGTCTGCATCAAATATTCCTGCACTTCACTGGATTTTCAGACAAACGACACCCGACGAAAATCACACACAAAAACACAACTGTGTTTGTTAAACGCCTTAATAAAATACAACCTCAACTGGTTGATCATTTAAGCTGCGGCACTCTGGCAGCCGGTCTCGTTTCACTTGCGAGACACCCTTGTGACACCCCTCCCTGCTGAGCCGTTTACCATTTGACACACTGTGAACCGCACAATTTTTAAAAAGAAGTGGGAGAGGAGGCACTTCTCTTACTGAAGTCATTGCAAACCTAGCCCATGTTAAACTCCACTTGTGTATTGCTACATAACACTTTGCAGTGTCCTGTAACACTTGAATGTGCGTTGAATATTATTACTTTATTTGGCTGACGTTTATCCATATCAGTGATTCCCCATGAGGGGGATCTAAGTAATGTACTTTGTTCAAGTGTAAGCACCCTCACCTGGGATGTGAACTCACAACTCCCTGGCCAAGAGTGCAGAGCCACGCCTGTTACTTCCCATTGCACCTCCTAGTGTATTACCAGCTGACTGTAAGTGGGAGTCCCCCAACAGTGCTCTACTAATTCATCACAGTTTTCTGTCCAGTCTCATTTACAAATAGCTAGCTCTACAATCCAGGTTTCAACGAGAGACGTCTTGGCCCTGGAGCTCCACATGAGCCCAGAGAGAGAGTGCTTTTGCTGTTTGCGCTACTTGGGAGTTCTGAAAAAAAAACGTAATTTATATGGCAGAAATTAGATGTAATCACTTGTTGGCAACCACAACGAGCATCGCATTCCGAGGCTCAACAAGCAACTTACACAAAAACCATCGGGTGAGTTGGAACTTTTCACACTGCAATCCTCACACTGATAAAAGACTGAGTAGACACCAAGTGCCGACTGCAAACCAAACGTCATCAAAAACTGAAACTGCTCAGTCCCACAAGACCCCCATTATTACTGGAGAATCCTTCACAATTTCCCAGAATCTTCTACAATTCTGTGTTGAGAACTGGTTTTATTTTTCTCAGAAACTGGAACAAAATCCAAACAATTAATGAGTGACCAAACGATGACTTAAGGCAGATCCACTCCACTAATTTGACATCGAAATGTTTTGCAATAATGGAGTATGTTTTACATTTGAATTCATATACTTTTCAAAAGCTTCACATAAAAAATAGAATTATATCTGACTTCCTGTTTTAGGAAAAAAAATGGCTACAGCGACTTTTCGGTTCTGAAACATAGCGTGAAGCATTAAGAGGCACACAGTGGACCACTGTTTCATGGTTGGTGATGGGACACACTTACTTCTGATGGTTTGGCTACGTCTTTTTCATCCACGTATTTTGCCCACGGCCCCAGAAAGCCATCAATGTTGGAGGCATCGCTCCCTTTTACTTTTTTCCTCTTCTCAGTTTTCTTTGCGCCTGCCTCAAACACAGTCAATCCTGAAAACACAAAAAGAAAAACAAATCAGACAGACTCGCCTTCACATTTCGGGGATCCTGCGATCACTTTTACTACAGATTCCCTTTCACTGTTTGCACGTGCACTCTGTCATTCCCAGTGCACACTGCAGACGGTAATACAAATGACACTCTAGAGCCAAACGGAATCCCACAAGTGCTCTGTGGTACATGTACTGCTTCAGACAGATCCCACTACTCTTTTATAATTCAATCTAAAATTCAGCTCCAGACAATAACAAGCACCTGTGACACGTGGTATGAAAACAAAGGAAATGGCCATAACCAGGTGGCACTACTGTCTCATTCATAGCTGAGATTGTCAACTCCACCTGACAACAAAAACACATGTAATTTAATTATTTTTAAATCGGCTTGAGGTCTTTATCTTCTCCCTTCAAATATCATTTTGTGCGACACATGAAAACAAACAAAATAGGGATGCAGCTGTATTTCTACAACAGGGAACACACCCAGGACCGAGGAATCTAAAACTCTAGCATTAAGACTTTTTTTTTTAATTCTGTTGATACAGTTAGGAGTTGTTGAGTTTAATTTTAACACTTCATCAGGATTTACAATTAAAAGTATAAATTAATTAATTTACAAATCTGTTTAATTACAGTATGATAGTGCTGGCTGGTATTTTATGAGGTGATACAGTACATGACAGAGGTGGCTTCACAAAAACACAGCAGCAGTTTGTATTAAAATCCAAACAGAAATTTCACTCAGGTCACAAACGCCTCTGCTCATCTGAGGATACCAAATCTGAATGTAATAAATGAGGCATGTTTCAATAAAAATGTATTTATTTTAAAAAATCTTTGAAATCTGCAATATAAATAAACACAGTACGATTTTCTTTTCCAGTACTGAGGGGGAAATGAGGGATACTGGTTAATCCAGCATGTCAGTTATCACAGAGTTACACCTGTCTATCAACTGGTCTCAGAAATTTACATGAACTAAAGTAATACGGGTTCCTCAGTAAAGTAACTCAGACATTCAGTGTCATTTACGTGTCTTACCTTCGCTGGCGACCTTGGAAAGCGTCCTGCAACCTCAGAAAACAACAGGTACTAACACAACAGGAAGCACACAACAGATGCTGGATGGGTATCTGAATCTGTTTATTCATATCGAAGCATGTAATGGACACTAGTAAAACATTCTGGTATAGTACGAGATAAGACCGATCTGAAAAATCAGGTCTAGACAAAACCAGACATCCACATGGAACAAGACATAAAAGGAAACCCGAATTCAGAACACTCTAAAAAGCCCAAAGAAAACAAATGAGAGAAAGAGAGGTCATTTGGAAATAATCGTTACTTAACGCTAGCTTTTAATACATTGCTGTTACCGGTTTCAGTAATTTTATTCAGCATTTTCATTTAATGCAGATGTTCCTTGTGTTTTTTTTCCCCCTATAAAGAGCACCAAAACTGTCTTATCTGCTACAGTTCATGTAGGCCGACCTACCTCATTGTCTCTGCAAGCTGGTAGCATGTCCATAAAGCTTGGCTTTGTCCTCCTCACTAAACCTTCTTTTAAACTATTTCTTTCGTCTCTTTCCCTCAAGTTTTCCCTGTCATTCAGAAACCTTTTTTTGTCAACTCTCTTTCGTTTGCTAGGGACTGAGATTTCATGTCTGGTCCACTTCATTTTCTCCCTTCGATACTCTGTGTTCTTTCTCTGTTAAATCCATAATATTCTTCATATGAATCTGTGTATTAATAATAGATTCCATTACATGCTAGAAACGCAGAAATACTGCCCTATTCAATTTTAAATACGTTATTTAAAAATATGTAAAAAACATTAAGTAAAGATTTTAAAATAGATATCTCTAGTATTGTGCCTGTTAACAGAAATATTTAAGTATGTGTAACAGGACGGCTTCTTAAGAGTTTATCAGCTCTTGAATTACACAACTATTTATAGAGGTGGAAAAAACACTTTCTTCACAGGTTCCCACAGCTCTCGACAGACCTGTTCTTACAACTGTTGTACTAAAATACCAACTGCAAATTAAATGTAATCTAAAATCATTTTCATTTTGGCCTAAAGATGCACGAAGCACACGAGTTATGGTTGTGAAATTATTCAAACCAAATTACTTTGCATAACTTTAAAAAAATGAAAAAGAGCACGAGCTGCCCTGCTACACTCGAGCAACGTGGACAGAGCCCCAAGGACCCATGTAGCACACATATCATTCTATTTATACTACATTTAAAAGAATTTCTTTTAATCCTGCTGGAGTTGACACAGATCCTGTGGATAGAGATCTGAGCTTTTCTTTAAAAATCACCTAGTAAACTGAAGGTAGGTTAAGGACATTTTCTTTCTTAAAAGTAAGTATAATTCTTCTTGTTTTTGAAACTGTGAGAGAGTCTACTAATTTTTAATTTTAGTTGCATTTCTCTTCAGTCCCATTGCCAGTGCTTCCTGGTACAACCCAAGATAAAATCTCCTGGCACCCCACAACCCACAATTTAAAGCAATCATTCAATCATTCATTGGTGGTAGGGGAGGGGATCCCCATTACCTGTAAAGTGCTTTAAGTGGAGTGTCCAGAAAAGCGCTATATAAGTGTAAGCAATTATTATTATTATTATTATTAAAACTAACCTGCATGTCTAGGAGCTGGGAGGAAACCAAAACACTCAGCAAAAATGAAGAAACCATGCAAACTCAACACAGAAAGTCAGGAGCATAATATGTAAGAAAGTAGTGTACCCGTGGCGAATATTTTGCCAAAACCATTTCAGAGAATAATTAAAGATAAATATCAAAGTAATTACAAAAACCTCTCCCTCAGCTCCCTTCGCTGCTAGCTAAGGTTTCAGTGGGATGGACTTAGGTCATAAAATATATTTTAAAAAATGACTAAAAATTTCAATGTGATATTTTTTTACATGCATGACTATATCGTCCTTTAAAATAAATGACAATTACTGCACACAAATTACAAAAAAATTTTTGAGTACAACATTTTTGGTAAAAGTTCTGTTGTCTTGTAGAAGTTTTCCGATTGTCTGCATTAGCTATGAGGATTTTCAACTCGTTTTCATCTCTAGACCTGGAAACTGCTACGTAAAGTTGTCCATGAGCAAAAACTGGTTCCAGTAAATGCCAACTTTATTGAAAGTCTGACCTTGAGATTTGTTGATTGTGATGACAAAAGCTAAGATTATAGGAAATTGTCTTCTCTTCAAAGTAAAAGGCAAGTTAGTTTCACTGGGGGCTAAATCAATTCTCGGGATGAAAACTCTTTCTCCTGTGTTGCTTCCAGTTAAAATCTCAGCATCAATGAAATGTAAACGTAGTGTCTTCACAATCAATTTGGTTCCATTAAGCAGTCATTTTTTTCAGATTTAGATTTCTGATAAGCATCATGATAGCTCCGACTTTGTGGTTTAGTTTATGAGGAGGCATACCAGAAGGTGTTTACTCATTCAGTTGGGGAGTTCAATAGTGCTTGGATTCTCCAGAAATAAGCTGTAAGACCTTATGATTTAGCAATAAGGCATCATTGTTCTTGGGAGTTAAAATGATTTTGCTGGAGAGCTCTGAAATTGATTCTAAGCTGTTGACACCAACTTCACTCCCATTGACTGCAGCGAATTTCAATCAAAGTTTCATCAAGAACAGCACTGTTGCTTATTTGGCCATCTCCAATCGAAAGAATCCAATCATTGAAAGCTTCTTGTCCTAAAGAACACATGTTTAATGTGAGGCGTATTCCTTCTACATACCTCCATAACGGTAAGCATACTTATGACATAAGTATTAGATCCTCTTGGCACTACATTTGTTGTCTGTCGGAAGTCTCCTCCCAGCAGTAATACCTTACCACCAAATGGGCGATCATCCTTCATGACTAATTTTAACAGGAAATCGATGCATCTAAGAGGATGTGATCACATGGATGCTTCATCAATGATAAGCAAGCAAGAATTCCTTAATTTTTGAGCTTCCAATGAGTTCATCTTCATGCTGGATACAGAAGTTTCGAAGATCGGAACTGGTCATTTGAATCCAGTGTGTGCTGTGATTTCTCCTTTCAAAATGTCCTGCAATTCCAGTGGCTGCAAATGGAAGGACACTTAGACTGTTCCTTCTTAAGTACGTCATGAGTGTGCTGTACAAATAAGTTTTTCCAGATCCTCCTGTTCCATCCAAAAAAAAGAAATGACTCTCTGCTGTTCTGTTTTCGATAGCAGCTAAAATGTTTTCGAAAGCAGATCGCTGCATTTCATTAAGACATCTAATCCTTTCTACTGCCTTTTGAGCTTCTGTCCCTGTGTTGCGGTCGTGCTGGGAATTCATGATTGGTCCTGGATCTGGTAAACCAGGGGATGCACAATTGGAGGCATGAATTTTCCAAATTTCCTCAACGTCTTGCAATCCTCCATTTCTGGATATTTGCTCGGTGAAATCTCGGCCGTAATCTCTTCCCTCATATCATCCGGAAGCTGTTCCCATAAAACCAAAGGATCCCTTGGTCGATTAAAAACGCAGATCAGGGCAAACGTTTATTGAAGCTGAGCCGGCATCTGAACAGTAGCTGCTTCTCATCAACACTTGAGCCATTCTCCGTCATCGAGTAAATTCAATCGGCAAGCTGCTCCACGAAATGTTGAACAAACAACTCCATCAATTGTTCTTAAGATGACAAAACTTTGAGCTCCTCTGACATGCAGACGTTGAAGACAAAGGTAAAAACGCTCAGCATCTTTCGAACTTACCGAGTACAGTCTGTACTACAAATTGTTTTTTCCCCCCTCTCAATTTTACTACTAAATAAAACCTATTGCAAAAGGAACCAGGTCAAAAGCTTGTTTAGTCTTTGAGTTATTCAAGTTCAGAGAGCGTTCCGGACAGAGGGACATAAGCAAATTATTATATCGATTTCAAGGACCATATTTGACGTCCAGGATGCCCAGGGGGAATCTTAAATTGTTCTTGTTAATTCTTATTCTTACCTTCATACTAAGAAAAGTACTGATAAGACATTTTCACTTCACTAAGAAATGAAAATATCAATATTCATCAAAGATCATTTCTAAAAGTTAGTCAGGTAAAATTAACACACACGCCCAGCTGTATAAGCGAGATGCACTCTTCATGAAAAATAAACCCTAGTTTAAACACCCCATTCCTAATCAGCTACTGATTACTACTAGTCAAAACCCCTGACAAGCCAAAGACATCCTGAAGTACAGGCATGACATGTCCAACACAGCAAAAGCTAACATGATAATGCAAATGATGGCAGCATAATTTGAATTTAAAAATTAGTGTTGGGAAGTTTTTAGTGGGTCACCTAACTAATTTCGGAAAGATTCAGTCTCGATTTAATTATTGATTATTGTTTCCAATATTCAATTTTTGGCATTAAGTTTAATTATTTTAAATACAGAATATGTGTATTAAATACATTTTATTAATAAAAAAATATATTTATTAAAATTGCATATTATAAGATCTTCCTGACTAATTCAAATTGCACTTACAAGAATTTGCAAAGATGAGTCATGCTAGAAGACTTAATATGAGTTAATATTAGGCATATTTTTAAAATGCTAAAAGGACTAACAATCTCTTATAACTTTCTAAACCTTCTTTAAAATAATCAGCCTGTACTGTTGTTCAGAAAACCCCAAGTGCTTGGAACAACAACTCTACAGCAAAAAAAACAACGCCTTGATGCCACACAATATGCAGAACATTTCTTTTGTTAGGCGGTGGCTAATAAAGAGCAAAAAAGCAATTACTGGTGAGATTCACGAGCCCTTACAAATCACAACATGCTAACACCAAAAACCATTATGCCCAATGGCCTCAAAACTGTTTTACAGCATTTCTTGCAATCAGGCACAGTGAGCAAATTTAAAACATCCCTGCTTGCAGTGCCTGAACCCAGCCACCCTGCTGCAGACGGGCTTCAAAGCAAACTGCGCTCCTGAGGGATCAACACGAAAGAGATCAAGGCCTGACTGATAATTGCCCCTTGCTGGCTTGCCATTAAAGAGCTTACAGAGCTGGGTCATAAACACGTGTCTCACAAGTCACCTGTCCCCCCTTATCAACCGACTCTCTGAATCACAAAACATTTCAGTGGATTCAGTGAACAGTGCAATTGTGGGCACTTACGTACGGTAGCATCACTTTCCCAGGTGTAACCCCCGATTAAACATTATCAACCAGCATAATGGTTTACTCTACTACTGCAGATCTCTTTGGATTCAACTCGACAAACACATTCCACAAACAGTACAGGGACCCCATGTCCCTGCATTAATATCCCTCAAAGGAACTGCTTTGACACTGGCATGTCCAAAGTCAGAGACGTTTCTAGTGCTCTGTACAAGGCACACACAAACATTCAGGTTATTGCCGTATGTAATGAATCGGGACTTCAGCTCAGAGATTTGAGGGTATATTCTGACAAAAATAATTAACTAAGCTTTCTCTTTTTTTACCATTAACAGCGGCAAATATGATCCTTGAGTTCTTTGCCCATACACTAGAAAAAACTCTTAAGAAAAACTAACTCCAGATATGTTTGACAAAAGGAAGCACACGGCTGAATAAAACAAAACGTTCTGAGAGTTCTGAACATTTTTGCTCCAACTAAAACAGGGTCAGCTCATCCAGTTTGAAGATTATATCCTTGATGGTGCCATTAGGAAATGTAGGTGGATTTTATCCTTTACATTTTAGTCTTAGTCTTAGATTACATTAAATGGTAATTCCATGTCTCAGGGACGACTGGAATATGCACTGCTGAAACAGGCGGAAATGGCAAATCTGCACGCGATCACTTAGATTTGGCTCGGGTAACTTCAACAAGTAAAGCGTCCTTTCCGAATTCTAGAACAGTGCTGCAAACACGCTACCTACCACATTCTTGTTTTAACAGGCCAACACGCCTGACGACCAATCAAGTTTGCTGTCATGAAACCACTTGGCCTGATTACACACCTTTGTTCTTTTCAGCCTCCTCCACAGCTCCGATGAAGCTGCTGCCTGTGACTTGACTGCTGTCCACTGATGGGTCCAGAGCATACCCTGAGAAAGAAACAGCAAAGATGGGACATCAGCTTTTCGCCTCTGAACACCATGAGAACCTACACAGCAACCCAAGCCCTTCTATTTCTTCCCTTTCATTATAGTTGGGCCTTTACAATCATGCTATTGTGGTCATTTAAGATATCAACGTGATACACATTAAAAGCCCCATTTAATGTTACTTATTTTTTTTTTGTTGGATTTGGTACAAACATTACTTCAAGGAAACAAAGAAATCAAAAGTGATGTGCAATATCTGAAGCAATTTTCTACTCTAATAAGCACAGTCATCTTCATTGATCATGGCTAATGTTCTTGAAGGAAAACTAATCATCACTGCGCAACAGAACACTATGTCTTAGAAACAACAAATTTGTACCCCTTTATATGCATAAACAGAAAATTAACTTCAGGAACACGTGCTTATACATGTAAAACATTTATTTTCATGTGATGTCTGCCTACACAAATTTAGTCAGATATAGCCAATATCGAGTACTTGCTGTAGCCCCTAAAACCCTAAATGGGTCAAACTGCTATGCAACTCATGCCAGGTTTTTATGACTGTTATTAACTTATTTGGCTAAAGGTTTTATTCAAGGCAGCTAACATGCAGTTACAGAGCTGGGGTTTGTTACTGGAACAATGTATGTACTTTACCAAAGGCTACAGCACTGCTAGATAATAGCCCTCCCAAATACAGCTCAGGAAAAAAGTAATTAAAGGATCTCTCCTATAATTGTAAGCTAAAACATTTTCATTTCAGATTACTAAATACTTTTGTATTTTACAATCACAAAGTTCCATTTTAGTAGCTTAGCACTGTACCAGATGTTTTTAAGAAACGGACAAAAAAAAGAAGATCAATAATTTGTTTCTCTGGATGTGAGCTCATGCATGCATGCTGGGTGTTTGCAAATATTTGCCACTTTGTATTAAAAGATTGGATTTCTAGTTTCACGCATTTTTGAGAATTTCAGCTTGAAGGATTTCACATCAATTATATGTAGGACTGCTTAGAAAAAGAGACAAGAAAAAGCCATCACCCAGCCCTTAGTCTGCAAGTGCAGCAGCAAAGACCATTTGCAGTTTATTTTTTTATTTTCCCCATTTTGCTCTAATATTTAATGTTTTACACTGTGCTGTTTTAACATACAATATAATTCACGGGGTGGGGGGGACAATGTTACCATATTACAGTGCTTAGCATTGCTGCCTTGCAGCACTGAGGCCCCGAGTTCAACTCCTGGCCTCCTAACTGCTTGAACTTTCCATATTCATGTAGGTTTCCTCCCACAGTCCAAAGACATACTGGTAGGATCACTGCTTCTGGCAAAACTGGTACCAGTGTGAGTGTGTGAGTGTCTGTGAGCGCCCTATAACGGACTAGCTTCCTGTCCAGGGTGTATCCTGCCCAACGCCGGTTGCTAGCTGGGATTGGCTCCAGCTCCCACATGACCCTCAACGAATGAAGCCGTTAGAGAATGGGTGGATGGATAACCCTCTTAGAAAGTGCCATTTCGTTTCAATTTCTGCAGTCTCTAAAAATAAACAATGGAATGCTGCAGACTGTACTATATACTTTGTGTTGAGATGATGTACCATTCATCACAGACGTGATTTCCATTGTTCCACATTTCTACTGGCCACATCCAGAGCTTACCAAATGTGGAGAAAGTCCTTCTTTGCTGCTCAAACATGAAATCGTTGACGTGGGCAGGCTCTGCATAGCCAGACAACATGTTCCTGGGGGCCAACATCTGCTGGGTTTTAAATGGATTCACCGGACCAAACTGCAGTTAAAAACAGAACAAAATAAATCTTAGAAAAAAAAAACATGATTATAATCCACGCATTTTAAGCAATCCATCTTTGTTTGAAATCTACGGTCTTTAAACAAAGGAGGAAAGTTGTCAGAGATGCACAGAGACTTTTTCTCAGATACCTCTTGCAAAAGTAGAACCAAAATGAATTCCAAAATTAAGGCATTATACATTGGTATACTGTTACCTTGCACAAACAGCCACAGCTAGGACAATGTTAGGACACCAGTTCTGAGTTTTCATTGCAATTTAATTTGAAATTCAATTAGATCTCACCTCCGGTGCAAACATGGTGTCATATGTAGGGTTGTAAGTGACCTCCTTGAGGGAAGGATCCAAATGAGACCCCGTCTCCACATCTTCCTAAGAAAAACACAACTCAAAGTTACTCATGTTCGTCTCTATCCGCTAAGGGGAACATCTAAACGGAGATGTGCGAGACAGCATGAACTGTATTCATACTGTATTAATGCCTCACAAAGAAAATAAGCTCTCCAAAAAGCAATTTTTAACATAATAAAGACGTTTCTCATGACATTAATTAAGACTGTTACTGAAGAACCTTCTCAGAATATCTGTGATTATCAGCATGTACAAAGAAGAAAGAAAACGTCTAGGACAGAAAAGTGGCGCTCTAAGCTAACCAGGCCCCCATCACATATCGGAGTCTCCATTCTGTGACTCTAACAAAAGCTATTAGTGAACCTCTTGAAAGTGAACGTCTGTTGTTAAGAAAAACGCTGAAGCATAATCTGATCTGAGTAAAGGCCTGGTCCTGCCATCCTCACCGCAACCTCCTATGGCAAGATCGTCAGTGTGCGCTTGTATCACACGAGTACGCAAGGCTAAACACTGCACTGAAAGTTGCCACTTGCTCAAATGCCAGTACCTGCTGCCCTTTCCAAACTTTCTACAACCGCCGTTTGCCGCATCAGTCGGGGAGTCAATCCGCCGCAACTGAGAGATACTAGTGCCGCCTTTCCCTCACCTTGACTGCGACCTCCGGGGCCGAATTCAGAACCTGTATCGATGTTTTCCCAGGACCCAACGGATGGAGGTGGACAGTAGCGTCAGGGTCATTCCGGTCGGGGCTCGTTTTGCTCTCCTTTTCCGAATCAGAATCAGAATCGGAGCCGTAAGAAACGAGGGATGAGATCGCCGCCGACATCTTGTACTCGGTGTAAATATCCGGCAGTCAGGTCCTGACAGAGAACTATAAGTGAAATACGGGTACTGCCAGTTAAGAGTGGAGCGAAATACACAACGAAAGACAATTGAACACAGTCAGCGAGTTTTAACATTTCTTTTACATCACACATCAGTAACATAAAAAATAAACACTGAGGTGAAGTATTTTCAGTTTCATATATGTACCTTAAAGGACATCTATAGTTTCTTAAGCCCCATTGGCTGGTACGTTTTATTCTAAGAAACTTGTAATATAAGTTTAAATAGCGAAAAATAAAATAAGCAAAACATAACATTTTTCACCTTTTCTATAATTAGCTTACTTTAAATATAAAATATTTAAAAGTATTATTCTTTTAAATAAAGATTATGAGCTAAGCAGTTTACGAAGTAAAGCTATATTTAAATGTGTTGCGCACATTATTTCATGAGAATATGCATTTTTACTTTGCATCTGACTGTTGCCACTTTAAAATGCACGAACGTGCATTTCATTAGAAGAACTGTTTAGATTTCTAACGCGTTATATTATATTATTTTTGAGAAAGTAGGTGACAGTTAAAAAAACAAACATGGGTTCGTTGTGGTTTTATATACTTAGTGGAAGCTTATACCTTCGACCGGACAAATTTAAGAGACAGCAGAAAAAAAACAAGAGATTAATAAGGGGCGAGCAGCGCTATGTAAGCAGCAATTTAACTAAGAAAGTAGACTGAGACCTCTAGACCTGCCTCTTTTACTTTGGATTGGACACTTTATCGAAGTGGGCGCGGTTATATAAAACAGGCGAATCACGGCCGCCTTCCAAATGTGTGGTTCGGTTGCCTCCTTATTATGTTCGGTTGCACAAAATTGAGCTTCAACAATGAAAAGTGGTTGGTACCACCTCGGAAACGAGGAGGGGTTACCTTTGCTGTAATGTTAAGTATGTTCAAAAGTTTGCAGAAAGACTTCAAGCTGCGCAGATATCGTTTTATCGTAGGGACAATTTTAATAACTTCTCCGCGAAGGGTTTGACAAATACGCAATGTGTGTTATTTTATGCCGTGGCGTTCCCGTGAGCTCCCTGCGGTACCGGGCGGTTGTGCGTCGCCCCGCCGTTGTTATCCAGGCAGGATTGTTATCGCATGACAACAGAGTGGAGTGGGACTGCGAACTCGGCAGCGCGGAGCGGGCGGCTAGCTGGGCTTGCAAAATTACGGTCATGGCGAGAAAGTAACAAGAATCACAGGTACGGCGGGTTTCATTACTGCTTATCAATCGGAAAAGTGGGTTCATGTGGCTAATAAATCGTAGTGCATTTTTTTCCCCCCCACGTCGAATTGTGTGTACTGATGCACTGTTCCCATTTGGTTTTTGGTGCATGTGTTCTTTTTTTGTGTTTGGGGGACAAATTCACATTATTGGCTTCTGTGTATAATAGATCTCACTTGCTTTTGTTGCCCACAGCGCGTGGTAGGTATTTTTGTTATTGCCTTTATTAATTATTGGACGCGCGGCTCATTATAATAAAGCTACCGGGGACAGGTGTTGAATAAATTAGCGGAAACCATGAAATAATTATTAACAAGCGGGCAGTTTTCAACGCTGGCGAAAAAAAAATTTCTTTGTTGTGAATGCTAGCAGAAAACACGCGTAGTAATGTGAACGGCAGCTGCATATTCATCCTCTCTTGAAAGTTTCATTGGTTATCGTTTCGTCTTTTAAGAAATGCAGTCAATTCTTGCAGGTCACAAGATCAGGGCTGTCGTCCATTCACCCGAAAGATCGTGGTTGACAATAAATGACCTTTTCTAATTCGTGCAAGTGTGATCTAATTTCGTTAAAGATGCCGTGAGCCGCTGGCATAAAGAAATACTCCCAGTGATGCCCCTGCTTGCAACATTTCAGTTTCTTTAAAATGGGGAAAAACGTGCAGCACAAATATTAAAATGTATTAATAACGCGGAACCTTGAAAGATCGACAGTCTGTGTAAATGCATGTGAAGAAAAACAATTGCTTAATGATGTGAAGTGTCTCATCCTGTGCTGTATTGACTGCAGTGATTTTAAGCATCCCTAACTGTGTTTTTGGGAAGCGAAAGAATGTTCTTTATTTCCCTTTTCCCCAACATGATGGCACAAATCGGAAACCCGAGAGCGGTTGTCTTCATCGACTCGAAGTAATATCACTTCTTTTTATCTTATCTAGGCAGCCAGGTACTGTTCAAAACAACTGCAAACGTTACAGTTAACAATTAAGTCATAAAGATAGTAAAATAATGAACTAGGCGGCTTTATTCGGTGTGGAAATGAAAATCTTTCTCCGCTCCTGACGAGAATAACTCTTCAAATTGTTCTCGTATATACTATTTTTCAGTACAACCTTTACTAAAGGATAATTATTAATAAATATGCGGGGTTATTAGTGTCCACGTACAATCGCTTGTGTGACTTCTGTGAAAGATTTTTCAAGATTTCTTGAACATCGGAGTTTTTTTTTTTTTTTAGCGTAGATGCTTATTTGGCTTGTGGTGCATTGGCACCGAAACGATCTTGACCTGTCAAAAGTAAAGATTGCATCGTTTCTTCAGTGGTATTGTATTCGGTTATGCAGGTATTTTACATAATGCAATGCGATTTAACATTAACATCTATCGCATTCGTACATAAATACGGCGTTTTGTTACAACGTAGTCAAGGAACGATACCTGCATTCCTATTTTACCGAATCAAAGGGTCGCATTTATTTAAACCTTGTGTGTTTGTTCGATCAGCAATTGTAATTTCCCTATGTGTTCACAAAGTCCTCTGCCTTACCTGAAGATTGTTAGGATGTCAAAAGACGCCTAGTAAGGGGTTAATATCCATCCACTCTGTAATAGTTTTGTCTGGTCTCTGCGTCAGCAAATGATTAAGTCTGCTGTAGAGAATGTTACGGACTTGCATTACTGTGCTGAAGTGGGTATTTCATACTAAGGAATCTGCCTGTCGGCAGCACTCACTTGACATTTTATGACTCAATGGAATTATTTGTCAGTTTATATATCAATAATTTGTTTTGGGGGGTTGTTGGAAGACTCCGTCTGGTTGTCTCCAAACCTTGCAGTGCTGTAACTGTTCTATGGTGGTTGTGCTACAGATGTGATCAGGTACTATACACCCCACTGCAACTACTGAACGATTTTTTGAAGCATCATTTTTATAAATATTCATTAAGTGGGGAAAGAGTTCTCTGTGGATTTGCCATTTGTCGGGTTACACACAGATGTGTTGGGTACAGTGTAGGTCTCGGTGTTGTCTGGTTTGAAGTGCACAGAGCATGCTGTGGGATCAGGGTAGGATTCCTACAACATGCTAGTGATTCTTGTGAAGACAAGGTGGCTGCAGCTGCCGGGTCTGTCACTCTCCAGAAGGGACATCTGAAACCAAGAATGACATGATGCCGCTGGAGGCCAGTCTCCCCCATTAAAGGTGGCCCAAAATAATTTCTTGACCATTTTTCGTTTAATATTTAGCAGATGGAAGTGAATGGAGCAGATAACTCCATCACAGCATCAACCCCAGTCTCCTTTTTCTGTTTAAATTGGTGAATTGTCGTACACTAACATATGGAATAGATGTGTAATTACTCAAATGTGTAGGCAGTTACTTTTGAAAACTTATGATCGGTTACTTGCAGCTATACCTTTTACTAGGGTGTAGTTACTGTGTAATCCTTTACATTAGTTACTTGTAGGTTTACCCAACACCTCACAGCAAAGTAATCAGTGAATTATAGGAAGTACTTGGTGGTTACAGAGAAGCCTGCAGTCTGGGTACAGTGGCTGTGTGGTCATTTTTTAAATATGGGCTGGTATCCATCGAAATAGGTTCTAGATAAAGACAAACATCATAACTTTTCTTGCAACATACCAAGACATTTGGCAGCTATCGCTGAGCCATAGCCTTTGCAATGCCTTATTGAATGAGCCAAACACTAATTTCATGGTTAAATTTAAATGTCAGCCAGTAGACGATTCAGTGCTATTATGGTGAGTAAAAAAGCTCCCTATAATATAGCGTGTGAGAACATTTTTAAAGAATGACATAGTCCTTTTTTCAGAATAAAATGTGGAGGCTGGATATTCTTGAGGGTGTAGTTGTTTATCAAGCGATAAGATGGCAGCTCTTGTCTGAACTACGTTCCCCAGAAAGCAGTGGGTGATGACCTGCTGCCCATAGTCACCTGACCAGTTGGATTAAGACAATTGGTCAGATGATGATTTAAAAAATGGGAATCAGAGGCTTCCGGTGGTCAGTATGCCTGTGGTCAGCGCTCTCCTCTCAGACAGCAGATCCTCTGCTATGCACCTGCGCCACAGAGAATGGGAAGCAACCAGCCATGTGATAGTGAAGCCTGGGACTTATGAGTCAGGATTTTGAGTCTGAAGTTGTTGGGGAGCTGCACCGGGGTGCTTTTGCGTGTTCTTTTGCAGTCGGGGTTAATTATGCTCTGAAAAGGAGAAGTAAGAAATGCAGCATTTTAGCCGTTGAGCCTTCTTCAAAGTGTGAAATGTGAGTTGGAAGTGTTTGTTTTTGAAAGAATCTCTGAGGGAGATTTGTTTTGGAGCTAATGAACAGGTCTGCTCCCTGCCTGTACAGGAAAGGGACAGAAGAAGTTTAGCTGGAGCTTAAATAAGAGCTGGACTGTTGTTTTGTGGGTTTGTGTTATTCCCACACTGAATGCCACGTATGGTCATTTGAGGGTTTTTTTTCCCCTTGAACTGTAGAATAAAGAGCACTGGTTGTTTTTACCTTACCACAGTGTGAGTCTGTTTTCTTCTGCCTATTTTAAATATACTGTTATGGCAAGCTACCCCTGGGTGTGTCACAATATTATTACTCATGTGCCTGGAGTTTTAAATCGCCATCTCGCATCGCATAAACAAAATATAGAAGTGTGTCCTTTTTATCACGCAGCACGACGAGCAAGATACTTCCTTTGTTTGCAAGGATAGTGAAGCATGTTCAGATGGCAGATAGGCTTTTGGGAAGGACAAGTGACACACCAGCCATGGGAGCAAAGGATGTTAAAGATAGCTTAACCCAAGACCAATTATACATTGTACTCTCACTGTTTTTTGGAATGGGTTCGATCAGCATTTTGTTCAAAGATGCTGTGAAATGTGCTGTATGTGTGTAGTACAAAAGCCAGACACTGTGGGGAAGTGCACAGTGAGAAAGTCCAGCAGGTGCAAGGGATTTCTGGAGTCCTCAGAAATCATTTTGTGCCCCTGACATGATTGTCTATTGTAACAAGCATTTATGAAGACATTCAGTGATTGGTTTTGAGTTACTGTTCAGTAAGTGTGTGGAACAGGCATGCTGAGAGGTATTTTTCTC